>NC_087208.1:14332170-14389670 GCF_015104395.2 Macrobrachium nipponense | reverse complement strand
GGCGTAATGTCTGTCTGTCTGTCATTCAATCACGGCCAACGGCTGGTCAGATGGGCATGAAACTTGGCAGGGTTATGGTGGGGAACCCTAAGATTGTTTTGTAATGGGGTTTTGGGGTTTCATCCAACCTACCCCGCTCCTTTGTAGGGGGTGGGGTTGAGAAGGGATTCCCTGAAACGGAGCTGTTTCTGGCCGTGAAACGAGACTGGCTATTCCCGTAGGCTTAGTTACTTTACGAATTTTCATACATAAAGGGATGCCTTCGGACAACCAGTTTCCGTTCCAGTTACGGCGCAGGCAGTTTCCCATCAACCTGGCCTACTCATTCACACCCTTTAAACCCTGAAAGGCAAACACCAGAATAATTGAAACTTGAAATTGAACATTGAATTCGCTAAACGCCGATACAGGACATCCGTGGTACACAAGTGGCTTCGGCAAAAGTCCTAAGTAAGAGACCGGCAACCTACGTGACAGTTGAATAACGCCTGCCACGGTGAAGTGAAGGGTCGTTACGTAAGACCTGCATAGTGACTGCTAAGAAGCGGGCTCGCGGTTTCCGGCTTAGTAAATCCAGCCTAGCTCACTTTATTCTGGGTGAGAGTGTCCAAAATTACTGCAATCGATCACTACGCAAATTTCTGTACGAACTCCCCTATTTTATCTCCAACCAATGGGAGGGTACATTTAAAGAACCACCACGGCAGATCGGTACTATACCTATATAATGTCCTACATCAGGTCATGACACAGTATTACAGAGTGACTTCCATTAAGTTGTTGCTCAATTTTCTTTAATCATTGCGAAGAGACGGAATGTTTATAAACGACAAATCGTTACTTAAGGACTATATAATCGAGACAGTGTTTAAAAGTGGAGGAAGGCGGATGTAACTCAGTGTCAAGGTAAGTTTTCGTTTATATCTATCACTTAATATCGTGCGTGTCAGATGATTTCGATATGTTTTATAGAAAGGCGCTGCACGTTTGCGATATCGTTCGGATCACGTTAGGTGTATCAGTTTTATTTGTAATTTTCCTAGATTTCAACTCACAATAATGTGGTCGTCTGCATTGTATGGTATTGTATGGTCGTCTGCATTGTATGGTAGGGTGTAAATATGATAAATTATGTTCAAGAACTCACCGTGGCTCTCATATTTATTCTGATATGAATTTCGTACTCTACCTTGACAGAATCTGAGTAGTTACAAACTGATAATATTGTGTACAAAGAGGTTCGTAGTAGGTATGTATAAAAATCGCCCTTATTTTAATATTGCTGAACAAATAGTACATATAAATTTTTTCACTTTTGCATCCGTATTTTATCACCATCGTAGATGGGTCAGTTTGCTAGTAATAATAATAATAATAATAATAATCTTACTAAAATGGGTGTTATGTCTGTCCATCCGTTCGTCTGTCCTTCAATCACGGCCAAATGGCTGTCCAATGGGCATGAAACTTGGCAGGGTTATGGTGGGGACCCCTAAGATGGTTTGTAATTGGGTTTCATCCAACCTACCCCCTCCTTTGTAGGGGGTGGGGGTGAGAAGGGATTCCCTGAAACGGAGCTGTTTCTGCCTGTGAAACGAGGCTGGTTATTCCTGTAGACTTAGTTACTTTACGATTTTTCATACATAATTTCTGTACAACTTCCCCGGAGAAAGTCGCGAATATTTCAGCTCGGACACAATAGAAGAGGAAAATTATCATCAATATCCGCAAGATTTTTTGAATAACTTAAATCCATCGGGACTGCCAGTGCACAAAATAGCTTGAAGAAGTACTGCCTGGTAATGTTGCTTCGGAATTTTCGATCCTGCCAATGGACATTGCAACGGAATGAGGTACACCGTTATGGAGCTAAAACTCCCACGTCATCGAAGCAGTGATAGCAATGGGCCTCAGACCGGCAAATGTCTGTTCATCCCCCGATTCCACTGATGCCTTCGGACAACCAGTTTCCATTCCAGTTACGGCACAGGCAGTTTCCCATCAACCTGGCCTTCTCATTCACTGCAAACAAGTCACAGGACCAGACTTTGGATTGTGTTGGTGTGTTTCTGCCGTCACCCATCTTCACGCATGGCCAACTGTATGTGGCGATGAGCAGAGCAACTGACTCTGCCAACTTGAAATTGAGTTGTGGACAAACTGATAATATTGTGTTACAAAGAGGTTTTGTAGTAGGTATGTATAACAATCGCCCTTATTTTAATATTGCTGAACAAATAGTACATATAAATTTTTCACTTCTGCATCCGTATTTTATCACCATCGTAGATGGGTCAGATTGCTAGTAATAATAATAATAATAATAATCCAAACAAAAACTTCTTTCAGTTTTCTTCTGAAGATTGAAAAAGAAACCCAACAAATTCAATTTGTAACTTGTTTACTTCTAAGTATTTACATTTAGTTTTACTCCACACTCAGGAGTGTGGAGTAAAACTAAATGTAAATACTTAGAAGTAAACAAGTTACAAATTGAATTTGTGGGTTTCTTTTTCAATAATAATAATAATAATAATAAATAATAATAAAATATGTTTTGTTAAAAATGACTGCTGCTTCAGCACTATTAATCTTATAAGAGTCTTCTCTATCTTTCTGATGACGGCTTTCTAGTTGTTGCTTAGACTGGCGAGCAACGCACCAAAGGGCATGGTAAAATTCGGTGAGTCATTTGATTTATTATTATTTATACAATTCTCTCTCTCTCTCTCTCTCTCTCTCTCTCTAACGCGACGTTTCCTCCTGATCGACAGGACTTATCAAGCGATAACTGCTGAGGGACTGAATTCCAGTGGTTGTTTGTTGTTGTTTTTGATTTAGCTGACCTTGTGTCAGCACGGGCTCTTGCTCACAGAGCAGCCCGTAATTTCCAGTGGCGAGTCCATCTCCTTTTATCGTGGTGTTTGCGAGCTCTTGGGTACGGTCAGAGCACTTCTCCGGCAGGTCGAGTTTTTTATTGGTTCCCGGGAAGGTGACTCATACGGCGTGCGATGAGTCTTGCAGACCTTCTCAGGTAGGGGGTATCACCGGGAGCCTCTTGATTGGCGTCTACCTGCGTGACGTCACCCCTGGTATTATTCTCATGTCCGGTGTTCGTTTCCATGCGCGCTTGGTATTTTCGTTAGGGGGGAGGGGTGTGGTCCTCTCACACGTCGGTATCAGGAACGCTTCTTGGGTGGTATTGAGGGGAGGCTTTTCCTCGAGGATGAGCAGCGCTTCTAGGAGACGCAGACGTCGTGGGTCAGGTGCTCTCCCGATGATCTTAATATTCCTGACGATGTCGTCTCTCGTGATGTTTCTGCGGGGTGTACTACAAGGGCGTGCTGCCTAATGGCGCCCTCCTGGGCGTGGCAGGAAATCCTTTTTGACAGGCGTATCGTCGTCATGCCGATGTAAATCCCAGGGCATCCTTGGGCGGGGCATACGTATCGGTAGACGACGTTTGACTGCTTCAGGGGGTCTCCTGCCGGTGGGGAGGGGTTGTTCTTCATCAGGAGGTCTTTCGTACGCCGATTCTTGTAGTAAATAATGAGGGACACTCTCTTCCTTCCTCCATGGGGCTGGACGTTGTTCCTCTATTATTTTCTTCATGCTGCTTCTTCTTCCTTGTATTGGTGGTGCAAGAAGGCTTTATAGAAAAAGTTTGATATCCTCCGGGGCGGCGGAATGTTCCTTCTCTCTTCCTCCGTCATGTACCACTTGTCAAGGGTGGCTCGAGTTTTCTCGGTTTACGAGTTTGTTCGAGTACCCATTGTTATTAGCATCTGGGATGCTCGTCGAGTTCGAGGTGTGTGTCCTCCACGTCGAACAGTGCGAAAGGGCCCTCCTGACGAAGGCCCTGACGTGGTGGTCTTGAACCGCGCGGGAACACTCGCTATCACCATTCAGACAAAGTCCGAGGTTCGTAGCTTTGGTGTAAACTGTAGTCGCCAACTTCTGATTCGTCTTCGTGACAAAGGACGTCGAGAGGGAGCCGATCGTTGCTGCTGTACTCGGCAGTGAAGTTGAGTGCGCTGTGCTGCAGGAACTGCTGCCGAAGGGCTTCTACCTCATCCTCGCAGTCGGCTTGCACGAAGATGTCATCGATGAGCGTCCGTATGTGCGGGGACATCTGTGTTGCGAGAAGACCTTTCTTCCACTTCTCCCATGTAGAAGTTAGCGAGAGGACTCCTAAGGGGACCCCATCGCTACGCCGTCCTTTTGGCGGTACATCTGTCCTCGGTGGGTGTGAAAGGGGCTCTCTTCGTACAGATATCCAGCAGGGTTTCTTAAGGAGTCTTCTGGGATGTTAGGGGTCTCATATCGGGATTCCTATATACCACCCGCTCCATGATGATCCCTATCGTCTCGTCGACTGGGACGTTGGTGAATAGGGACTCAACGTCTAAGTATGCCATGATTCCCGCACCGGGGGAGTCGCGGATCTTCTCCAAAAATTCCACCGATGAGGTGAGGCAGTACCTGGAGGGGATATAAGGTAAGTCAAGATTTTATTAAGGCGTTTGGCCAGAGCGTTTGGCTGATGATCGGGCGTAGGGGTTTGCCTTCCTTGTGGGTCTTCACGTTCCCGTATAGGTACCACCAGAGAGAGAGAGAGAGAGAGAGAGAGAGAGAGAATTGTATAAGCAATAATAAATCAAATGATTCAACGAATTACCATGCCCTTTGGTGCGTTGCTCGCCAGTCCCTAAGCAACAACGAGAAAGCCGTCATCAGAAAGAGAGAAGACTCTTTATAAGATTAATAGTGCTCAAGCAGCAGTCATTTTAACAAAACATGTCTACGAGAGGGTCTCCTTCCGAAATAATAATAATAATAATGTCGTTGTGTGGTCAGTTGCTGGATGACGACTCCAAGTACCTGACCGTCTTCCCCTTCAACTGGGTTGAATACCTGGCTGCCGGATGAGCTCCTCTGTTGCCAGAGGTTCCATTTACGTCGTTGTCGTTTTATTCTTCATTTCTTAACATCATTGCTGAGTTTTGCTGGACCCTACCCCATCAGGGATAGGTACTCGTTTACAGCTGAGTAGACTGAGGAAAATTATGGTAAAGATCCTTTCCCAAGGAATCAACGCCAAGGAGAGCGGTCACCCATTCAACGACTGACCAGCCCCAATGTTGCTTAACCTGTCAATTGACGACCTAACCCACTCTGCCACGGCACCCATACGGACAGACTATACATAACACGAAAGGAAGGAGGGAGAGGACTACTAAGTATAGAGGACTGCGTCAACATCGAGAACAGAGCACTGGGGCAATATCTGAAAACCAGTGAGACGAGTGGCTAAAGAGTGCATGGGAAGAAGGACTAATAAAAGTAGACGAAGACCCAGAAATATACAGGGACAGGAGAATGACAAACAGAACAGAGGACTGGCACAACAAACCAATGCACGGACAATACATGAGATAGACTAAAGAACTATCCAGCGATGACACATGGCAATGGCTACAGAGGGGAGAGCTAAAGAAGGAAACTGAAGGAATGATAACAGTGGCACAATCAGGCCCTAAGAACCAGATATGTTCAAAATACGATAGACGAAATAACATCTCTCCCATATATGTAGGAAGTGCAATACGAAAAATGAAACCATAACAATATAGCAAGCGAAGGCCTGGCACTTGCACAGAACCAGTACAAAAACAGGCATGATTCAGTGGCAAAAGACCCTCCACTGGAGCCTGTGCAAGAAACATCAGCTACCTTGCAGTAATAAGTGGTATGAGCACCAACCTGAGGGAGTGATAGAAAAACAATCAGGCAAATATCCTCTGGGACTATAGTCTCAGAACATATAGGTTAATACGTGCAAATAGACCAGACGTGACGTTGATTGATAAAGTCAAGAAGAAAGCATCACTCATTGATGTCGCAATGCCATGGACACCAGAGTTGAAGAGAAAGAGAGGGAAAAAAAATGGATAAGTATCAAGATCTGAAATAGAAATAAGAAGGATATGGATATGCCAGTGGAAATTGTACCCATAATCATAGGAGCACTAGGAACGATCCCAAGATCCCTGAAAGGAATCTAGAAAACTGAAGTAGCTCCAGACTCATGCAAAGAGTGTGATCCTAGAAACGGCGCACATAGTAAGAAAAGTGATGGACTCCTAAGGAGGCAGACGCAACCCGGAACCCTACACTATAAATACCACCCAGTCGAACTGGAGGACTGTGACAGAAAAAAAAATGATAAATAATTTCCAAGAATGAAAATTGAATATTACAAAAGTATTCTTGAAAAGTGAATTATTTTTGAAAAATGTTGTCAAAAATACTTTTCATTAAAAGTTGTTTCCGCATTAAATAAAGTATAAGACATCAGTTATATATACGAATATTTATGATTTATTTAGAAATAATAAAAACTATAAACGTAAACATCAATAATGAACATAGTACAGAAATATGTTTTATTAGATTTTTACTATTTATTGTTTGTCACCAAAAGTTCTCGTTTTTTTTCACCCCCTAGGATGATAGTGCTGTCAGCTCAACTCACGCGGTGCACTGTAGACATTACTTGAGGATCTTTGCAGCGACTCGTCGGCCCCCAGCTGCAACCTCTTTCATTCCTATGACTGTCCCTTAGTTAATATTCTCTTCCATTTGACTTTCCTCACAATCTTCCGTAGTGCAACTATGAGCTTTTTCTCCTGTTACACCTTTCAAACCTCCTCTATTCTCAATTTTCCTTTCACCGCTGAATGACTTCATGGGCCCCATCGCTTGGCCTTTGGCTTAAATATTATATTCTTGTCTTCTGCTTTTACGAGTGTTCAGAATTGTATTTACAACTTTATAAAATCATATTTCCCCTTGTTCTCTACCCAATATTCTGTCATTTAAAGACACAATTGGCCGATTAACACACCAACCAAACCATCCTGTAGCCTGGGTCCTGGAACGTGCCATGTCCCGCCCCATTCCTTCCTAATGAATGCCGTTAGTCTCGAGAGAGACGAGGCGTCCTCAGGTGCTCCGATCCGAGAGCCATTTAGCAACGTCAGTCATTTCAGGAAGCGTCGGGATCAGGGCGATCACCGCCAGATGGCGCTCATTTCCAGGATGTTGATCCAGAAGCCGCCATTCTGTGGAACTGAATCATGTGATTTTCACTTGGGGTGAATTCCAGAAAAGCAAAATAGCAAAGTGATAAAACTATCACTTTTTATTCCCTTGCCTCTTACGTTGAGGAAAATGAATTTAATTTTTTAACGATCATTATAACTAAAGATGATAGTTAATGATCTAGTAGTAATTCAGATATGAATTGCTTTATGGATAATGCTCTTCCAATTTTGATTAACATAATGAAAATATAAAAAGTAACAGGCACATGCTGCCCTAGGGGAACGACTTCGTGTCAACAAATGCATCACTCGAGAATGACTATCGTTTGTTTTCATCTTGCATTTGGGGGAGGCAATCCTCCCTCTGTTTGTTAATAGATGTGGCAATTAGGCGTAGCATTTTCACTCTAATGGCTTCATTATCTATGAAAACAGCAATATGAGTGATGATGTCGTCTCATGTTCTACATACAAGGAGATAAATGGAAACGCCCTCAGGAGAGACGTGAATGTCTGGTTTTTCTTATACCATTGATGTTTCTTCGTTTTGATCTCTCGGTTTCTTTGCGCTCGTTAATTCATTGTCAACTATCATGAGTAACTGATATTCAATGTATTTCTAAATATCTGTAAAAAATACTTTGTAGTTACGTAGAGAAGATTGGTAAAAATAGTGTATCTACCAGTGTATGTATACACACACACACACACACACACACACACACACACATATATATATATATATATATATATATATATATATATATATATATATATATATATATATATAATATATATATATATATATATATATGGATTTTGAATTCACTTTCATTTAATCATTTTGTTTAAGACACTGATTTATTTAGTTAATGCTTTTCTCTTAAATATATGTATTTTTGTAGTTTACGAGTCTGGTTTAATTGCCTTAGGTAAGAGAGAGAGAGAGAGAGAGAGAGAGAGAGAGAGAGAGAGAGAGAGAGAGAGAGAGAGAGCAAAACAGATGTCACCTCAGTTGCCTTGCTGTATGGTCATTGCTACCAACATATTTTCTCTTTTAAAATGTACCGAGGTTGAAACCTTGGTAACATATTATATATATGTACATGGGTAGATAGATGTGCTAATAAGAGTGAGCGGGTATGTTACAGAGCATGAAAGAACTCCTTTAAGGCCAATGATAAAACGATCAAACAGGTTCTTTCACAATAATTAAGAAATACTTCGACATTTTTCTTTCGTGGTTTTTCTCTTAGAGCTTTGAAACAGATCAAAGAAGCCACGAAGGAATTTCGTTTAATGATGGGACCAAAGAACTACAACTAAAAATAGAAGTGGAGGGGCGTAAAGCTGGTCTAATCGTTAACTTAGAAAAATATTGACTTTCTGAAGAATACAGTCTATCGAGTATCACTACAAGCCTCTTCAGTAATAATAATAATAGTTGATAATAATAACATCGTCCAGGAACCACAAACCTCCATTAAAAAATGATCAGTTCCACATTCCAAACGATCTTTTCTCCCTAAAAACCTGTTCTCATGGTTGTAGTTAATAATAATAATAATAATAATATAATAATAATAATAATAATTAATATAATAATAATAATAATAATAATAATAATAATAATACATTCGTTTTACTAGAAATAAATCGGTTTATCAAAGTATATTCTTTCATCATAGGAAACTAGGGGGAGCGAAAATTGAATATT
Organism: Macrobrachium nipponense; assembly: GCF_015104395.2. NCBI lineage: Eukaryota > Metazoa > Arthropoda > Malacostraca > Decapoda > Palaemonidae > Macrobrachium > Macrobrachium nipponense. The sequence goes on along the minus strand of NC_087208.1, from coordinate 14,380,847 downwards.
GCTCATTTAACATATTTTATTGATACTGGCAGTCAAGTTGAATTAATTTTGAAACAGACTTTCTTATGATTAAATCGTAACTCAATTTCATTCTGGATATAAGGTAATGACGGGACAAAAAATAATGAATTACCAACCTTACTTAATAAAGAAATGAATAATTAAAATCTTGGTCAATGTTTTTAAATTTTAGAATGCTATTGATGAGCATGATAAACCGTAGACTATCAAAATAGAACCAAGGTATTTTGATATATTAATGACACTCACAATAAAGGATACCCAATGTCAGCCAAAATACTAGCACGACTAAAGTTAATACAAATAAACGAACCTACTATGAAATTCAGGGCCTCCTGTAACAACGGTTTTTTGATTTTGCTCCTTATCAAAGCATCGATGTAGCTGAAAGTTGACATGTATATTTACAACTACACACAAATTTTGTCAGCATTATCAATAACCTAAATCCGGTAGTTATAGAGTCGAAAAACATTCATTAACATAAGCAAGGTAACATCGTTTTACGAAATGTTGCCCCGCCCATCCACCCGAACAGAAACCCATTCATCTTATTCCATCGGCACTGAAACCCATAGTAGTCAAGAATGGCTAACAGGATTTGGAATTGTCCCCGTGGTTGCAAAACTGCATTTGTCTTACGACTTGCAACTTTATACAGTCAAGAGAAAGCCCGTGGCCATACTTACTATAGCCTGAATAGGTAATTATTCAGTTTCTAGTTTAAATCCAATGTTTATGGTCTGATTTGTATTTAGCGTAACGTGATTATAATACTTGTAATGTCATTCAGGATTTTGAACATTTCCATTAAATATTCACTATGCCACCAAGAGAGAGAGAGAAAGAGAGAGATTGAATGTAAACAGTCTTTATATAACTATTTTTTGTTAAAATAAGATTTTTATCCAAAGTAAATACAAGCTTATATTTGCTAAAATCTCCAGCAGACCAACGGATCATCCGATATAATTTTTTTTCTTCTTCTTTAGTCTGTACGACCATGTTGGATATAAAGACTTTATGAACGGCGGAACGATACATAGATGTTGGTGGGGTATCTGTGCTAGCGTAGTAATACTACTGTAGCAGTAGTGCCGCAAAATTAGTAATAGCAGCAATATACATGAATTAAACGATTAGGCCAATTGCTGGGATCCCTGAGGATCATAAAGCACTTCTTACAACTACTCGAGAAATGAGTTTTTATAGCCAGAAGTTAGATTTTCTAATACAACAATGTCCATGGTAGCCTTCAGTGTTATCCTGAATTATAACGAGGCTAAAGTGGGTGGAGCCTCATGAAGTCATCATTCTAATGATAATTATTGGTGAAGGTTTAAAGCCAAAATACGGCACCGTCTATTTTTTTTTTTTTTTTTTTTTAGTAAATAGGTAGATAGCCGATAAATAAAATTGCTTGTCATTGGATACAGCATTATCAAATCAAGCTCGTCTACTATGTGTTTGAAAATTACCAACTATTCCCTACATCTTGTCAATCTTATTGTGACCTATAAAGTAGATTATAATTTCTTAGGACACTTATTTTGGAGTTAGACTAATAATCGAGGTGTTTTGTATTTATTAACATATTTTGTTGTTTGCTCATTATGACAATTATCAGTGGAGAGGATTCAGAGTTCATAAAGGTGTACTGCTTTGCTTGTATTTAAATTTTTGTCATTGTTGCCAGAGGCATAGCCTTCGTTACGTATAGCCAATCATCCATCGAGAAAGAGGGAAGAAATGTCATAAGTTACGTAACGAATGCGTTCGAAACCTTATCCCTGAGTAAGTTGGCCCGTCTTCAAAAAAAGTCACTTTTACATTATAAGTACCAAATTTATTCAACCTACGTAATGCAGAATACATTCAAAATTTATGTGTAGATATAATGTGTATTCTGAATAAGCGTTATATCTATGAAATGCATAGATAAAAAGTTATTGCCAAAAAACCGTGTTACAGAAGCCCTGCATCTCATAGTAGCCTGTCAATTGAAGCGACTCATTAATCAGTAAAAATAAAAAAAACCTTGAACGTTTTTAACAATACTTTGGAACCTTTGCTATTAGTGAGTTTAGATCATATAAATATTTTTCTAGTAAAATAGAAGGAACTTCAAAGAGAAGTGCTCAGTGTTTCAGCTAGTGTACATTGGACCCAAGAATTATAGAATATTTAGGTGATTTATGTTTAATATACTTAATGCTAATCTTATCATTCATTTTATGTATTTGCTTATTCATTTACATATCTTAAATTTAACGGATTATAACGCAGACCTTTCAAATATCGTTGCAGAATTGAAGCAAAAAAATCGACAGCCGTGGGTCTAAGGAAGTGAAATTTGCGAAGGAGGACAGCATGAAATGCTTCGACCAATGAACATCACGCTTTCAAGGTTTGTCTACAGACCTTCATTCAGTAATTAGACAAAAATTGGTAAGTGATAATCACCAAAAGAATGACAATGGAGTTTAATTTTAAGCAGCCACCTACCGCCTCTATCTCCACAGATTTTATATATAACCCTCTTTCGTTTAAGAAGCAAAATTCCCTCGTTTTCTTTCTCGGCCATTAAGTTGCTCGTACTAGTGTCCTTACTCTGAGGAGAGCAAAATATGAAGTACTAAGTGACTTGTATATAGTAACAGATCTAGGGCCGGTCTTTCACGGATTTATGTCTGATTTTGATCAGATATAATTAATTCCTTATCATATCTCTCTCTCTCTCTTCTCTCTCTCTCTCTCTCTCTCTCTCCTCTCCGCTCTCTCTCTCTCTCTCTCTTTCTAATTTAATTTAATTCATTTTATTTCATAATCACCAGCTCTTTTCACGTGGGAAAAATGCCGAAATAGCTTGAACTCAAAATGCCACAACTGTATTTCCTGGAAGAGTGTTTGCGCATTTAATTATCCTTATCCATCATAACAGTTTAAAAGTATTTCACACATAAGCACTGCCGTCTCTCTCTCTCTCTCTCTCTCTCTCTCTCTCTCTCTCTCTCTCTCTCTCTCTCTCCATAAAAAGATTTCCATGTAACGCCCAATCGTGAAGATATTTCTTCCCCGCCTTCCTGCACGGAATTTCTTCTTCGGTTTGCTGATTCAACTGCACTAGCCTTCTGCTCGGTCTTCGTCGTCAAGTCATTGATTCGGTTGGTGTCTCCCGAGAGAAGGTCCGAGGAAACGAAGATTAAAGGAAGCAAGATGGATTATCAATACTTCTGACACTTGTTGTTCTTTGCTTCATGGAAATCATATTCATGTATGTTTCTGTAATAATATAATCATATTTTAAGCCTTTTGTAGGTGTACCGTTGTTAAATCTACTTTGTATTTTTATGCAATTTTTATTGCATACTTTCACTTTAATGCGAATATATGAATACAGAAAAATTACATGAATATGTATAAATCCATAAAAACCCACTATACTTCAAAACTAGACATGATATAATGCACCTAAATGACTATAAACGGACAGCCACACTAATCCCGACTGTTGAAGATATCTATGCTGATTTATACAACATGAACGATTAGTTTTGTCGTTCAGGCATAAATGAGATATTATTTAACTATTCTCAAACTTAGTACGGGCATGACCATTCTTTTGACTACCTTCTTTTATACTACCTCACCAAATATGGATAGTCCCGATTAATCTTTCTTTATCATGTTATCTTATGTATCTAGACTGTATGTTATTGGCTATTCTTTGTATATTCCATGTATATGGCGCCTTGAGCTGAAAACAAAAGTTATTATTATTATTATTATTATTATTATTATTATTATTATTATTACTAATCCAAAAACGAAGGTTAAGATAATCTAAGCTTATCACTGCCTCCTTTCATACTCTAGTTACATGATTACTTGAGAGAAAGAGAGAGAGAGAGAGAGAGAGAGAGAGAGAGAGAGAGAGAGAGAGAGATTTTAAAGAGCGCTTTGTTTAAATTCGCATCGTAATCAATATTCACAGAGTCTTCCATGAATTTTCATTCCATTTTCCTCTCTTTATGCGACATAAAGGCTACTTTTTCTGACAATTTCATCAATCAGTCAAACCCTTTCTGTAGTAGCACCTCAGTGGCGTGGTTGGTTTGGTGTTTGCTTCTCACCTCGGTGGTCGTGGGTTCGATTCTCGGCCATTCCATTGAGGAGTGAGAGATGTGTATTTCTGGTGATAGAAGTTCACTCTCGACGTGGTTCGGAAGTCACGTAAAACCGTTGGTCCCGTTGCTGAATAACCACTGGTTCCAAGCTACGTAAAAACACCATAAAACAAAAACATTTCTGTGTCTTGATCCCCCGGTGGATTCAGATATTGGTCAATGCTCAACACAACCCTCCAGGTTTGCATTTTCCAAAATCTAATATATCCAAACCTCAGGGAACTCTAGGGGATTTTTTTTTGCCCTCAGATTTTTATTGGAGGACTTTTTTACTCAGTCTTGTTGCAAGTTTCTATCAGAAAGAAAAACTTCTCCCACAAATATTGGTAACTACTTATACTCTGTTTTTTTTCATCTGTCCACCCGCCTGTGGTGTTTTTGTATGGTAACACTGCGTCCCGGGCTTTAGATAGTTACGCTACGTGTAAGTTTTAGGTAAATAAAAGGATATCTGGGCGTAAAACATTTGCAACTGAAAAAGTGTTTTAATAATTTACTGTATGCGAATTACACCGCTAATATTCGAAATAGGATATTATTATGATCATTGAATGTAACTGAATGTAACTATCTAAAGCCCGGGACGCAGTGTTGCCATACAAAATCACCACAGGCGGATGGACAGATGAAAAAAAACAGAGTATAGTCAAGTGGTACCCAACAGCTCAAGGTTTCCCTGAACTCCGTCCAGTTTCATAAATACTAACCTGACTTTTCGACACACTTTCTGTCCAAATAAGTAATTTTTTAAAAATTATTTCTACCTCTAATTTTATTATGTCTAACTACTATATAAATTCTCTCGTAATACAATCACCTAAAAATCATTATAAAAGTTATTTATTTCATCAACGTGCCATTTCACATACTTCCGTTATTTTTTTCACTAACATCAAGTTACATTAAATATCCAGCGGTATTAGGTCAGTTATTGTAATATATACATATATATATATATATATATATATATATATATATATATATATATATATATATATATATATATATATATATATATATATATATATATATATATATATATATATGATATATATATATATATATATATATATATATATATATATATATATATATATATATATATATGCTTGTGTGTGTGTTTGCAATACGACAATTAGAATTTAGAATTTAAACAGATTTATTTTTTTTAAATATAGCTGTTTAAATTTCAAATGCAATGCATTTAAACGAATCAAAGAGAAAATTCATCCTTCGTGTACACACCCTTTGATTACATTGTGTATTCTGAACAATGAATATGTAAAGGGATCATTCACCCATATTTTATGTAAATAATAAATAAATACAAATAAATAAATAAATAAATAAATAAAAGAAAACATTCATGAAATTACTGTTCATGTTCTGTGTATATTCGTCGGACACTAGTCCTAGGCGACAATACATCTGTGGTCACTCTTCAAACTTCGTTGGCAGACAAGCAATAGATAAACTTACATACGAATGTAAGGTATTGCTTTATAAAACTTGTCTCCCACGTTACTATTCAAAACGAACGCTAGTCTCTATCCCACACTGACAAAAGTGCAGCATATAAAAAATGTGACCATGGGAGGGGAGACTTTATTCAAACAGACCAGAAGAATCTTGGCATGTCAGATGGAAATTTCCAAGGACGTCGTCAAAAATTAGTTAATCCAATTTGTTACGCTTCTCACCAGTCTGCAACGCTGTTCATTTTGACATCCGGTTTCTTCCTTTTGCTTTACTTTCGGAGCACTTCGAAGCTTTGTTATTTCGAGATCAATATGGAGATTCGAGTTTTCGAGCCGTAAATAAAGATGACCATGCGCGAACCAGCACATACTCCAACTAAATATTTCCACCCGGCAAACCTGCGAGAAGTATACGACGGGTCAGCCATATTTCTTGGTCCCTGTTATGTGATCTAAGGTTAATAATTGCTTACATAAGGTAAAATAGGTAGTTGCTTTGTGAAATTTAATATGAACACTTCCTTTCGGATGGCTAGATTGAATCTTTGTTAGTTGATCAAAAGGTAAGTTTCTTTTAATTAAGCTAAATCTAAAACTTATTCGTGGTAAATTATATTTCATATGATTTCATTGGCTGAATCATATGAAAGAGCTACTCGGTTCCGATGCATTGCATAAACTAAAATTAGAAACTATTTCAGTTGAACTAAAATTCAAAATGATTTAAAATGAACTGAAGTAAACAACTATTTAGGGTAAGATAAGACAAATAGCTACTTTTACTAACGTAGAAAAGATAGTAGATGCTAAATTGCTTAAAATACCCAAAAGCTATGTATATAGAAACTATTACTGAGCCAATATGATAAGAAAATTAGCTGAATAACACTTTTGGAAAGTAAATAGTTATTTAGATGACGTTAAATTAGCTGTAATAGCAAGTTTTGCTAAACTTACGTAAACAGATACTATAGTTAAGCAACACTGAATGTCTTCGATAACAGATACAAATATCAATATTTTCGTTTACCACGGAGAATTCCGATCCACCCAAAGTCCACATAATGGAGAGAGGGACCTATCAGTCTCAAACCCCACACTATCTGTCTGAATACCTTCAATAATCAGTCATCGCATTCCTGTCCCAAGGGTCTGGCAGACTTTGATGGGCACTGAACTTCCTTGACTTCTTCAAAGGCCAATTCATTGTCGTTTTCATTCGCTTGACATCCGTTGGCTGTGGAAAGGGTCTTCACTTCCCTGGAGAAACGCCAGATTTCTTTACATGTCTCCTGAACTGGCATCTCAATACTCCATCACAGCTAGGATACTTACACACACACACATTATATATATATATATATATATATATATATATATATATATATACTATATATATACTATAACCATAGATATATATATATATAGATATATATATATATATATATATATATATATATAGATATATATATACGATCGATCATTAGAAATGAAGAAATGGTACACAAAAGGTTACATTGTATATATAATAAAAACAAAGTAATGTACAAGCATAAAAAGGGAAAGTAAGCAATAATTAAAAAAAAAAATAAATAAATATATAAATAAATACCTGCATCATAAAAGGCATACAAACATACACACTAAAATTAAAAACACAGCATTTAAAGTGTAGAGACTTTCTACTATTGCCAGCTCCATGGGGGCCACTCGACTAGAGAGAATGGAAATGAATCTAACCTAAGAGGGTGATCACTATTTTCTGCGTGATCCCGTATTGGCACTGTGTTTTTAAAATTTTTAGTGTGTATGTTTGTATGCCTTCATGATGCAGGTATTTATATATATTTATTTTTTTTTTTAATATTGCTTACTTTCCCTTTTTTATGCTTGTACATTACTTGGTTTTTATTATATATACAATGTAACCTTTGTGTAACATTTCTTCATTCTAATGATCGATCGTAATTTAGATATATATATATATAGTATATATATATATATATATATATATATATATATATATATATATATATCTATATATATATATATATATATGTATATATATATATATATATATATATATATATATATATATATATATATATATATATATATATAGATATGGATAAATATTGTCATGGGTAAATATAGTTTTGCATTTATCATTGTGTCAATTTTTTCATCTAGAAAACAGACACAAAATAGGGTAAATTAAAAAGAAATTGTAAAAAGTAATACATAAAATAATGATAGAATAAGGCAGTGGATGCATTCATTTTAACGTGATATATAGAAATAAAATAGAGGAAATGAGAATACTAAGAAGAATAAGAGTACTTCCTATAGTGTTATCCTGAAACACTGGGTCTAAGAGACAAATAGCCTTATCGTAGATTAGACTAAAACGAAAATGTAAGGTTATGTCCCTTTAAAATTATTTAGAAAAACAGGTAAAACTGATTTCAATATGGCTGCTTGGTTGAGTAAGAAACGTACGATGAGGTGTTCTATAATAAATCAGGCCCCTGTGTTTTATGGAGCCTTGGGGGTTCACAGCAGGGTTTACGGACGGAACTTTAGGACACGGAAATGTTATGTACGTCTTGTTTAAAGAATGAAAGTTGTTAGGGGAGAGAGAGAGAGAGAGAGAGAGAGAGAGAGAGAGAGAGAGAGAGAGAGAGAGAGAGATTGAAGTTGATGTCCGGTAGAAGGGTCAAAGGTCGATATCAGTTGCATCTTATGGTACTTACTGAGAAAGAGATTGAATTCAACTGAATCAAATATATATTCAGGTGAAGGGTAGTGTAATTTAAGGGGGTTTCACACGGTCAAACATGTTATTCAACACGCTCATCAAACCTCTAACACAACAAGTTTGAAGAGCTTTTACACATTCAAACCAAAGAGACAGACAACCTCAGTCGGCACGAAGAGGAAAAGGAGCAACATGTCCCTTACCAAAGACGAGGTGATGGCAATTTGGATAGTGATTGCGCTCAAGGAAAAGAAAAAGAAACGGTCAACATGGACAAAGGACTGGTTATTAAATAGGTACTTTATTCTCAAAAGGACTTAGATAATAAAAAACGAATATTCAACTACAGACTCTCAAGGGCATGAAGAGTGACAGAAAACGCCTTCGGCATTATGGCCTCTCGTTTTAGAATGTTCCACGCAACCATCAATCTCAAATTGAGAAGTATTGAAAAGGTGGTGATGGCATCTGTTGTTCTACATAATTATTTGCGTAAAATATGCCCTTCAGACTATTCCCCGGAGGAGAGCTTTCATAGGTAGGGTAGAATCTTAATAAAGTAATATGTTATAATCCAGATTTGTTTGAATTTGCAAATTATTTAAATAAGAAGTCAGGAAACATTTTAATTCCTTATATCAAAGTGACCATAAAGTTGATTAACATCATCTACCCAATGCCAAAGAATAAATAAATAAATGCACAAATGAATAACTAATTAAGTAAATAAATAAATAGATAAATAAATAAATAAATAAATAAATAAATAAATAAATAAATAAATAAATAAATGAATAAATAAATAAATAAACAAGCAAATAAATAAATAAATATATAAAAAATAAACAATCAAACAATTAATAACAATTAAGGAAATAAATAAGGTAAAATACATAATTAGACAGATAAATAGATAGATAGGTAGATAGATAGATATATATAGATAGATACATAACACGATAAAACCAGCAACTCACCCCTTCATCAACACAATCCAAATTTGATGTACTTCCTCTTGGCAACTCTTGGTCACAAATGAACATTAATTCTTCAAAATACCAGAGAGTGGGAGTGTATATGTCATCAGGTGATTTGCCAGACTTCTTGGGGTTTCAAGTTTTCGTAGTTCTTTTCTGAAGGAACTACGAAGACAGTTTATTTTTTTGGTCACATCCTGCCTTGTGCACTGACGGTCATGTTCTCTTAGTTTTGCATGAAATTCCTCGATACCCATATTTCTTAAATTCGTATTAGAATAATCTTTAGATTTTACCTTCCACAGTGTTTGACGTATCCTATATTTTTCTATGCAATCAACCATAATTTCTCTTTGTCTTTAACGGTGCACACATCACTCATGTTGTAATTTTACTTGGAAATAGCAAAGTCTCTTTGTCAGTGGAGGAGCTGCTTAAAGATGTTACCACCCCGAGAATTGAATAATTATGACGTTTGGGGACTGATGCTTGTTCAGACGTTCAGACTTAACATGAACCAGCTAGCTCCGCCCACAAAAGTCAGACCAGATCAGACATCCTTCCAACTCATTCAAACACGTTTGTCCAACATGTTTACCCCTATCACACGTTCAAACATACTCTCAAACATCATGTTAACAGTCAAACGTGGTCATGAATATGTTTGACCGTGTGACACCTCCTGAGTCATGAAGACGGAACTAATAATAGTATACATACAGCAGTAACACAGAGACAGAGAGATCATGTGAGAGTGACTGTGTGTTTTTGTCTGTGTTTATGTGTGTGCGTAAGTGTGCATATATGTGGGTGTATGTGTGTACGTACATCCACTTACAAACCATAAGACACTGTGATTCACAATGAAGAGAATAACTAAAAAATAATAAATAAATAAAAAATAAAAAAAACAGAGTGCGTACACCTGTCCCATTAGACACTAAGCTCATATTATCCTTGATCAGAAACAGTTAGCTGCCTTACACGTTAAAAGGGGAATAACCTCCAGTTACTCACTTTAACATACTAATATTAAATTTGATTACCTAATCTGTCCGGTATATCTGAAACAATTGAAGCAAGCCTGAGTAATTTACCACACAACAGGCCTCTTCTCCTGGATACTTGCATTCCTATCTTTGCCAAAAAGTGATCTCCAGTCCAGTTGCACACTTTTGGTAAAATTACAATAAAACTCGTAATCGAATTGTTCGTGCAATTCTGCTAACATGCCATCGAACAGAACTAAAAGATAATGTTCGGGGAAGGAGATAAAAAAAACAGCGGAAAAGAGAGAGAGAGAGAGAGAGAGAGAGAGAGAGAGAGAGAGAGAGCACATTCAAATGTAAAGAGCTGCTTACGGAAGTCTTAATGCAGGCCATGAACGAGGCCACCAAGTAATACCAGCCTCGTTCATGACAATTCTTTCCTTGTCACTTACCAGCGTCTTCGAGAGTTCACAGAACTACAACAAGAACTTTCGAACTGCCGTAATTACTCACTTTGGTGGCTAATCATACAATACTTGAGTCATTCAGAGGTCCTGAAGAACTTTCTACATTCTATTATTTCATTTTTTAAAATTTGATTATCTTTGGGCCCACATCCTTACACCCCACAAAGCATCATTTGATATCTCTTAAAAATTTTATTTGATGTTCCAGTTTCCTCATTTTCACCGGTATTGCTGCTCTTATTATATTTTTGTGTCAATGCCGTCAACTTAATACTATCATTTTGAAACTATCTTCAGTATTGAGCATAATTATTACCACATTACTTTAAGCTGGGGCTTGTAGGACACAATGAACCAGCTGCTATCTTGTGATTTTAAAATGTGTTATGCTACTAATACTTGTAGACAGGTATATAGCCCTAGGCATAATCTCATCTTGATATCTTTTAGAGACAAAGATACTCGTTAAAGTAAGTCCTTGCGTAATAATAATAATAATAATAATAATAATAATATAATAATAAAATTGATGTCGCAATACCATGGGAACACCAGAGTTGAAGAGAAATGAGAGGGAAAAATGGATAAGTATCAAGATCTGAAAATAGAAATAAGAAGGATATGGGATATGCCAGTGGAAATCGTACCCATAATCATAGGAGCACTAGGCACGATCCCAAGATCCCTGAAAGGAATCTAGAAAAACTAGAGGCTGAAGTAGCTCCAGGACTCATGCAGAAGAGTGTGATCCTAGAAACGGCACACATAGTAAGAAAAGTGATGGACTCCTAAGGAGGCAGGATGCAACCCGGAACCCCACACTATAAATACCACCCAGTCGAATTGGAGGACTGTGATAGAGCAAAAAAAAAAAAAAAAAAAAAAAAAAAAAAATAAAAAAAAAAAAAAAAAAAAAAAAAAAATAATAATAATAATAATAATGAAATGGTTCATCAACATCTAACCCAGTTACAAGACCCAGAATATATTATCGAGGAGACTATCAACAAAGCAAAAAAAACAAAAAAAAAATCTCATGGTGGCCCCACAATAACAAAATGACGTTAACACAAAATGCTTAATAAAATTCACGTCATGATGTTAACATCAAAAGGCAGAATGAAAACCTCAAATTCGGATATCGGTTTATTTTTCACCATCATAATACCATCGGAAGTTCATTATATCAAGACACGTTTTCCACTTAAGTATATATACGAAAACATGTCGGTATTTATGAAATATGAAATACAATGTAATAAGTGTAAAGAAATTTATGTCGGAGGGACTTGCAGATCCATCTAACAAAGAGCAATAAACAATTAGTAGCCATGAGTGATCTGGATTGGAAAGAGCTGAGAAAGAATCTGGATCCCCCATCATCAGCAAAACTGAAAATATGAACATTTCAGTAAGACACTGATTTCAAGAACGAATTCATATCAAGACCCGTTCGCGAGATTGGTATTCCAGCGGATCTGGCCATCATGAGATTTAACGAGTAATGAAAACAACGACGATTTACCTATTTCATCATATGTAATGGCAGATCTAATGACAGTATAAACTTTCCGGATGTTTCCTATGTAGTAACCCAAAGGGTGGATACATAGCATGAAAAACCTTTGGGGTCACTATCTAGGAAAGATCCAGCTTTTCTATTGCTTGAATTGGGGAATAATAACAAAATTTCCTTTCCATTTTCAGGTTTCTTGACGGATTGATCATATATAATAACGTCAGAGGTTCAAGTTCAGTTCTGATTGATAAGCGAGATTTTATATTAAGTTTTTCAAGTCCTGTTCCGTTTCCGATCCGCTTTCAGATACTTTTCTACATACGGATTATGACTGGGTGGGTTATATTAATTAAAAGTCTCATGTCAGCATATACCTTTGATCAGAGGTGGTTGTGCATCAGGCTAGGGGTCAAAGAGAGGGAAAAGTCTAGTATGAAAACTCTGGACTTTTTAACTAAACTGCACACATAAGAGCAATGCCTTTTTCTTAAGCTTGGAAATAATAAGAATAATAATAATAATAATAATAATAATAATAATAATATAATAATAATAATATACCCATGGGTCTTTTCCTGGATGCGTAGCTTACAACCGTATCCGCTATTGTCATCGGGATCAGTACGGACAGCTTCAGCACTTATTTCCGCACATTCTTCACTCAGGCGGTAATGTTTCTCCTTCAGGGTCTTCAGATCGGCAGTCTTCTCCCATAGTTGTCGCTGTAAGAGGGACGTTCTGAAGTCCCTGGTCCTTTCTTCATTTCTTGCTGTGGGGTCGTGCAGCCTGATGTTTGTATATTTCGGAAGGAGACCCTTTCGTAGACAGGTTTTGTTAAAAATGGTTGCTGTTTCAGCACTATTAATCTTGTAGAGTCTTCTCTATTTTTCTAATGACAGTGTCCTCGTTGTTGCTTAGACTGGTGAGCAATGCACCAAAGGGAATGGTAAAAATTCGGTTGAGTCATTTTGGTTTATTATTGCTTATACAATTCTCTCGGCTCTCTCTCTCTCTCTCTCTCTCTCTCTCTCTCTCTCTCTCTCTCTCTCTCAATGTGACGTTTCATCTAGATCCACAGGACATTTTCCAGCGATAACTGCTGAGGGACTGAATTCCAGTGGCGAGTCCTTCTCCTTATCCTGATGTTGCGGGCTCTCAAATACGGTCTGGAGAACCCCCTCTGGCAGGTAAAGTTTTCATTGGTTCCTGGGAAGGTAAATCAAATGGCGAGCGTTTTCGAGTCTTACGGACCTTCTCATGAGCGGGGAATATCACCGGGAGCCTCTTGATTGGCTTCTACCTGAGTGACGTCACCCTTGGTATTATTCTCATAATGTGCTTCAAGTCCGAAGTTGATTGTCTCATTTGTGCTGGTACTTTCTTTGGGAGGGAGGGATGTGCTCTACCTATCATATTTTGGTAGCATTGTCTTCCATTACATTTAAGCTACAAAACTATAAGAAACATAAGATGATAACTAGTAAATGCACTGGGATCTCATTTTCTTCATATTTTGAATGATAAGTATGTTCCAGACCACACACAGTGCTCTGCCCACGTGGCCTATATGCTTTGCCTTTATCTCAGGCCATTCAATGTTTCCTTGTAAATAAATGTAATTTAGAGTAATCAACTGAGATTCCATGGTGACCTTCCATGAATAAACCAATCTCAAAGCTACAGGTAAGACATAAGCACTCCAATTTTCCCTTTCTCCTTACGTTTTGGACAAAGGCGGTCCCAAACATAATATATATATATATATATATATATATATATATATATATATATGTGTGTGTATATATATATATATATATATATATATATGTGTGTGTGTGTGTGTGTGTGTATGTATGTATATATATATACTATTATATATATATATATATATATATATATATATATATATATGTATGTATATTGTGACGAAGTGCCAAGTATCTGGTTACCACTCTTACCATTCATTAACTGATACCTCACAAGAGCCAGACACCTGAACCCCCATCACAGGTTATCAAACGACTGAATACTCTAAAGGCAACAGTGATCCCTTAACAACTTACCAGTATTGCAGAAAATCAGACTAAGTTCATTAAACAGGTGTGAGGTAATCTTGTAAGTAATTAAATTAATCAAGGGCATCACTCATCAACAACTTTAAAAGTCTAAGTATTTCCCTGATTTCAGAAGTCTAAGTACTTCCCTGGTTCTAAGTCACTTCAAGTAAATTGAAGGAAAGCAGATCAATTACCACTCTATGTCACTTAACATCAGTATAATCAAATGCAAATATACTGGTTAGAAATGAAATACTTATAAAATTGTAAATACAAAATTAATTATTAAACTCAAAGTTTATAAGTGAAATTTTACAATATCAGGGAAAATTACTGTTACTTGAAAACAAAGTAAAGTTTAATTAATTCTTGAATCAAAATTAAGCAAAATTAAATCAAATTGATTTATCACAAAATTCAAGAAAAATTAATTCAATCAAAATTCAAAAGTGTTAGGCAATAATTGAAAATTTGATATTAATTCACAAGTGCTAAACAATAATAAAACTTGAAAAAAAAAAATTCTAAGTAAATGTAAATTAATTCACAAGTGTTAAATTTAATTAAATGTGCAATGATTAAGCAATGACAATAACTAAGTCAATTAAATTGTGAATGCAAATGAAAAGACAGAAAAATGTGAACAATATCAAAATTTGCAAAAAGCATTAATCACACAAAATATAAAATAAAAAGGCATAGTTCAATAAGAAAATGAACAAATGCACAAAAATGAAACAAACACAAAACAAAAATTTGCAATGTGTAAAAGTGTAAATCTTTTCACTCAAAACATTGTAACCATCAGTTTTTACCAAATCTTTCTTTCTTGCTGCGCTCGTTTCAAAACCAGGCGCCGTTACAAACAACAATGTTTGTTCAGATTCCACAAAAAACACTATTTAACACTAAATAAACTCTAAGAATATCAAATAAGAAATTCTCAAGTTACGAGTGACCATTCAATACGATATCGTTACGTTACTTTAAGATCAAAAGTGCTATGTGATGGAGGAGAGAGAGAGAGAGAGAGAGAGAGAGAGATCTGAACGCCTTGAGTATCTAAGATCTAATGAAATTCTCTTCCTTATGGAGCTGGACAGTGGATGACACAAAACGCTTTTGGGCAATAATTCTTCTAGAAGCTCAAAATCTTATACAACTTTACATACAAAATGTGTAATCCTGCACGTGGCTTTGACAAAGACATACGCGTATGAGACGAGTCTGTAAAAAAAAAAAAAAAGACACGTACTCAACTCGATCGACCGAAGTAGAAGGCCCTTATCTTACTGATGACAGAATCCCAAAACACAAATGAAGACTCGAGCTCGCTTATCAAAGGTGTTGACAGATTTTGAAAAAACAACTCTAGCTTTGAACGACCAAAGATATTCTCTCTCTTTCTACATTCTACGTTATATATATTCTTTTTACTTATTGTTATGCGAAATCTGAACACACATTTAAAACATCCTATCGCTAAGCTATCTAGGAATCTGAAAAAATGTTGCACAAAATTCTACATAACATTTTATACAGTCTGAGAGGGGATATATGCATTTTGAAATAGCAACATATAATATACCTCCCCCAGAGATTTTTTATCACAGTGTTGAATCCAACGATTGGCAACGAGATAAATAATCAGCAACTGCATTGTTTTTGCCCACTAATTGTGCTGCACTCTTAAGTTACACTGTTGAAGGCACAAAGACCACCTGGTCAGTCTTTGATTATGGTTTTTTCATTCTCGGATTAAACTGATAAAGATAGTGGATTGTGATCAGACAACACTAAAATTTCTTCATTCCTAGGTCTATTCACATAAACTTCAAATTTTTTTCAATGCGGTGATTAAGGCTAAAGTTCCCTTCTTAATTGTCGAGTATACTTTCTGATGTTTTTTCAGTTTTGTAGACATGCAGCACACAGGATGGTAGATATTATTTTCATCTTCTTGAAGTAGAACAGCTTCAATACCACCGTCCGACGCATCAACTTGTATCACAAATTTCTTGTCGAAGTCTGGAGCTTGAAGTACTGGTCTTGAAGTTAAAATAGCTTTTACCTTGTCAAAGGATTCTTGACACTCTGGAGTCCAACAAACTTAGCTTTGGGACTAGTTAAGTCTGTCAAGGGAGCTACTACGGCTGAGAAATTTAGGCAGAAACGACGATAGAATGCAGCCATGCCTAAAAATCTCTGTAGCTGTTTCCTGGTAGTAGGTGGGGTAGCCTTTCGGATACCTTCTACATTAGCATTTACTGGAGCAAGAAGGCCTTTCCCAACTTCAACCCAAGATACTGTACAGTTGCCTGCCAAACTCACTCTTCTCTAGGTTGACTGTTAATCCTGCTTCTTGTAGTTTCTTGAAAACTTTCCTCAGAATCTTCAGATGTTTCTTCCCATATTTTAGATAAATCACGATGTCATCTAGTATACACCTACTCCTATCGATCCTAGCAGTTGATCCATCACTCGTTGAAATGTTGCGGGTGCATTCATCAGACCAAGTGACAGAACAGTATACTGATACAGTCCAAAAGGAGTAATAAAAGCTGACAGCAACTTGCATTCTCATCTAAGAGAATTTGATAATATCCTTTCAACAAGTCTATCTTGAAACAAACTTGGCTTGCCCAATATTATCAAGTAATTGATCTATAAGAGGCAAAGGATAATTATCAGCCACACTGATAGAATTCATTTCCTATAATCAGTACAACATCCTAAATGAACCATCTGGTTTCTTCACTAACACACATGGAGAACTGAAGTGACTTGAACTGGGTTCTGCTAATCCATGTTGCAGCAAATACTCAACTTCCTTTTTCAAAACATCCCGATGATACGGTGATAAGCGATAGGCTCTTTGCTTGAAAGATCTTCCATCTTCTTGAATCTTGATTTCATGCTTGGTCAGATCAGTACGCCTAGGCAACATCTGTAAAAATTTCTGGAAAACTTCTAATTACTTCAATTAAGTCTTCACCTTGTTCAACACTCAGATGTTTCAGTTTACTCCTCCAAATTTTCCAAAATTGAAGAATTATTCATCTTGCTTGCAGCTCCCAATTTGTAGCCATCATCGTCTTCTGTAGATAAAGTTGTTTGGGTTACTGACACAATTTCAGTTTTAGTTTCTGAGAAATAAGGTTTCAAGAGGTTCACATGTATCTTCCTTTGTCTTCTTCTTCTTTTTGGTGTTTCAATCACATAAGTTCTATCACTTAACTTCTGAATTATCTTGTAAGGACCTTGAAATTTATTAGTGAGGGGAAATCTCTTGGACAGGTAAGAACACTAACACTTGTTGACCAACACTAAAACTTCTTAGCTTAGCCTTAGCATCAAATCTCCTTTTCATTTTCTCTTGACCCACTTTCAAGTTTTCTAAAGAGAATTTTTTCTAATCTCTTTCAACCTTTTCCTTAAGTTCTTCACATACTCTCCTTGGCTTTCCTCTAGATTTTCTTCCCAATTTCTGAAGAATCTTCAACGGTCCTCTCACTTCTCTTCCAAAAATCATTTCATTAGGTGAACATCCCATACGTTCTTGATAAGCACTCCTAACTTCAAATAACATTAATGGCAAACCAACATCCCTTTTCTTCCTGACTCAGAACATACTTTGTCAGCATACTTTTCAATGTCTGGTGGAACCTTTCTAAGGCACCTTGAGTTTCTGGATGATAGGCAGTGGATAACTGTTGTTTCACTCCTAAAAAATTTATCACATCCTGGAATAACTTTGAAGTAAAGTTTGTTCCTCTGTCACTTTGTACTATTTCTGGTATACCAAACTTTGAGAAAACTCCACAAGTTTTTTCGGCAACTATCTTGTCAGATAGATGTTTTCTAACAGGGATTGCTTCTGGATATCTTGTCACAGGACACATTAATGTTAACAAATACTCATTTCCTTTCTTTGTCTTCGCAGCGGTCCAACCATATCTATAATCACTTTGCTAAAGGTTCTCCTCTAACTTCTATAGGTTGTAGGGGGGCTTTCTTGATGGTTTCATTCGGTTTTCCCGCTATCTGGCAGGTATGCACTCACAACAAAACCTGCTAACATCTTTGTGAAGTCCAGGCCAGAAAAAATATTTCATGATCTCCATAGTCTTCCTGATTCCCATAGTCCAGACTCATGAGCTACTGCAACCACTTGCTTTCTCAACAGATATTGGAATCAAAATTTGATGATATTCGCCCCATACAGCATCTCCTGGTTATATCTGTAGGTCTATACTTCCTCATCAGCAAACCTTCCTTCAGATAATAACAGGTAGGAGTTTGTTGCATCTCTTCTCGATCAACAACTCTGAAGAACAAATCAGTTAACGATGCATCCTTTCTTCTGCAAGTCCATTAGCTTTTTCTCTTGTCACTTGACCAACTTCAGGGTTGAATTCTCAATATCTGCTAACTCAGCTACTGTAGTTTCACTACTGTCTTCAGTAACACTTTGACTACTTGGAGTCTCTTCAGGAACATCAGGTTCTTCTTCTTCGCCATCGTCGTCTTCTTCATCTTCTTGGGAAATCTCTTCTTGGTCAGCACTATGGGAAACTTCACTTCCTGGAATAATTCTTCTAAGCACAAAGATCCTTCACTTGATCCGTTTTGGGTGTGTAAATCCTCAGTTTCTTCACTTGCAGTCGTAGTCCCTCTTCATACTTCTGGTAGTTACACAACTAGGAAACAGGTGGGGGTTATTCTTCTCCAACTCTACTGTAGGACTAATCCTCAATGGTTTGTGTCTGTCACTATAGGACAAGGAATAAATGGCACACCACCAACTTCATTCCCCAACAGAACATGTACACCTTCCACGGCCAGTGAGTCCTTTACAGCAAATCAACATTCCCTGTCACCAATTCACATGACAGGTGTAAGCGGCATATAGGAGTTACTTCCTCTCCTCCTATACCCTTCAAAATAACTGAATCTCCTGTGAGACTCTTCTCCAACTGAGGGTGAGAACCACGTACTACACACTATGGTTTACTCCCTGTATCACGTAATATCTTGACTGGTACCTGCATACTTCCTCCTAGAGTTGACAGCATACCCTCATAGATATATGGCTTGAAAGCCCTCCACACTGCTAAGCCACTCACTGCTTGAGGTAACATTTTCCACTGATTGCTAAACATTCAGCCTGTTTAGTTTTATTCTTCTCTGGAGTCTGATTCTTTCCCACAATGCTCTTCGTAGTTTGTTTCACCTGGTCCACCTTTCACATACTTGACCAACTGGTTTTGACTGCTATTGATTCCGGTAACACTCTTGACTGTAGTGTCCTACTCTTCCACACTTGTTTAAACAGACAACTGTCTTGAAAAACTGGATGAGGGATTTCACATTACCTTGCTGAGTTGTATTACCTTGTGTACTCTTGGTAGTATCCCTTGTAGGTTCCCATTAAATTTGTTTCTGTTATTTGGATAAGACTTAAACCGGGCGTTGTTGACTCTGGTACTTGACATTGTAATTACGTTTACTACTGATTATATTGTAATCTTCACTCAGTGTAGCAGCTTTGTCACGTTTCTTCACCTCTCTCTCTCTCAAATAGGCTCTTATATGTTCAGGAATTCCTTTAAGATACTGTTCAAGGACAAGTAACTCTTGTAACTCATCAAAAGTTTTAACTTTAGCAGCTTCTAACCAACATTTGAAACACCTTCTCACTTTGTAAGTATAATCTAAGAATGTTCCCTTCTCATCTTTTCTTAAATTTCTGAATCTTTCATTGTAGTACTATGGGGTCATCTGGTAAACTTGTAGCACACTGTGTTAAGTACCTTGTAGTCTTTACAATGATCAGCTGTTAAGGCTAGATAAGCACTTCTCCCTTCACCAATCAAGACACTGACCATTTACTTCTGGCCATCCCATACCTGAAGCCACTTTCTCAAAGTGATCAAAAAACTCATCTGGAGCTTCTTCAGTAAACTTAGGGATTAACTTCTGTACTCTTACTACATCAAATACAGGGTCTTGATTACCTTGGTTTGGTTAGACGGTGTTACAGGTAATGTGGATCTAGCTCTTATCAATTCCATTTCACTTTCATGTCTTGCAATTTCTCTTTCCTCTTTTATCCTTTTTTCTTCCTCTTCTGCTGCTTTTTCTTCTTTCTTTCTCTTCTTTCTTGTTTTTCCCTGTCTATTTCTTTCTCTTTCAGCTCGCATTCTCTCACTTTCAGCTTGTATTTTCAGTTTATCAAGTTCTCTTCTGCTTCAATGCGTCTAAGCTCTAACTCTGCAACACTTTTCTCTTTCTTATCTGCTCGCTTATTTATGAGATCAGCACGTGCTACATTCAACAACTCTTGAGCCAATTCTAACTCATCTCCATCAGTTATTCTACCAGAGTTTATCAATGATTCCATAGCAATACATCTTATTTGTGCCTTTACCATACTAGTAGACACTATCCACCACATGCCACTGATAAAGCACTACACTGTGCCTTAGTCAGAGTGGTTTCAGATAAAACTTGATGGAAGGGCTGCTAAAAATTCCTGAACCTTGAACTGAGCCATTTTCCTCATAGTTTATCAACTTACAATTCAATACAATAAATGTAAAACAAAAACTATATGGTCACTCTCCTAACAAAATATATCCCTAACACCACCAGTAAATACTAGAGTGATAATGAAATCTGCTTTCCCGGGTCTGGTTACTACACCCTTACCATTCATTAACTGATACCTCACAAAGCCAGACACCTGAACCCTCATCACAGGTATTAAACGACTGAATACTCTAAAGGCAACAGTGATCCCTTAACAACTTACCAGTATGCAGAAAATCAGAACTAAGTTTCATCAAAACAGGTGTGAGGTAATCTGTAAGTAATTAAATTAATCAAATGGCATCACTCCATCAACAACTTTAAAAGTCTAAGTATTTCTGATTTCATGAGTCTATTACTTCCCTGGTAATTGAAGGAAAGCAGATCAATTACCACTCTGTTTCTACATAACATCAATATAATCAAATGCAAATATACTGGTTAGAAATGAAATATTTATAAAAATTTTAAATACAAAAATAATTATTAACTCAAAGTTTATAGTGAAATTCACGATATCAGGGAAAATTACTGTTACTTGAAAACAAAGTAAAGTTTAATTAATTCTTGAATCAATTAAGTAAAATTAAATCAAAGTTAATTTGATCACAAAATTCAAGAAAAATTAATTCAATCAAAATTCAAAAGTGTTAGGCAATAATTGAAAATTTGAAATTAATTCACAAGTGCTAAACAATAGTAAAACTTGAAAAAAATTCAAAGTAAATGCAAATTAATATGTACAATGATTAAGCAATGACAATAACTAAGTCAATTAATTGTGAATGCAAATGGAAAGACAGAAAAAATGTGAACAATATCAAAATTTTGCAAAAAGCATTAATCACACAAAATATAAAATAAAAAGGCACACTTCAATAAGAAAATGAACAAATGCACAAAAATGAAACAAACACAAAACACAAAAATTTGCAATGTGTAAAAGTGTAAATCTTTTCACTCAAAACATTGTAACCATCAGTTTTTACCAAACCTTCGTAACCATTTCTGTTATTAATTATTAGTTTAGCCACTGTTCCTATCCGTTATTAGTGTTATCTAACCACTTCCTAGTTAGTTAGTTACCACTGTTCCTATCTGTTATTAGTTGCAACTAATAATAAAATAACACACTTTACCTTTTTGGTATACCAATTTCCTTTCTTTCTTTCTTGCTGCAGCTCGTTTCAAAACCAGGCGCCGTTACAACAACAATGTTTGTTCAGATTCCACAAAAAACACTATTTAACACTAAATAAACTCTAAGAAATATCAAATAGGAAATTCTTCCAGTTACGAGTGACCCATTCAAAACGATATCGTTACGTTACTTTAAGATCAAAGTGCTATGTGATGAGGAGAGAGAGAGAGAGAGAGAGAGAGAGAGAGAGAGAGAGAGAGAGAGAGATCTGAACGCCTCGAGTATCTAAGATAATAAGAAATTCTCTTCCTTACGGAAGCTGGACAGTGGATGACAGAAAACGTTTATGGGCAATAATTCTTCTAGAAGCTTCGAAATCTTCTGCAACTTTACATCCAAAAGGTGTAATCTGCACGTGGCTTTGACAAAGACATACGCGAATGAGACTAGCTGTTAAAAAAAAAAGACACGTACTCAACTCAATCGACACCGAAGCAGAAGGCCCTTATACTTGATGACAGAATCCAAAACACAAATGAAGACTCTAGCTCACTTATCAAAGGTATTGACATATTTTGAAAAACAACTCTAGCTTTGAATGGACAAAGATATTCTCTCTCTTTCTACTATTCTACGTTATATATAGTCTTTTACATTATATTATGCGAAATCTGAAACCACACTTAAAAACATCCTATCTCTAAGCTATCTAGGAATCTGAAAAAATGTTGCAAAAAAATTCTACATAACATTTTTATACAGTCTGAGAGGGGATATATGTATTTTGAAAATAGCAATATATAATATATATATATATATATATATATATATATATATAAATATATATATATATATATATATATATATATTAAATGTAATAGTCATAATGCCCATTTAAATTTTTGAATGCTTTGCTCTTTTTTGAATATGCTTGTTACTACAAAGCCTGAAGATCCAAGTTCAAAGAAATTTGAAGAAGAATTGTGATGCTGGTCCTGGGAAACGAACCCAGGTCCATAATCAAAAAGAGGTCACCTTGCCGACCTGCCTACGATTATTGGACCTTGGTTCGTTTCCCAGGAATAGACATCACAATTTCTTCCTAAAATTTCTTTGAACTTGGATCTTCAGCTTTGTGGTTGACAAGCGTATCCAAAAAAGAGCAAAGAATTCAGGAAGTTAAAGAGAGTATATATAGTATATATATATATATATATATATATTTATATATATAGTTATATATATCTATATATATATATATATCTATATATATATATATATATATATATATATATATATATATATATATATATATATATATATATATATATATATATATAATAGAACCCCCACCCCACACACACACACACATATATATATATATATCATATATATATAATATATATATTATATTATATAATATATATATATATATGTATATATATATATATATATATATATATATATATATATATATATATATATATATAAAGAGAGAGAGAGAGAGAGAGATAAAATATATGGGCAAATAAACTTCTCAACAGGGTTCCAGCAAGACAGCAGCTAACACAATAAATTTATTGAAACGTTTTCGCACCATAACACAATGAAACAGCATCAGTCCGGAATTAAAACATT
The DNA here is from genome assembly GCF_015104395.2 of Macrobrachium nipponense. NCBI lineage: Eukaryota > Metazoa > Arthropoda > Malacostraca > Decapoda > Palaemonidae > Macrobrachium > Macrobrachium nipponense. Next base: position 14,357,024 of record NC_087208.1, on the reverse strand, counting down.
GAAAACTTCCTACAAAGACTATAAAACTATATTTATATAAACACGTAAAAATTGAACACATTTTGCATTCACTAATAAGTTAAATCTAACATTTTTAAAAAGAGAGAGAAAAAATAACCTAGCTGGTCAAAGAGGAAGCAGAATGACTAGAAAAGCAAGAACCGCCCAAAATAGACCTTATGGCTTATGCCACAGAGAGAGGAGTGGCTGAAACGTTATTGTTCAAGTTGGGTGATAGGTGTTTATTATAGTAATTCGAGTGTTGTTAGGTAGGATGTTAGGTTGTTAGGCTAAGGATGGAAAATTGTGTTTCATTAATTGGAATCTTGTTAAGTAGGATGATAGGCTGTTTGGCTAAGGATGGAATATTGTGTCTCATTAATTGGAATCTTGTAAGTAGGATGTTAGGTTGTTAGGCTAAGATGGAAAATTGTGTTTCATTAATTGGAATCTTGCATTTTGAGGCTTGTGCCCTATTGGTCGAGAGCTCAGGATTTGGTAACCTGGATCCTGTCCTGTAACTGCATCCCATGTGACTATAATAGCTGAATTGCAACAATCTCCGCGTTGAGCCAACATAGGTACTAAGGCATCTTTGGCATTCGTATTCGTAAATGACGTTAGACAACATAAGATTCGGCTTTTGTCTTTAACGGGCATCTTTACTCGCAGGTCGATGGAGTTGCCATGGGGTCACCTTTAGGACCTTTGTTTGCTAATTTATTTATGAGTTATCTTGAAAAAAATGTTTTAAACATTCCCCAGACAGTTTAAGCCAGTCCTTTATAAAAGCTATGTTGATGATACCTTCACCCTTTTTAAACATAGTTGGCAATGTTATGAATTTCTTGACTATATTAACTCCATTCATCTTAAAGTTAAGTTTACTATAGAAACAGAAAAAGATCATTCAATGGGCTTTTCAGATGTGAAAATTACATGGAGTAAACAACGCTTTAATACTACTGTGTACCGAAAAAATACATTACAGAATTAGGAAGAGGTTTTATGTTTCAAGTTTTTACGGTTTTCAAGTGAATTCTGTTATTACTTTGGTACAGAGAGCACTTAGATATACACCAGACTGGTCTATTTTTCATAATAGAGTATTTGCTTTTTTTTTTACAGCAAACTCGTATCTGAAGTGTCTTAGTATTATTAAAAATAAATGTTAGAATTACGTATCTCCACTTCCTAAACTGAATATGTATGCCTCTATCCCTTTTATTCACTCTGGATTCCTAAGATTAACCTTAATTCTTGTAAATCCCCCCAAAAATAGGCAGTCTCTTCATCTGTAAGGACAAGCTGCAAGATTTTATGTTGTCTAACGGGATTTACAAATATGAATGCCCACGATGCCTTGGTACCTACATTTGCTTAACGCGGAGATTGTTGCAACTCCACATATTATAGTCACGTGGGACTCAGTCATAGGCCAGGATCTAGGTTAGCAACACCTGAGCTCTCAAGCAATACGACACAAGACTCAAAATGCAAGATTCCAATTAATGAAACAGAATTTTCCATCCTTAGCCTAACAACCCAAACATCCTTCTTAACAACGCTCGAAGTCACTCTATATTAAAAACCTATCACCCAACTTGAACAATAACGTTTCCGCCACTCCTCTCTCTGTCGCCTGAGGTATAGATTGGGCGGTTCTTGTGCTTCTAGTTATTCGAATGTCTTCCTCCATTGACCTGAGAGATAGTTTTTTTATTGCCATCGTGTTAGCTTTCTCTCTCTTTTTTTTTCTTTTTCTTTAAGAAGTGTTAGCTCTTAACTTATTAGTGAATGTAAATCTGCTCAAATTTTACTCGTTTACCAGAGATAGCTTTATAGTCTTTATAAGTTACTTTTTATTGCTTTAATTCTAAATTATAGACTGATGATGTGCCAGTGTTTTGTGGTGCGAAAGATTTCAATATTTATTAAGCACCGGAGGTTCTTACGGGGCAATGTTTGGTGCCAAAAATACATAAAGAGGGTATTCCCATAAGACCTATCCTGACATCATATGATACTCCCAATTACAAACTGGCAAAATATTTGGTGCCATTGTTAACTAAATTCTCTTCGAATAGCTATACTTTGAAAAAATTCGCTTGAGTTTAAAGAAAGGATTTTATGTCAGGACTCAGACCTGTTCATGGCAAGCCTCGATTGTTGAAGCTTTATTCACAAACATTCTGTGAAGAAAAACTATACAGATAATTTAGATAAGATTATCACTGATAATGACACATATTTCACGGTTTTAATTACGACAATTTTAAGAAACTTTTAACCTTTTTTAATCATCGAAATTCTATGCCAAAATGCAACAGATTATTAGTACTTACTGTCCGGCCATAAAATGTCAGCTGAACCCAACAAACCCATTGACAATTGGATCTATTTTTAAATATAAAGACAAGTTAAACCCTCTTATGGCATCTAATATTAGTTCTATTTATATACTTGTCCTAGATGTGATCTAGAAAAATATATCGGAGCCTCAAGAGGACTTCTTGATCCGAATAAATTGCCATAGGGTGCTGAGTTTCCGTACTGGAGTGTAAATTATCATCTGAATTTCCAGCATGCGTGACCACACAAAGAAATGCAGAGTCAATATTGAATATAAAAACTTTAAGTCCTTTCAAAAGCGTCTTCTCCGCAGCAGCTAGCGGTCTTCGAATTGCTCTTTATAAAAATGATTGTTCCGAACCTGAAAAACCAAACTGCCTCCACCCCTATGTACCTTTCGTAAACAACAAAGATGCCTTCGTGTTTTGTTTTTGTTTTTTAGTCACTCGTCCTTCCTTCCTACTGGAAATGGTACTTGAGTTTCGTTGGTGTTCTTTTAATTTGCTTTATGTATTGTATTGTGTGTTTTTTAGATGAGTAATTATTTTAGTTCTATTTTTTTATTGTAATTTTTCAGCTTGAAAAATGGGGCTGGGTCCCTGAAACGTTGCTTTGAATAAACGCCCATATGAAACAGATGTCTCCATTTAAACCCTTACCGCTATTATCCCGTCTGAGGCTTCCCCTTCGATTGATTATATATATCTATATATATATATATATATATATATGTAATATATATAAATATATATATATATATATATATATAATAAATATATATATATATATATATATATATATTATATATATATATATATATATATATATATATGTGTGTGTGTGTGTGTGTGTGTGTGTGTATGTGTGTGTGTGTGTCTGTGTGTTTTGTATAAATTTATATTTTTAAACAATATAAATGCATATTCGTAAATTAATTTAACGCAGATCATTGAAATAAATATCTTAAGTGAATTCCCTCTAATGGATAACGATGTAAACAACAACCTACCGACACCGCTCTCTCTTAACGATTTCGAAAGACGTATAAAGTCTTGTGGATAGACAACCGAGAATTTCAAACTTACCCCACCTTTTCCTGTCTCTGCTTCATTTACTGATAAAAACATCAGATCGACGTGTGTGTAAGACACTGACGGACAGACAAAAATAGAATTAACGAGCAAGGCGAAGACATCGATCATCACGCATTTTGAATGAGAAAATCCGTTTCCTGTACTACAAAAAGCACCAGCAATCAGCGCTGACCACAATCTTCTTCAATTTCCGCTGCTCTGTTTGTACCCGTGCTGTACGATTAGCTTCGTACAGGCCAAGCTTCATGATGGATCTCCCTCCATTGTTCTGTAGGAATAGAACACTGTAATGAAGGCGGAAATATACTTATATACATTAAATCACGATCTTATTGGATAACACCTCCGGAGAGGAACGATATTAGATGATGTAGGATAGATAATCATTTTTATATTCTCATAATTATTTTGCGCTTCTCAAGATCCCATGAAGACAACAAAATATCGCGTGTCATATCACGACATCGAAAGATGATCGGACCGGTTTCTTTTTCCTCTTAGTTCTCTTTTCACCAAGTTATAATCTTCTCTTCTACACGACTGGTTTCATGAGCGGATGTGCTCGATCGGGCAGTTTGAATAGCGATATCCAGTCAGCGAAAGTCGGGGATGGAAGAGCCTTCGGTTCACATCCACTCGAGCACGTTCAGCTGTCGCAGAGGAGAAGTTTGAATTGATACAAATTTCATCGGCTCGTTGACTGTTTTCGAGGAAACTCCAGCGAATTGGGCTTCATGACGCTTTCCTTCACTATTTCATACTTTCATCGTTTCAATTTCATTGCACACGCACACGCACACGCACACACACTCATATATATATATATATATATATATATATATATATATATATATATATATATATATATATATATATGTATATATATATATATATATATATACATATATATATATATATATATATATATATATATATATATATATATATATATATATATATATATATACTATATATATATATATATATATATATATATATATACATAATATGTATATACATATAATATATGTGTATGTATATATATATATATATATATATATATATATATATATATATATATATATATATATATCACTTGGTACTCAAATAACTATACCCAGGGAATAACTTATTCGCATTCGGAAAGGGACATCTAAATAATAAGTGCATCTGTCCTGGCTGGAATATGAAGTATAAAGTTTATTGGGAATTAATTGTCAGTGGGTAACAATTAAGTAACTAATACATTTTTCAATCTTTTCTTCACATAATTTGTAAATGAAGAGACGGTGAAATCCGAAGGGCATTGCCATTGAAAGGAACAATCTCCCCAAGAATAAAAGACTGAGAGCTGATCATAATAGTCCTTTCAGTCGCGTATATCATTTCTACACTACCGCACATACTGTTGCATATTGGATGGTATGAGAAAAATAGGTAGATGCATGTAATTGTTTTGATGGGTGAACATGAAGTGAATAAAAATAGAGAAAATAAACAGAAGAGTTTCAATAACATAATTATATGCCCATTTCTTTATCACGAACTGATATTTATCATTATACGAAATAAAAGAGCTTATTTTATATGACTTATCAGTCATTTTCACGGAGGCAGCTTTAATCAAACAAAACTTTCACCTCACTAACATTCCAGCCTTTAAACAGGTGCCCGCACTACTTAAGTAATTACGAAACTTGTAGGGAACGATTAATTAGGAGATTGTTTACAATAGTTTCTCCAAAGTTCCTGTGATAATGAATACAAGCTATTAGAGAGAGAGAGAGGAGAGGAGAGAGAGAGAGAGAGAGAGGCGCATTTGATGCTGAGCATAGATTATGTGATAAAATGCCTTTTAATTTCTTTTTTTCTTCTTTCTTCCTTTCTTTTTAAAGCGTTGTAAACTGAGATTCGTTGCAGCAAAGGAAACCGTCTTTTTCAAAAATTCCATTCAAGAAATAACAGCTCTTTCTTTACGTAAATTTTATTCTTCTGGCATGATTAACTCTGGAATCTGTTCATTCTTCTGAAATATTAGTGACAACAACCAATGATTTATGTGGAGGAATTTCAGCAGACTATCGCAAAACTTGAAGATTGATGTAACTTATCTCGAAAACCCAAAAGACTTATGCATCATTTCTTTTCATGACAAAGTATTTTGTTCCCTTGGCCCTTCATTCCCTTCTCTTACAGTTCATCGCCTCAACATCCTTGATATTACTTAGTAGTTTTTCAAATTAATTTTGGTTTTGTAAGAACACTCTTAACCACGATTTTTTTTATTTAACACTTTTATTCTGGAAAGGTCTTTCATTTGTTTTGAAATGAGCAGCCTTTCATCAGATCCATTCTCACTTTTTTGGTTTTTATCTGCAAGATGGCTTTAAATCGAGCTATCGGCCTTCAGAGTCCCTCGTCAGTGACCCAGTATCTTGGAGGAGCTGTGTCAAGAAGATAAGAATTCCTTTCTGGTTAATCTCTTCTACTTGCGGAAAAGGAAAATTGACTTCTTTTGCTCTATTCATTATCTTGTTTGTCCTATCCTTTCCCGACCCCCCGTTTTTATTTATTTACTTATCTATTTATTTATTTATTTATTGCAAAGGATTCACATGCACGAACTGGATCGTTTTTCCCCTTTTGCTCTTATAATTTTACATCTCATCTTCGCATCCACAAGGAAAACACAACTAACCAATTGCCCAAAAGAAAGTTGAATAAAGCTATTCTGCTAACTAGAAGTCGCTTCTACGGTGTTAACTCTCAAATATTTACTCTCAAAAGTGAGTCCAATTTATATAATGGGCAGGGTAGGAAATGAGCTCTTATGATTCAAATTAAAATCGACATAGTTAATAGCCTAGAAGCCGCATAGGTGGTGATTGTTGCACCGAAGTGTATACAGCAGTTCTCCTCACGGAATGTTTTTTTGATGTCTAGGAATGATTTTTGGCCTTGGGTACACGATTCTGATATGGGAGATTTTTTTCTAAGATGGACGCCAAGATGGCCGCCGGACCGAAATCTGTTGCGTCTGAAAATTTGTCTATCTCGTAAATGAAGTCTTCCAGCAAAATAAAAAAAATAAAAATTACACGAGTTCAAAGTTGTTCATGATGCATTTTTATCCCATGTTTTAGCATTTTAAATTCATTTACTTGTATTATTTGTTGTAATGTTAGTAAAAAGATGACAAAAATCATTGTTCATGTGTTTTTGAAGGAAAATTTGCCTATATCTCACAAACGAATGCTTCTAGAAAAAAAAACAAGTTCAAATTTGTTCAAATTACATTTTTACACGAAGTTTAGTCATTTCATAACCCATTTACTATTTGACCTGTTTTAATGTAAGCAAAGTGTATGCCCTCTAAAAAAGATAGCACGGTTCCAATATTCCTACGCTTCGATTGTAATAAGACCGCTTGTGACTCCATGGACAACATTGATCATGAAGAGGACAGAGAGTCTGGCATTGTTGGGTCACATAAAACAGTTCTAGTTCTGTTTTAGGATGAGCCTTGAAATGTCAAAAACTTGTACCATTTATCAGACCTAAAGGTAGAGGAGTTATTAGTTCTGATTTTGTACCATCTAATGACGCGGATACAACAATAGTGTCTATGGAGGCAGCCAATATGGATTTCATTTGGGTAATGAGAAGGTTTTTATCATCTTATAACTTGCAAAGTGGGAGTATTTCAGAAGCCGTGACAGTACCTTCACAGAGTGCTTTCAGTCGCTTTTAGTAGAGAAATATCCCCCTAAAACTATTTCAGCAAGTGTTCCAGTTTTTCCATATCCTGCAACCGGCCAGTCCTTTATTTACACAATTATGGTAAACCTCCAAGATGCAATGAGCAAGTGAATCATAAGCGTGGGGCTTAATGGAGTGGTGGTGTTTATTACATTGATAGGGAGCTCCAGTGTATTTGTGATTTCTGATTTACTTTTAATGGAGAATATTACCAACAAATATTTGGTATGGCCATGGGTAACCCCTTATCACCTCTCCTTTCAAACTTATATATGGAATGTTTTGAAAGACAACGCCTCCCGAATATCACACTTGTCCCCAAAAATGGTTTAGACATGTAGGTGGCATTTTAGTAGTCTTACCTGTTAGTATCGACATAAAAGATTTATTGTCTAAATTGAATAATTTAGTGCCATCCATAAAATTCACTGTTGAAATCGAAAATAAAAATGTCATCCCTTTCGTAGATGTATTAATACATAGAGAGTCTTTCCAATGTAAATCCACTAATAATTTAACATATGTACATTTTTATTCTAGCCACCATCTTAATATTAAAATTTCAATTTTTCTTCCATGTTCTTGCGTGCTTTGCGGATTACGAGTCCACAATATCTTGACCAAGAAATAGAATACATAAAAAAGACAAGAAATTATCTTTGTTATCCACCTCATATAACTGATTTATGTTACCAAAAAACTCAAAAAAGTTTTATACCCATGTTAATATTAAAAAAGAAGCCCCTAAAAATGTACTTAGCTTGCCTTACTTTCGTGGATTTGAAACCATAAAATCAATATTTAAATCTTTTAATGTTAATGTTGTGTTCTCTTATAACAATACCATTAAATGTAGGGTAATTAAGTATAGTCCCGTAACAAATAACATCATTTTCAAAATTCCTTATAAGGATTGCACTCTTTTTATGTTGGTCAATCAAGCAAAAATTTAGATTTACGAATTAAGCAGCATATGTAGTCAGTTAGAACAGCCAAGACTTCAAATGCACTATTTAACCATCTGAGCAAAAAATCTAATTGGGGGGAGAGCTCTGCAATTGCTTGGTCAAATGATTATGTTTCAAGAAATTTACTGGAATCAGCAATTATACAAATCACTAGTAATAAAAGAAAAAATAAATCTAGTCTAGAATTGTACCATTTGCACCCATATATGTTTATGAAGAACCTTAAAATAATTGAATTAACTTCTAATTAATTAGTCCCAACTGTTTTTAGTTAGTGTTATTATTATTATTATTATTATTATTATTATTATTATTATTATTTTGGAAGGAGACCCTCTTTCAAACAAGTCTTATTGAAAGATATTGCTGCATCAGCTGCATTCAACTTGTAGATAGTCTTCTCTATTTTCTTTTTTACGTTGGCCACTAGATGTACTTATGTTTTAATCTATTTGTTCTTTACTGTGACATATAAATTATTTTAAGCAATATCCCCGAAATTGACTCCTCCTGATGAGTAATATCGGCGCAATACTCGCCAGTTGTAGTAGCAGAGAGAAAGCTATTATTAGAAAAATAGAGAAGACCATTTACAAGTTGAATGCAGCTGATGCAGAAATATCTTTCAATAAGACTTATTATTATTATTATTATTATTATTATTATTATTATTATTATTATTATTATTATTTTTTTTTTTTTTTTTTTTTTTTTTTTTTTTTTTTTTTTTTGCTCTATCACAGTCCTCCAATTCGACTGGGTGGTATTTATAGTGTGGGGTTCCGGTTGCATCCTGCTCCATAGGAGTCATCACTTTTCTTACTATGTGTGCCGTTCCTAGGATCACACTTCTTCGCATGAGTCCTGGAGCTACTTCAGCCTCTAGTTTTTCTAGATTCCTTTTCAGGGATCTTGGGATCGTGCCTAGTGCTCCTATGATTATGGGTACGATTTCCACTGGCATATCCCATATCCTTCTTATATCTATTTTCAGATCTTGATACTTATCATTTTTTCCCTCTCTTTCTCTTCAACTCTGGTGTCCCATGGTATTCCGACATCAATGAGTGATACTTTCTTCTTGACTTTGTCAATCAACGTCACGTCTGGTCTGTTTGCACGTATCACCCTATCCGTTCTGATACCATAGTCCCAGAGGATCTTTGCGTGATCGTTTTCTATCACTCGCTCAGGTTGGTGCTCGTACCACTTATTACTGCAAGGTAGCTGATGTTTCTTGCACAGGCTCCAGTGGAGGGCTTTTGCCACTGAATCATGCCTCTTTTTGTACTGGTTCTGTGCAAGTGCCGGACATTCGCTTGCTATGTGGTTTATGGTTTCATTTTTCGTATTGCACTTCCAACATATGGGAGAGATGTTATTTCCGTCTATCGTTCTTTGAACATATCTGGTTCTTAGGGCCTGATCTTGTGCCATTGTTATCATTCCTTCAGTTTCCTTCTTTAGCTCTCCCCTCTGTAGCCATTGCCATGTGTCATCGCTGGCTAGTTCTTTAGTCTGTCTCATGTATTGTCCGTGCATTGGTTTGTTGTGCCAGTCCTCTGTTCTGTCTGTCATTCTCCTGTCTCTGTATATTTCTGGGTCTTCGATACTTTTATTAGTCCTTCTCCCATGCACTCTTTAGCCACTCGTCTCCACTGGTTTTCAGATATTGCCCCAGTGCTCTCTTCTCGATGTTGACGCAGTCCTCTATACTTAGTAGTCCTCTCCCTCCTTCCTTTCGTGTAATGTATGTATAGGCTGTCCGTATTTGCTCTTGCGTGTAGTGCTTTGTGTATTGTCATATGTTTCCTGGTTTTCTGATCTATGCTGCGGAGTTCTGCCTTCGTCCATTCACTATTCCTGCGCTGTATCTGATTACTGGCACTGCTTTATCATATTCCGGCGTTGAGTTTTGACTTGAGTATCGCCTTGATCTCTGCATATATTCTATTCTTTCCTGATCGTGTCCTTCATCTCTTGGTGTTTTATATCCCCTCCTTCCATTATTCCCAGGTATTTTGTATCCTGTCTCATCTATGTGTTTTCGATGTTGCTCCCATCTGGTAGCTTTATCCCTTCAGTTCTCGTTTACTTTGCCTTTTTGCTATGTTGACTAAGGCACATTTTCTATTCCAAAACTCCATCCTGATGTCCCCAGATACAAATCCTTACAGTCTGGATTAGGGTATCTATTTCCTTGATGCTCTTACCATACAGCTTGATGTCGTCCATGAACATCAGATGGTTGATTCTGTTGCTTCTTTTCTTGAGTTGGTACCCGGCATCCATCTTCTGTAGTACTTTTGTCATGGGAATCATGGCTACTATGAAGAGTAGTGGGAACAGTGAATCGCCCTGGAAGATCCCTCTCCTGATATTAACCTCTGCTAGTCTTATTCCAGAGCTTGTAAGTATTGTATTCCAGTTGCGCATTGTATTTTTGAGGAAGCTGATGGTGTTTTCCTCTGCCCCATATATTTTCAGGCATTCTATTAGCCATGTGTGGTATCATGTCGAAGGCTTTCTTATAGTCTATCCATGCCATGCTTAGGTTGGTTTTCCTTCTCCTACTGTTCTTCATTACCATTTTGTCTATCAGGAGCTGTCTGTTGTGCCCCTACACTTCCTTCTGCAGCCTTTCTGTTGGGGGTGGGGGGGGTGGGGATGGTGTGTCCTCCTCTAGGTAGTTGTATAGCCTTTCACTGATGATACCTGTTAGTAACTTCCACATTATTGGTAGGCAGGTGATAGGCCTGTAGTTACTGGCTATATTTCCCTTACTCTTGTCTTTTTGTACTAAGGATGTTCTTCCTGTGGTCATCCATTTGGGTGCATGGTGATTTGAGATACAATGCTGGAGTTGTTCTGCTATTCGTGGGTGTAGGGCCTTGAAGTTTTTGAGCCAGTATCCATTATTATTATTATTATTATTATTATTATTATTATTATTATTATTATTATTATTATTATTATTATTATTATTATTTGAATTTAGGAGACCCTCTCTCAAACATGTTTTGTTAAAGATGATGGCAGCATCAGTGGAATTGATTTTATATATGGTCTTTTCAATTCTTCTTATTATTCTCTTCTCATCAGGGCTGATATTTGCTAATAGCTGGCCGATGTTCATATCTCGGTTAAAGAAATGTTTTCTAAAAATAATAATTTATTGATATGATAACAAAAGTGGTTAACAAATCTTATTCTAAGGGCGTAACGGAATTCCAACGATTCCAACCGTATCATCGGTTCATTATCAAGGAAAGGTGAGCGTGAACTGATTGGAATGGGTTGTTGTTGTTGTTGTTGTTGTTGTTGTATTAAGCCAACACTTCTTGTTAGCACGGGCCTTTCCCTTGTTTGGCCCGTGGGTAATCTGAAAAGATTCATTAGGTTTATGGTTAGTTTTTTATGAATTGGAATATTGCATTGTAGAGATAGGAGTGAACAGGGGAAGGATGATGGTGTCAGTTAGAGAGGGCCATCATGTCATATTATAGTAAAAGTTTGAAATAAATGTAAGGCTTTCGAAAATTAGAGAAGCTGTGCAGGTGGGGTTACAGACAAATTTTTACTAGAATAAACAGAGACAAAAAAAAAATTGGCATAAACTATACCATATTACAAAAATGATTTTGAATAAATGGATCTCTAAATGCCAAAATAGAGTGTTAAAATGCTTTTTTAACAATTAGGAACTCTTGTCATTTTTATCTAAAAGCAATCGTTTTAGAGATAGACATTTTCTGACAAAGACGAGTTCGATTCCACGGTCATCTTGGTAGCCATCTTGGAAAAAATCTGCCCATATCAGAATCGCGTACCCAAGCTAAAAATCATTCCTAGACACCAAAGACACATTTTGTAATGAGAACTGCTGTATACACCTACTTATGCGGCTCCTATACTATACTATAATGAAAGAGCTTTGCTGACTGTATTCCATTCGAAATGTTACCACACTCCTCTACTATTTTAGTCGTTGATGTTTAGTAAGATGATTTAACAATAACGGCTACCTAAATACAAAGTGTGAAATTTTACTTTCTGCAAACGAGAGTTGTGTCGAAAATAATTATGCAATCGCATGCCACGGCATTTTCTTAAAATTGAATTTAATACTTATAGAGAGACATGAGGTTTTCTTTTTATAAAAAATTCAAATTAAACTCCCGTTCAGATTGGGAATATTGTGTCCATTTTAATTCTCGAATTGTGTACCTTAAAATTCTTCATTTAGAAATCTGCAACAAATTCTTTCCCTGTGTTTTCCCTCTGATGATTTTGTCTTATCTTTTGTGACATGTGATCCCAAGAAAAGTCGGAGGGATTCCATTTAGGAGGAGTAGATGACATGCAAATATATTCTCCAGGAGCGAGGGTCCTCATCTGACTCTTCCCTGGTGAGGGAAAGAGATCTTTCATTCTGTAACGAGGAAAATGAGCAAATGGAAAAGCTTTTCCTGAGAATTATTCCTCTCCCTCATCATCTTCATCAGCAACAGACGAACACGAAGACAACAGACTGTATTTTCAAGGCCTAAATAATCTTTTGAATTAGCTTCAAAAGTTCCAGGTTCTTATTGAGGAAATTGTTATAACATCTGACTTGTTTATATTACAAGATTCTCATTCTTAGCGCAAGCAGGATGACTCACGCTGAATATGAAAGTTTTTATTTATTTATTTATTTCAGAAACGGAATGTCAACTGGTTGTAGTTCACCAGTATACTCGGTAGCAAGCTGTGGATCCCGTAAGCAGAATTTTAACCAAAGAGCGCTTTCTTTGTTCTGTTAATAACTGTTTAGTCACCAAAATTATAGATAATTGTTCACTCTTCTCTATCCTTACTAATAAAATTGTTTAGCTGACACTTTCAGCAGGGCGACTGATTTTGTTCTCTTGTGTATAAAATAGATGACAAGCGCAGTCAAAATACCAATAGACTAAAGGTATTGCAACTCAGTGTCTCATTACTTGAAATAACAATTTCATGAAGTAGTACAATATGTACAGTTACGTTACAAATTATTGCATCAGTTGCCTTAATGTTCCAGGCAATAGGTGTATATACATACATACATGCATACATACACACACACACACACACACACACACACACACACACACACACGCACACACACACACACACACACACACATATATATATATATATATATATATATATATATATATATATATATATATATATATATATCTATATATATATTTTATATATATATATATATATATATATATATATATATATATATATATATATATATATATATAAATGTATTCAGCAAGCAGTATGTGGCAACTATTCGCCTAGCCGCATGGGTGCATTATGTGCTATGGTGAGAGACTGTTTCTGTTAATTGGTTACAGGTTACCCTAGACGCTTAGAGCAAGATCCTTTTCCTGCGCACGGATGTCTAACTCAAAAACAAAATTATTATTATTATTATAAAGTTAAGATTTACCAGCCCAATGAGTCTAACCAGACTCTTACAGTGCTGGCCCGAAATAATTCGGGAGGAAATTATTTAAAAAATACGCTCATACAATGTTATGTCTAAAACATGGAATGGTATGGAATGAAGTTAATGAATTATAATAAATTAATGATAAATGAGGGGATTGTTAAGTGATATATGAGGTTGGTTTTAATTAAAATATGAATTGAACTTATAAAAGACTGAAATAGATAAAAATGACAAAAGTCATCTATTTAAAATGGTATATGTTAAATCTTATTAATCAAATTAGTCTTTTTTAAAAATATCAATACTCTATATAAAGAAAAATTATCTGATTCTGATAGTATTTCTGATAATGATTTATTGCTATATATAAATTCTTTCTCTATTAAAAAATTAGGCATTCACATAAAATATGCTTGACTGTTAAAATTGTATTGCACACATTGCAATGAGGGATGTTCCCTTGTGGAGTTATCATTAAATACTCGTGAGTTAGTCTTGTGTGGCCTATTCGTAATCTTGTTAATATTACTTCAGCTCGTTTTTCATTTTGTACTGATGTATTCCACAAGTCTACTTTCTGTTTGATGCACTTTAATTTATTGGTGGTTGCTTCAGTATCCCACGATTTTGCCATTTTGTTTTTATGCACTGCATCACTGAGTTTATATAATCTGTAGCAGGCAATTTATTGTCAAAAATTGGTGAATTTATCCCATACTTGGCCTTTTCATCTGCCTTTTCATTACCTTGGATTCCAACATGGGCAGGAATCCAGCATATTTCAATGTTAACCCCACGTGAATATAATTTATTGATGATTTGTTTAATTTCCTTTACTAAAGGGTTCTTATGTGAATAACTCTTGAGGGATTCAATTGCGCTTCTTGAGACAGAATATATTACAAATTTAGTATTCAGTTTATTATTTGACAATTTTATTTGATTGATTGCCAATAATTGCTGTTAACTCAGCAGTAAAGACAGTTTGCTTCAATTGGCAATGAATTCTGACTTATTTTGCATGATGAAACTGCAGCACAACCAACTCCTGCAGAGGATTTGGATCCATCAGTGTATATTGCTTTATGTGGGCCTTTACTTCGAATGTGTTCTAATGTATACTGTTATAGCGATCTGAAGTATAATCTTGCTTTTTGACAGATGATAAAGGTTAGAACATACTTTTGATTTTTCTTCATCATCCATGGAGGTGGAGAATTTGAGGGTGGGAGTATATTTACTCTAACACCAATAGATTCCAATAACCTATTAGCTCTTATTGGAAAAGGTGGTTCGTGATTACTAATAAATATATCTCGCATGGCAAATAGTTTTTTTGTGGGGGAATTAGTGGACGTTATCTTAAAGCACTTCTCATTGTTACAAGGTCACGATGTAAGGATAATGGGGGGTTCGCCACTTTCACAACATACTGAAGTGTTTGGAGAAGATTTAAAGGCTCCACTACAAAGTCTCAAGCCTCGAGTGTGGATAGAGTCTAAGGACTTCAAAAGGTATTTTGTGATGCTGACCCGTAAATTGGACTTCCATAATCTATTTTGGATAAAACTAGTGCTTTATATATCATAAGCAATGTTTGTCTCTTAGCTCCCCAAGTAGTATGAGACAATTTTCTTATCAAATTTAAGGCACTATTACATTTATTTTTTACAAAGGCTATGTGTGCTTTCCAGTTAAGATGAGTGTCAAACACCAAGCCTAAAAATTTTACAGTATTACTAAACTGAATGAGGCTATCACCTAATTTAAGATCTATGTCTTGATTCTGTTTCCATCTACTATTTTTGTAGAACATAATTGCTTGGGTTTTCTCTATAGAGAGCTTAAAGCCTACTGACAAAGTCCAGTTGTGGATGTTTTTGATAGCTTTATTAAGAATTCTTTGTAGATGACGAAGACTGCTTGAGGAATAATATATAGCAAAATCATCTACGTACAAGCTATTTTGTACTCCCTGTGGTAACTGCTTTACGATGTTATTAATAGCTAGAGCAAAAAGTGTTCCACTCAAAACACACTCCCTTGAGGACTCCACAATCTAAATTGAAGGAGTCAGAATATACATTATTTATTTGTGTTTGAAAAGTTCTTTCATGGATAAAATTCTCGATAAAAATTGGTAAGTGCCCTCTAAAACCATTTTCGTGTAAGGACTTTAAAATTGAGTATCTCCAGGTCGTATCATATGCGTTTTTGGATATCAAAGAATAATGGCAACTGTAATTTGCTTACGTTCAAACCCTCGTCCGTATATAATTTGTTTTCTAGATGGGAAAGTGAATCTAAAGTAGATCTTTCAGATTGTGAGCCAAATTGAGTTGAAGACAGAGTCTTATTCTTACGTAGGCACCAATTTAGTCTATAATTTACCATTGTTTTTTCTAGCAATTTTGCACAAGCAACTGTCAGGGATATTGGCTATAGTTATTTGGATTGCTTGGATCTTTCCCTGGTTTGACGACTGGTATGATTATAGCATGTGTCCATGCTTTTGGGAACAGGTGATTTACCCATAAATTATTATAAAGCTTCAATAAGTATGTTTTTGCGAACAGAGCCAGGTTTTTTATCATCTCAAAATTTACGTTGTCTTGGCCTGGAGCAGAAGAGTTACAGTTAGATAAAGCATATTCAAATTCCTCTTCTGTAAAAATATCTGGTTATAAATATATATCCTCTAATGTTTCAAAATTCAATGGGACAGCTTCTTCATGGGCTTTAATGGTTCGAAAAGTGATAATCTATATTGATTATACTACTTATTGCTTGGATGTTACGCCCTAAAATATTCGAAATTGCAGTACTATCATGTACTGGTTGGCCATTATGTATTAGTGCATGTCTCTGAGATCTAATATGAGATCCGTTAATTTTCCTAAATTTTTCCCAGACTACTTATTGAGGTTGTATCAGATATGCTAGATACATCCATTTTTGCCATGACATATTTTTCCTCTAATGGCTTCCCTTCTGATCTTGCCGAGATCCGATTGTAATGAGGTTTTAGTAGACTGATTTCTATGGTAATGTCTACAAGTTTCTTGGCAGTGCTCTCAAAATTTAGAGGTCTTTTACTTATGGCATTAAATCTATTATGCAGGGTTTCTAATCTTCTACCTATAATGTTTTTCTTGTATCAGGTGGGATAGTGTGTCAGACCACCAGGGTACTGAGTGTTTCTTGGGATTAGTAGTTGACTTAGGAATAGATTCGTCAGCAGCTGTAATTACAAAGTTTGTGAAGAAATCTACCGTCTCATCATGACTTTGTACTGCTGTAAATGGATGGATCTGGCTGGTTTTAAATTTATACTGGTCCCGTCTGCCTTATCTACATTATATCGTGGACAGTTGGTGTTGGGGTATGTCCAAAAACAGGATATTTAAAATTGGAAAATGATCACTGGTATATGGATCATCTAAAACATTCCAATCAAATTTGTCCACTATATTAGGTTGAGCAAATACTTAAGTCTATGGATGAAAAACTTCCATGGGATTTTGAAAAGTAAGGTGCTAATATCTCCA
Organism: Macrobrachium nipponense; assembly: GCF_015104395.2. Taxonomy (NCBI): domain Eukaryota; kingdom Metazoa; phylum Arthropoda; class Malacostraca; order Decapoda; family Palaemonidae; genus Macrobrachium; species Macrobrachium nipponense. The sequence continues at coordinate 14,339,809 of NC_087208.1, read as the reverse complement.
TCATTTAAAATGCAAAGATTATGATTGTCAATCATATGCTCAATTTTGTTACCATGTGAATCTGTTTCATTACAAAAGGAATCCCATAATGGGCTGTGGGCATTAAAATCTCCAACCATTAAAAAATCATCACGTATATTCGGTAATACTTGAGGTAGATTTTGTAAATCATAATTACATGAAGGTTGGTTGTAAATATTATACAAATTAAAAGTAGAGTTGTTAATATGAAGTTTAATTCCAGATAGTTGGAATTCAGAACTATTAGTTAATATATTTTCGTAAGTAATTCGGTTATTGACGTAAATTGCTGTTCCTAATGTATTCATATCAGGAACTGAATGTGATGCTAATGTATAATTGCCTATTTTCGAGACATTTTCATTTGTATGTTGCAAGCATATTGCTATTGGTTCATATTGTTTTTAATAATCTTTGAATTTCTCCTATTTGTAATCGTGTTTTTAAACCATTTACGTTCCACTGAATAATATAAGCGTTGAATGTTATTGTGGGGGAAGGCCTCTGTCAAGCAGAACATTACTTCCTCTTACTTTTGTGGTTGCATACTCATGTAAAGCTGCAGGTTTCTTAATATTTGACTTTATGTTAAGTCTCTTTGTAATTGCTCCTTGGGACTTTTTGTTTTTGTTTTATTTTTTCCAATAATGTTCTATGCCTCTAGCACTCGATGAGCGAGTTTTAAATAAGATGGTCTACACACATGCAATCTTCGGAGTGTTTTTCCTAGATTTTCCTGTTGGTTTTTAGTTTTGAATTTGATAAAATTATTAATCATATTAGTGAGGCTGCTTGTTGATGGAAGGTTTCATTGTATTCAACTGAACAATGAAACATTCATTACATCCACATAATTTATCATGAGTGGATAAGGCATTTATATTTTGAGTGATTGGGAGTGTCTTGTTTGTTTTACTGAGACTGGGAGAGGAGTCTATTTCAACAGAAGCAGCTTGTTGAATACTGCTACTTGGTTGGGGTTGAGGATGAGTTAAGGATTTTCCTCTTTGTCCTATTATGGGTGATGGAGTTATATGGACAATGTTGTTATTTTCCGAGAAATCGTTAGTTTGTGAGGTGGTTAATGTTTCAGCTTCTACTTCAATACTATCTATATTACTTTTTAGAGGGCGGGAGTCATCTTTGTTGTCAAGTTTTTTTTTATTCGGAGGGGTCCATTTCCAGGGTCTCGCCTTTTTCCCCTTGCTCTCTGATCTGGTGGGAAATCATCAGCAATGTCTGCATTGGAAGGTGCTGTCTCTATACATGAAGTATTGGCATCATGATCATCTAAGGATGATAGAGCAGCATATTTGTTTTTTATTGTGGTTTCAGGTATTAGATTCCTATTTTCTAAACAAGCTTCAGATATTTGGGGAACCTTATTTTTTAACATAATTTTATTTTATATGATGGATTTCTGCTTGGGTCAAGTATCTCCCTCTAACTTTTAACTCAGCTTAGCCTCTCTTGCTGCCATTCCAGTTCTACTCATCAGAAGCTTTAATTCTGTATTGTCATATAGAATGGCATTCTTTTGACTTTGCATGGTGAGCAAGTCCACAGTTAGCACATTTAATATTTGGGCAATTCCACTCAGTTCTATGGTCTTCTGAACCACACATTACACATATTTTCGTTATTTTGGCATTTCTTGAATGTGTGACCAAATTTACACTTTTTTTACATTGCAGTGGTTTCGGTACGTGAGGGCGTACTTCTCTGTTTTGACCAAGTATTTTAATCTTTGCTGGTAAATTTTGGCCTGTGAATTTGATTTTTGCCATTTTGATGGAGACTTCTTGGTTTTTTTACTTGGAATTTGATATAACTCCAGATCGTGAATATTGTCATATCTTAATTTTAGGGATTCTAATATATATTCTTTTCTGGTAATTCTTCCTCATTTCAATTTGGGGTAGTACAACTGTACCTTGGATATAGTTTGAGCATGTCATGGCTTTTCACCGTCACATTTATCCCTTGAATTTCTTTGATGTTCTGAAATGTTTCAGACTGAGCTTTTGTTGTGGCTTCAATCAGCCATTCATTAAATTTCAGTGCTCTGAACTCATTTCTCTAGTTGGGTATAAGCTTAATAATTTGTTCTCTAAAACATAGGAGGAAATTTTCCTCTCTGTTTTGAGAACAAGAAATCTGGACCAATTATCTGTCCCAAAAATATGGTCAAAATGAACTAATGTTGGGTCGGGTTTGTACCTTTTTCTTTTTTTTATTTCTTGTTAATGGCTCATATGGTGCCATCGTTGTTATGTTGGGCTTATTTTCTTGAGCGAATCCGGTAGCCAAGTCTAATTCCGTGCTAGGGTGCATCAACATTAGGGCCTAATAATTCATACATATATACGAGAGTGATGTTTTTCAGCCAGGTAGTCCTCCACCCCACCATGGAGCCCAACAAGGGAGGGGTGTGGAATGTACATTAATGGGCCACCCCTAGAGGTTACTTCCTGGTTATACACCTGATCCCCAGCACTTAAGGCGGCGTCAGTCCGTCGAGATCCGACCCAGTACTAGGGACCAAGTTTGACATAAGACTTTCCCCTCGCTCGAAACACGTCAGGTACTTGAATTTTACGGTGGAGGAGTGGGCATGCCGTCCAACTCCACCCTCCATCAGGTTAAAAGAGCAGTCAATTCAATAGTCCAATACCATGCCAGGGTCGTCAACGAAAGAAGAAGAAGGGAAAGGGGAAAATTTAAAATAAGGAGGAGGAGTAAAGGAGTTAAAGGTCCCAATGTTCAGTTGGATCCACAGCAGACAGTGTAGGCGTAAAGGGCATACTCTCTCTGCAGTGGATCCCTAACCCCGCCCCCCGAGTCACTCGCTAATGTATATTATGGCAGGCAAACTGAATAAATTGTTTAAAGGAAATTTAAATTTTTTAACGTTCTTCGTGAGTTTCTTCTTTAATATAATAGTGCTACTAATATTTTCTTGTAACTCAGCCTAACCATCTTTTTCGGTCTGAAGAGGGTTTTATTTTAGCTCTCAAAATTGTTTGCGTCTACAGCGTTAAAACAAACTAATTTTTACATTTTGTTTATTCATCATAATCAATTATAATAAAAATAAAAGTAAATGTTTGGCTAGGCCTAATGGTCCTTGCCTGGTCTGTGAAAGGCGGAGAATCCTATATATGCAGTATGATTTTTTTAATATTTTTTATAATGTATTAATGTGTTCTTTTGCAGTCGTTATGCCTAATATATAATTGATCTATTCAATATTGAATGTCCTAATTCTGAAACCATATGGCTAAGGACTGAATTTGTCACTTCTTGAGAGGAAACTTTTTACACTCTCCATAATGAGGTAAAACAGAACAACAAAAAATGTATTTCCATACATATTATTAATATTCGTAATTGGTGGTAGATAATATTAATAGAGCAGAGGTTGAAATGTAACATCAAACAAATTCATTTAGTAAAAAAAAAAATATCAACTACTATGAGATTCAGAGCTTTGTCCCGGTGTTTTTCCGGAATAACTTTTTTTTGTGCTTGTGAACAAAGGATATTACGGTTAGCCATAGTATGCTTTACATCCCTGCCGGATGTTTTCGGCAGCATTCTTTATTACTTATATTAGAAAAAAATATATTCATAAGAGTAAAATAAAGCAGCCGAAGCCAATGCTAGAACACTTTAATGTATGGTTTTAAAGTTACACATGACATGAATTATGACGTGCCGACTTCTGCCATAAGGTGATGACGACAAAACAGCTTTCTCTGAAATTCTGTATGAAAAACTTCGTACCTTGTCAAGGGTTCAAGAATGGCGGCTATGATAAGTCATTATCCCCGTGGTTGCAGGTCAGCTTATGTGATTCGACCTGTACAATTGTTTAGAGTGAGGAGGCCCGTGGCAAATCCTACGTAAGCTTGAACATGTAAATGAATAATAGGGCCCTTTTTTGGGTAGGGAGTACTATACCCAGACATCCAAGGCTATCAAGTTTCGTCATTTGTAGACTTTCAAAGGGTGCAGAAAGATAATTATATATGCTATTTTATTACAAACGACGTCATTGTCATATTAGGAAAAATATCAAAGATTACGACGAATGCCAAAGTTTTCTTCACTTTGTTAATTGTTTATTAATTATATAATTTTGTTTTTTCCATGGAGAAATAGTGATAGAAAGTAATCTATCGGATTACTTAAGTAAACCCTTTTCTTCAAGGATTCTAGCACTCGACCTCATGGCACAAATCCTATATTATCCATCGAGAAGGAGGCAAGTTAATAATATCATAAGTTAATGTCATTATGTCTTCGAAAAACATTCCTCTGAGTTTTCTGGCGATGTGTACAAGAAGTCGGTGTTACTCTTATAATTACCAGATTTATGCAACTTTCGTAATACAGAATACAGTAAACAGTTGGTAGGGATGTAAGAGACCCCGTGACAAAGTGTCATCTTTGTCAGGTACGTTGATAAAATTTTATTCCGAAAAAACAACTGGGACACCGGTCGTGAATCTCACGGTAATAAAAGTGCAATAAGTGTTTTAGAGTGTAATTTACTGTAACACCCAAAGCACCGATAAATCCGTTCATACAGATGTCGTTTACCAGATCATTCTAGCCTTATATGAGTCATAATGTGACTCGTATTAACTATTCATTCAATATATATTATATATATATATATATAATATATATATATATATATATATATATTATATATATATATATATATATATAAACAATATTTCCAATTCCTTATCTGGTATGTCTGAATTTTTCCGTCAAATATCAAAAAAATAAGCTGTTAAGTTATATTTTCTTATGATATTAAAAGAAAATTAGCATATGTAAAAATTTATAAGTATCGTGCATCAACACCAGGCTCAAAATTCGGTGCTCTAAGCCTGACGACCGAACCACACACTACAAATGCATTTCATCACCCTTCGTTCAAGCGAATTAAATTATATTAATTTAAGGATGATATAGTTATATAATAGTTTTTTTTATTATATTTCATATGCTAACTTGAAATAACGCTTATTTTAAGAGAGAGATTTTCAAACAAATGATAACCTGATAATATTAGATAAGCCAAACTCCACTCACATATTTGCATGAAACGTCAATCTTTATACAGACGACAATCATTTGACAAAGTTGGTATATATAAAAAAAAAAGTCGATTCATTTAAGGTAGATTCTTATGCACTTGTGCCTACAAGACGTTTTGTTTTGGCGGCCTCTGATTTGATGGTACCGGGAGGTAGGCCGCTCGTTCAGTGCGTCATATTTTCGTTTTGTAGCTTAGAAAACTAGCAACATGTTTATAAAATTTTTCTTCATTTATCTCACGTTTTTTGAAAGATAGGAAAGTTTTGGTCATACCTAAGGATTCGGTATTATTTTTAGAACTAGTAGTCTTTTCCTGAAATTAATAAGATAAAACACAAAGGAATTATAACGAGTTAAAAGGGAAGAGAGAAACATTTCATCTTTATACCTGTTTTTATTTATCATCGGATTTTTGAATAATTCATGTGATCAACATAAATAAAATGCGTGTTTTCAACAATAAAAATCACCTTGATACGCTCGTGTTTTCAGATTTTAGATGCGTGTAATATGTAAAGAAAAACTGAAGAATGTCTTATGTTGCATCCGTTCTTGGCTCAGCCTTAAGGAGTCAATCTTTCTTATTCTGTGTTTATTAATTCACTGAGATTATTATTTTCATATCATTTAATAAGTCTCTGATCTCTTTCGTTTGAAAATATATTCATAAAATAAGAGTAGAAACAATATTCTGAATCACCTGATTGATAAGGCACTGTCACTAGCAAAATTTCCGACGACTTTTCCTGAGTTTTGTCGTTGACTTTCCAAAGAAGTCGACGTCATTCCGTACTCTGGTTGTCACACACGTTCTTCTTCCTACCGTGGCTGTCGTCGTCAAACGTAAACAAACCATCTGAGATGTGACTTAACGGGATGATAAAACAACATGCTTTATACACAAAGCAACTAGTGGGTCGTGCTTGCATGTGTTTAATGATGCTGCATAGAATTAAAAAAAAAAAAAAAAAAAAAGGTCTTTGGGTTCGGTCCTGGTTAAAAAGACGTGAAAAGTTTTATTGAAAAAATAAGCTAGGGCTAGCCTAGAGTAGGCTATTCGTAACCTTGTTTACAACAAACACAGTCAGACTGTATTATAAATTAAGCTAGAGAAACACTGCAAAAATTTTAAAGATTTTTGTTTATATCATTTGCTAATGCAAAAAAAAAAAAAAAAAAAAAAAAACAATGAGAGCAGACCTAGGCTATAGTAACAATCTTGATATTCACGATAGGCTATAGCATGCTTATCTGTGTAAAGATCAGCAAGTTCAGGAAAGTTTTCTTTGAGTTGCATGGTGATCGCTTGGTAATTTTTTTATTTAAGACCTTTTTCATAAAAACTATCATGCTTATGGTCCCATAAACATTGTCTCTCCCCCATATCTTCGACCAAAAACTGTTCTGCCCATCTTGTCCACTGTACCAAGAACTCCATCTTGCATCTGATGTCTTGAAATGTGCACTCTCCGAAATATAAACAAACAATAAAGTCGACGGTAGCGATGGGTTGAATCGATCGGTACCGTTTTCAAAATTCGTGACGAGACACCAGAAAGTCGTCGTCAAAACATGAAAAGTCGACGTCAAATTCAATTCGCTAGTGTGACAGCGCCTTTAGGCTGAGTTGAAGAGTGTGAAGTCTGTCCAAAGAGTTCAACTTCTGTGCTGTATTGAATTCCCCGCGGCCCCACCGAGATCTGAGCTAACAATACAGATGCATCCATCGATTATTATTATTTTGTCCTTATCGGATAAGTCCAGACATACTAAATGATATTGGATTGAAAATGTTCGACAGTTTATAATGGAAATTCTACATATTTTTTATGTACAAAAAAGTGTAATGATATAACATGATAAATATTGTTGAAACTGGACCTCTTATATCGCTAATTGGCAACTCAAATCTCTTGCTGAGACGACAAACACAACATCTTTCAGATCACATTCTCTCGGCAATACTGTCAAACTTGAATCATTGACGGATGCAACATAACAAGACATATTCTTCATTTTCTCTTTACTATTATTATCACATCTAAAAATCTGAAAACACCAGCGTATTCAGGGTGAATTTGTTGTATGAAAACAAGTTTTATTTTATATTGATCACGATAATGATGCAAAATCTTATGATAAGTAAAAACAGTTAGAAAGAATTAAATGCATCTCTCTTCACTTTTACTCGTTGTAATTCCTTTGCGTTTTATCTTATTGATTTCAGGAAAAGATGACTTAGTTGTACAATTAATACCAAATCTTATGGTATGACCAAAACTTTCGATCTCGAGCAAAGAGTGAGATGATTTAAGAAATATAAACATATTACTAGTTTTCTAAGCCACAGACAAAAATAATGAGACACTGAACAAACGGCCTACCTCCTGGTACCAGCCAATCAGAGGTCGCCAAACAAACGTTCTCGTAGGCACAGTAAGTCGTCTCTCCAACCTTGAACATTCAAATATCAGGAACCATGCAAAATATGCAAAACACAAAT
>NC_087208.1:14317170-14319670 GCF_015104395.2 Macrobrachium nipponense | reverse complement strand
GTAGATACCTAGAATATATATAAGATATAGATATATATATATATGATATCTATACTATATATATATATATATATATATATATATATATAGATATATATATATAATATATATCTATATAGGGATCTATATATATATATATATATATATATATAATATATATATATCTATATAGATATATATCTATATATATATATTTATATATATATATATATATATAATATATATATATATATAGATATATATACATAGAGAGAGATAGCATAAATATATATATATATATATAAATATATATATTATATAATATATATATATATTGTTGGGCGGTCACCTTTCTCGGTTTGACTTCTTTGATACTTTTCCTCTATTCTTACTTCTGCTTTTAGTCTTTCTTCAAAATGTTGGATAAGGACAAAGTCGGGGTGTGTTTTCCATCTAGTTCAATATCCACTGACTTTGTCAAGCAAGAACTAAGTCACAATAATAATATAAATGATTTACATTGTACATTTACATAATGTTTTGACGATTACCTTGACCCTGTATCCTGCCCCGGGGGCCGGTGAGACCAGACGAGAGAGAGAGAGAGAGAGAGAGAGAGAGAGAGAGAGAGAGGGCAGGGCCCTATCTCCTTTCATCCAGACGTTCAGCTTCTGTTATTGTCATGTGCCGATATGAATGGCATTTGTATTTTGTTGTGGTGTTGTGTATCAGTTCCTGTAATGACAGTTTCTTGTCGTGCTTTTCTGTGCTGCAAGATGGCTCCCGTGTTATTTACCTCCTATCTCTATCCAACAATGATGGGACTTTGGGATTTCGGGGTTTTGGGTGGTGAACAAGCGTAAACAAAGCAGCTATCTTTGTATTCTGGCAGAGGCCGAGGAATACGCAAACCCTCAGGGAGTTATACGTTACACGCAAGGGAGCGGTTGTCGCGTTGGTAAAGTGGGGGCGTTGGGTTGCGGGACGGGTGTTGTTAGATAGAGAATCCTGGGCGTAAAGTAACAGTTGATCAACGAAGACTACTTCATCAAAAACGCTAAAACTGTAGGGAAAATTAATTTCCAAGGTAACAGCAGGCACGAGGACATCACGATAATTCTAAGTAATGATGGTGCGCTTGCTTTTACCCTGGAAATTGATTTTTCTTACAGTTTTAATGTTTTTGATGAAGAAGCAGGAGTTATCTCTGGCGGTCAACTGTTATTTACTTCCTACCTCTACCCAACAATGATGGGGGACTTTGGGAATTCGGGGTTTTGGATGGGGGAGAACGCACGTAAACAAAGCAGCCATGATTGTGTTCTGACTCGAGCCAAGGGATATGCAACCCGTGTTGCGCTTCAGGGAGTCATATGTCCCACGGAAGGGAACGGCCGAAGGGAGGTGGGTCTATCGGGGTGGTGGGTGCACAAGGTATGAGTTCGTATAGTGGGGGAAGGTGGGATGTTAGATAGAGCAACTTCCTTAAACAGTGAACGTACAAGACTTCATTTGGCGTTGGCCAGTAAGGGGGATGCAAACACCCAATGTTCTCATTGGAAAATCCGTAATGACATTGTAATGCAATTAATTTTATGTAATTACTACAATAAAAGAATTGGAATAACATTAATTAACAGACCTGTTATCACATTTAACGGGACAAATGCGGCTACTTTAATAATGAAAAGACGGCGACGTTTAACGGAACTGAACTCGCAGCTAATTGAATGACGTCATGAATGGGGAAGATTTCACACCAGTGTGGCAATCTGGGAACGTATTTGGGGAAACATGAAAAAATAATGTGCAATACTTAGTGACACGTGAAAACACAGGATCTTGTAATATTCATGAAAGTTTTTATTAAACCAAAGGTTTTGTATTTAAAGGAAATATCGGTCCAGCCAAATGTTATGGGAGGAGAAGCTATTCTACATATTATTTATGCACACTACATATATATATATATATATAGATATATATATATATATATATATATATATATATATTTATATTTATATATATCACACACCACATTCTTCTGTTAAAACGTCTCAAGTATAAAAGGCCATTAAACAGTCTCTTTAAAATTAAGGACTATATTTCGGTGGACTTACTTCTACCCTTATCAATCAGTTGGTGGAAGTTAATCCAACAAAATATAGCCCTAGCTTTAAAACAGAGTGTTTTAATGGCCTTTTATACTAATATATATATATATATATATTTATATATATATATAATATATATATATATATATATATATATAATATATATATTTATATATATACTTATATATATATATATATATATATATATATATATATATATATATATATATATATATATACATATACATATATATATATATATATATATACTATTTAAGGAGAAATTATGAAATGGATAAAAAATTGCCTGTTCTCTCGTAAACACCTAATGATATGCTATTACCGTTAAAGAATAGATATTAGTATTATCATTATCTGTTCCTCTAACTTATTATTTTTGTATATCA
>NC_087208.1:14306260-14316670 GCF_015104395.2 Macrobrachium nipponense | reverse complement strand
CGTTAGACATGATTTTTAATACAGCGATCGAAGGCGGATTTTGGCAGCCTTATTTTAAACCTACGAAATGAAGAATGATCTTCTATGAAAGAAATAGAAAAGATAACCAAGTAGCTTTTAACGGCAGATATGTGTTTGTCACATGAAGTCACAGGAAATGATTATACGGCAACGACAGAGGGGTCTTCGACGTTTCCTTTTAAACATATCCTTTGGTTTCAACTGATAAAAAAAAAAAACACTACGTTATTAAGATTTGTTATAAGCATACATATATATGTGCGTGTGGTTGTGCGTATCACGCTATTGGAAAAGCATTTACTCGGTATACAATTGTTTATTCAATCTGTTCTTTGGATTATTTACCTGGATTATGATCGACAAATGGTCTACTATACAAAATCACGGGCAAGCATAAATCTGAGAGAGAGAGAGAGAGAGAGAGAGAGAGAGAGAGAGAGAGAGAGAGAGAGCTGAGGAACATACATTTTTTTTTTCATAGAAAATTCTTGTTTACGAGGAAGAAATTCCAATATTTTCGAGTTCCTTCTCATGACAGTTATGCAACGCCATATTACGAGGCAAGGGTGAGCTCCTCTCCAGAATGTAAGTGATATGCATAACAAACGGACGCTTCTCTTAGTCACGTTATTCATGGCTTGGAAAAGACGGCAGGGAGGAGATTTGTTTAAGGAGAGGCTAGGAAGTCGTCGCTTCTTCACTTTCACTCTAGGAAGAGCGGAAAGAATCTGAGTAATGATGCCTAAAGAAAGAGGAGTGGGAGTAACGAAGCAGAAGAATTGCATCAGTAATTATCAGCTGTCAAAGGCTACAAAAATTCCCTAGCTTTTTTCAGTGCTCATTGTGCTATAGAAACATATATAGTAAAGTTCATAAATTATTTGAAGCCTCTGTTATGTGTGTGTGTGTGTGTGTGTGTGTGTGTGTGTGTTACAGAAGTGGTGATAAGCAGAACTTCAAAGACTTGAAGCTCATTGGTTATTGTAAAATATGTATTATCTCAAGGTAAAGACAGTGAAAAAGATCGCAGGGTGAAAGTTTTATGAATATCGCAATTACTAATATTAATTAACTTTAAAAAGTTGATTTAATCGTCTTTCACATTATTTTTTTTTCTTTTACTCTAAAATGGAAAGTAAAAAAATAAAACTGAAAGGACTTCAATCTAGTTCACCACGGATGCATCAGTAAGAATGTCCATTTATACACGGCAAAGCCTCTGTGTTGATTTTGTAGGACCCATTTAAAGTCAACCATATTCAGGGTTCCATTAACTTCCACTTTATTTTATTTATTTTATTTTGAAGTTCTTGAACCCTAAGGGAGCAGCCACGTGTTTTGGGATAAGTCCCTGTTGGGGCTGTGGTCAAGTGGAAAAGTTACAGGATCTGCTGCCAGGACATCTTTGCCTTGGTTCGGGTAGCGTAGCTCCTTTTATGACCTCTGCTGGAATATCTTCGAAGCTATGCTATCGGCACCCCATTTTCTATGGACACACACAAGCGTTTTGGCGCAATACTGTGACCTCGTGATTGTCTGGTCATTCGCATAGTAAGACGATGACCATGTGGCAGTTGGTTGCTATTAGGCCTTCAAAATGATCTCTTTCGGTAAATTCCCATCACTGGTTCATCTTGTGCCTGTGGCCGGGATTTTGTCTCCAAACGTCTTCGTACCTGGAAGAAAGGTTTCGAGACAGTCACGGGGCTAAGAGAAAAGGTTACCAGAGTGTCCATGGAACAGTAATAACAGATTTTAAGAACGGGCAATGTTATCCATGTCCTCCTTGTCAGTCAGGAATGTGATTAAGAGTTATTGCAATTATTTTGAAAAGATCAAAACAAATTCAAGTTTATAGCAAATTTTCTTAAAGGATTAAAAGTTATGTTTTACTGTACATTCCTTTGCAAAGCTTAGAAGGCAAGTTGACTTGGGAAAGTAACCTTTTGTTGATTATATATATATAATATATATATATATATATATATATATATATATTATATATATATATATATTATATATATATATATATCAACAAAGGTTACTTTCCCAAGTCTCAACTTACCTTATAAGCTTTGCAAAAGGAATGCGCAGTATATATATATATATATTATAGAGATATATATATATATATATATATATATATATATATATATATATATATATATATACGTATATATATATATATATATATATATATATAATATATATATCAAAAGACAGAGAATGCATAAATAAAGGTTAACTCAGGTACAATTGTGTGGATGAGGTCTGGGTTTTTAACTGGGGAACCAGTTGTTTTATAAATAACAGTTCATATGCATTATTTGTTTGTCCTATGATACAGAAATCACTTCTTTCGATATATGTTTTGCAATTTTCATTGTGGTAGCTTATGTTAGAATGTTCGGGATTGGAGAGCCTACAGCCAGTACGGAAACTTAATCCCCGATGAGAGTCGATTCTGACCCGCAGTAACCTCCTCGTGGATACAGCATATGTCCTAGAGTTACACTTAGGGCAAGTATACTTAATACACCACGTTGGAGGTCAAAAGAGGGTCTAATCAATCTTTATATTTGAAAAAGGAACTGATTGTTAGTGGATTTATTGGGATTGGTCATGAGGGGAGGAGGACAACAGGATGAGGAGCAGAACTTATAATTTGGACGAGTTAGAAGGAAGGAGGGAACCAAGAAACCGCGGGAGAGAACTTAATCACAGAATACTAGACGAGCTTGCAAGAATATGTTTTGTTTTGCCTGATATTACAATTAACAGAAAATGACCAAATCACTGAACAACAACATCGTATTATTCCTTACCATCAAGTAATCAGAAATGTCTTTACTCTGTCATGTTTTTGACTAATGATTCGGTTATCCTCTTGGCATTATACTCTAAGCTTATGAAGAGAAGCAGTTTTAATGATACTGAACGGAAAATCTTTAAATTCCCTTCAATAAACATTCTATGATGAAAGAATTGTTATAATTACTGCACTGCTTTTATGCTAGATTCTTGTTTGAAAGAAAACCCTCCTCTATTCCTTCTTTTGCTTCTTTCACTTTCCTGTTTTTAGTCTTTCTAGAAGGATTTCGAGTTATGAGAAATGTTTTTGACAAAGGGATAGAATAATGAACAAGTAAAAAATGCTCCGAAGTTTCTTCTGGTCATTCGAGTTTTCTGTACAGAGTGTACAGCTGTATGAAACTCTCAGCAGCGGCCCATATAACTTCCAGCCACAGGCCGATGGTAGCCTCCGGCGGTTGCAGCTACAGCGATGCCAGACGCATGATCTTGGCTAACTTTAACCATAATTAAAAATGAAACTACTGAGGCTAGAGGGCTGCAATTTTATGTTTGATGACTGGAAGGTGGATGATCAACATACAGATTTGCAGCCCTCTAGCCTCAGTAGTTTTTAAGACCTGAGGGCGGACAGAATAAGTTCGGACGGACAGATAAATAGCCAACTCGATAGTTTTTTTTTTACAGTTAACTAAAAAGATGTCAAAATATGGTTCTGGACTCATCAGTGCTCGTTTCAGTATTGATAAATATAAAAATATCGGAGAAAGATAGGAACCATGATAAATGAAATACCAATTAAATTTGGATTGAGAGAGAGAGAGAGAGAGAGAGAGAGAGAGAGAGAGAGAGAGAGAGAGAGAGTAATACGAAAATCAACCACTAAAAATGAAAGTTTGAAGAGTAAAATCTCATTCAATTAATTTGGCAGACGTCTTTCTGTAATTGCCGTAAGTACAATTAAAGGTTTTCCGCTATTTTCTACCTCGAATGTCTTCGATTACTTTTTTATTGTATGTTAATGATGAAGTAATATATAAAGTCTTGGAACAGAGTTTTTCTAGAATTGTTCACTGTAGCTTCTCAGAACTCGTTCAAAAAATTTTGCTCAAAGTTTTAATAAACGTAAAAACTAAATTCAGAAGTCGTGTTTATCTAGAGCAGAAGAGTTGCCTCCTTGTAGACGGAATATAAATATTGTCTCTATCCTCAAGAATATTTTGTGATGCTGACTGACAGCCGAAGAGAAGTGACAGAGGTTTCATAAACTGACTGTTTGAATAAACATTCAATATTTTGTGCGATAGCATCTTATTCTGCCTCTATATGGTACTTTTTTTCAGGACCAGCTGCTTGTAATTATTCATTGAATTATACAGATAGTTAATTCAAAATTGTTAAACTTGCCATGAATGACTCAACGAACTGTGCAAAATGTGTTTGTCACTGATTTCGGAAGGAAGTCATTGCTGCTACTACTACTACTGTTTCTGCTGTTTATCATTAAACTCTTCTAACGTTGTGATTAAGTGAAATTAACGCAACAGGTTTTCATTTCACTAATTCTCATGAAGTAGGTTACCTATAAAAATGCCTCGCTTAATGACATCTTCGCCTTCGAGTGAAATGAAAAGTGATTGTAATGAGCTTTTCTAACTATTTATATGAAACACATCCGCTAGTTCGCGGGTGTCATTGTGATCCTAGCTAAAGTCATTAACTTTACGTTTCCTGCAGGTGCTGAAATGTTCACTTTAATTCTAATGTTTTTGGAACAACCAGCATTAAAAGATACCTCTACCCGTCCCCCGCCCGGATATCATAACTTCTACAGAAGAGGACGACCTCCTGCTCTCCCTCTCAACACCGTCAAGGCTGTAAATGTCTATGAATATGGAAATGCAATCAGCATGATATCATTTCTTTCAGGGCACAAGGAATCTCAAGGAGACTTCGTCAGAAGCTCAAGGAGAGAAACTTACAAAGTATATATTTTCAAAAGTTGTCGTCTGGTCAACGTTGGGAGTAAATAATTTTGATTGTTCGATTTCAGGAGAACTCATTCATTTCGTGTCTTTTGATCGTGATATTAACAGATTCTTTTTCAGCTTCTGGAATAATACCGTATTTAAAAAAACTACATTGTCCTCTCCAGATGAAATTGAACGACTGTGAAGACTGTTATTATTACTGACGTAGAACGCTGCATATTTTTGCATTGACTTTATCCGTTCCTGTGCCATGTCTTCCGCACATAAGCATCTTCTCGCACACATTGCACTGAAACATGACCCCTACAGCCTCACCATATACGCACACTGGTTGACTGAATGGCCAGCAATCTGACGCCAAACCGCAGCGAACAATGTCGACGAGCATATACTTCAAAAGAACAGATGTGGCACACATCTAAGGTAAATAATTTCCTTGATAACGCACGTTTCTGAAATCCGCATTGAAACGTTCACGATTTAAAAAGTGAAAGGCATTTGCGCACCATCAGGAAGTTAGACATTTGAATTTTCCTAATGCTGCAGCACTAAGACCGCCATGATACATAAACAGAGAAGTCTATCAACATCTAACCAAACAAGGGATAAAGTATATATAAAAAAGGCATATTAATAAATAAGAAAATAAAGAAACACCATTATAATTCCAAGGAAGCAAATCTTGTCTACATAAACATCCCTGATATAATCACTGCTGTCGTCCCTGAGCCACCCCCTTTTGTTTACGATCAGCCCCTATCTTCAGTGCTTGCTCTCTGGAATTACTGCCATTCCTTGAATCAGTTTTAGTGAAGAAGAGAGAGAGAGAGAGAGAGAGAGAGAGAGAGAGAGTGAGGAGAGAAGATGAAGAGAGAGTACTTCTGAATGGAATGTACTTTATTTACCAGATCAAATCGCCCATCGGATAGTTCCAACCCGATCCCTTTTCGTTCTTCTTTCCATTATAATATATTTTCCATTTAAGACAATTAAAACCGAATTTTCCATTTCACATCTTTTGCTAGTTCAAAGAATTTCATTAGTGCAAGAGAGAAAAACCTACCATTACTTTTTCCCACATTCCTTTTTACTATAATTTTCTTGTTTAGAACCATTAAAATGACGCTCCTTTCGGTGGTTCAAGTGGCTTGCATAAATGAAAAAGTAATTAGCACGTGTTTTCCTGGGGTTTTCTCTCTACATAACTCTGGTTGGGGAGAATCATTTACCTTCAAGCTTGTTCACGAACTGGGAACTACAAAGGTGGAAAAGGACGGAGGTAACCTTCCGTTTGCCCAGGGGATGGGAGTACCAGCGGGGATAAGAGGAAATTTTCTCCAGGTACTACGTTCTTTGGTACTTTCAGACTGAAGTCCTCCCCTTCCAATTGCATTCCTTTCGTCGAGGTCCGAATCATGGAGAATGATCTGCCCACTTGTTTTTAAAACTTAGGATTTTCTAATTCTTCAGTTTTCCGTGGTTTTCTCCTTATGCTTCTTCTCCCAGGTGCGGTTTCTACAAGATTTGTTTTGTAAACTGTTGACCTGATTTCTCTTATTTTGCTTTACTCTCCTTCATATGATTAACTTCCGTGCCGTAGTATCTACTTCGTTTGGATTTAATTATCGTTCTCAAAACTGTTCTCATTCGGCTATTTTTCGTCTCTGTTGTCACTTTCTGGGGACGTAAATGTATAATGGCACTGGTATCACTTCTTCCTTTTCGTTAAGCCCGTGTAAGTTTCTTGCATGAAGGAAATTGCTGAATACTGCTTTAGGAAGATTGACACTTACTCTTTCGAAGAGTTTCTCTCTCTCTCTCTCTCTCTCTCTCTCTCTCCTCTCTCTCTCTCTCTGTGTGTGTGTGTGTCCTTTTGTTAGCCTCATTCTGTCAATCGCCGACCCGTTTTGCTGTCACTCTCGGAAGTTTTACGTCTTTATCTCTGTCCATGTGATTTCTCTCTTTTTATCTCCTTCTCCATCTATGCCTCAGTTAGCTTCTCTTTCTTTGTCTGTTTGTCTGTCTTACTCGCAAGTAAACACTGGACCTGAAAGGTAACACAGCTACTGAAAAATAGCTATTTAGGAATGATTTCAAATACTGTGAAATGCCATCAAGGAATATTCTTTGCATTCCCTAATTTTGCTCACAACTGGGGAATCACAAGTTTGAAGTGTCTTACACATCACAGGCTGCAGCTAATATTCTTTCTTAAGTGAAATGCCAGTCATGCTGTATATCAAGACTGTGGCTGTTCTATTTATTAACCTGTAATTTCTCTGAAAACATTATTATCAAAATGATCGTATGATGTAACTCCGTAATTACATAAATAAGTTTTATCACTTATAAAAGATAGAAATAAGACTTCCAAACATTTGAACGGCCTTTGTCCCCAGTGTTCCCGTTAAAAGGAGTATAACGAGAGGACAAATTCCCAAGAAGAATTCTGAAGCGGGATAACGACCCAGCGCCGGAGTACTGGTCCGTTGTTGCTAGGTTGTTCCGAATGCAACCTGCCGACAGTTGCACAACATCCTCGATCTTGTGACTCGCAATGCACCAGCTGCATTTGCCCTGTTTTCGGCTGACTCCTCCTCCAGATAGCCGACGTCCGCTGGATGTTTTATGGCACTTATGCAGCATAGGCAGTCTGTCGAAATCAGAGCAAATGCAGCTGCAGTATTGCGAGTCAGAAGATCGAGGTTGTTGGTGCAACTGCTGGCAGGTTGCATTCGGAATAACCCATCAACAAGCAGACCAGTACTTCGACGCTGGTTCGTTATCGACTGCCCCCCCCCCCCCCCCCCCCCCCCCCCAACCCCCCCCCCCCCCCCCCCCCCCCCCCCCCCCCCCCCCCCACCACCACCCCTCTTCCTCAAAATTCTTCTTGTGAAAACTGTCCTCTCGCTATACTACTTTTAGCCTAAACACTGAGGACGAATACCTTTCAAATGTTTGAAAGTCCTGTTTCCATATTTTATAGATGATACAACTTATTTTTATATATTTATGGATTTTTGTTTTACAAAAGTTTTTCACGACATAGCAAATTTCTTAGCATTAAAACTGTTATAATAGTTGCTGTTGTTATTGTATACACAGTCACTTTTGCTTCTAAATTATACTTATAAACCAGAATTCATAAGTGGAGAGTAATTGACGTCCTAGATTTGAAAATATTAACTTTAAAGTCAGGAAACGTACTTTTAAACCTTTTTCACCTTCAAAATGCAAAAGTTTTAATTTCTCACGATAATTTGTAAGCTTTTGAGATATCTAAGATACATAAATAATATTATATAGTAATGTCCATTCGTACAATTATGACAGAGAATAAAAAATATTGACTCCTCTATCTTCAGATTCCCCGAACTGGTTACTATTTAAAATAACATGTTTGTGCATTCATATGCAATAAAACTTGAAATACTCGACAAATTTCAAAATATGATCGTATCCATTCAAGTGTAATGAAGAATAAATGGGTCTTAAAATCAGTAGATCGTTCATTTAAGAGTCCTGAGAGCTCCCACAGAAGTAAATGTTTAATACCTATGACTGGGCAGAAGTCAATAAGACTAACCTATAAAGTCATTAAGCCTCTTCTATTTACCTCATCGACTTGCACTAGTTAGAACTAACCGCTTTTTCATCACGAATTATGGTACACTCCCAGATTTTTTTTCTGAGGATAAAAAAGATTATCATCTTTATGTTACCCCAACTCTGGAGGAGGAAGGAGGTCGAATTTACAAGCACCGGAAAACGTGACATCTTCTTGCCTTAGTTCGGCACGTCTCCGGCCTATGAATGGCTAACGAGCTTCGCACATCACAAGACCAACAAGCAGTAGTCGCGTTCATGCACAAACTCGCAATGAAAATATAGAATAAAAAGCTCTCTTTCATGGCCCTATTCATCAAGAGCGAAACTGCCTCCGGAGGTGACTGGAAACAGCAATAACGGGGTCTTTTTGGCAACCTGGAAAGGACGTAACTGCTCCATAAGGATTAAATGACTATACCAGGTTCCGTTCCCAGGGAGGAGGGAACATGGCCGGTTTCCGTCATATATTCATACCGAAGAAATTAGTATATTAGGCGAAACTTACTTACAAAGGAGCGATGGTGAAAATCAACAGGCATACAACATGATTCAGTATTTGCAAAACCTCTCAAGAACCGTAATAATATACAAATTCTGGGAAAGGATTTCGTTAATAACTGTAACCGAACTAATATTTTAAAAGTAATATTTTAAAAGATTTTGCTTGAAAAAAAAGAGCAATCACATACACGCGCACACACATTATATATATATATATATATATATATATATATATATATATATATATATATATATATATATATATATATATATATATATATATATATAATATGTGTCAGAGGACAGGAGCTGTGGATCTGTTGATACACAATTCAGGTTTGAAGGGAAAGGCTTTTCATTATATTACAAATATATACACAGGCCGACGTTTCACATCACATGAAACATTTTCAAGGCCGGAAGCAGGTAATAAAATAACATAGATAACCATATACATTTTTTCTTTCTCAAATTATTTAAAATGTTCATGAACACGGGTGTTAATTGTCTAGTTTTTATTTATTTCCGTTTCACCTCTTTTTGGCTTTGTTTTTAATCACATTTACTACCACCTTAGGTAGGTGTCCTGTGCTTTAATGGTGGTTCCTTTATCTTTTTTTTTCTTATAGTTGTGTCTTTTATTATTCTTAGATTTGCACAGAGTTTATATTATTTATAAAAAAAAATAGTGTATGCGGGTATATATTTTATTTTATTACGTTTTCAGCCTTGAAAATGCATCGTGTGATATAAAATGTCGCCCTTTGAATACATTATGGTAATTTTCTGGCACTCAGGGATGGTATGAACTGCAAAACCGGTTTTTTTTCTGAATTCTAAGAAGGTTATAATTAGGACCTCTGTAATACGTTTTCCCTACGAAGAAATATCGAAATGATTCGTTTTGGGGGAAAACGAAAGGAGGAAAAAATAAATATGGGAAGGTACGGTTGACTTAAGGAAGGAAAGGTGGGGATACGTAGCATTAATATTTTCCCTGCTTCCGACGTGAACGCCTTCCCTGGGTCGGAAAACCTGTAAGGCTTAGGTTCCTCTTATATCTCTAAATAGGTCATGGCGTAGAATTGCCTCCAGTGACCCCCTCCTGTAGGCAGAGAATTGCAAGTAAAAACAGCATTGATGCGACAAATATAACTACATATCTGTCTTCTAAAATCATATGTTGTCAATTGTTTATTTCTTTTAATACATAACCGAAAGTGAGAGTGTTAATCTCTGGATCGACACCATAAGTTAGAAATAAATGTATTTATTTAAAAAGATAAAAAGTGACATATGTTACTTATACGTGACGGAAATTCTAATATATTGCTTATATCCGCATTTGTAGTTTATACATTCCCTACTTTATCAGAAGAAAAGACTTCAAAATATTCTGTGAAATTCTGGAATGTCCACACACGCACACATACACACATCTGGGTATGTATGTATGCATACACATACCCAACCACAC
>NC_087208.1:14288760-14303760 GCF_015104395.2 Macrobrachium nipponense | reverse complement strand
TGTTTTATCTCTCAAAAGGTCCACATCACCAACAGAGATGAAAGCAAAACAGGCAACGAACAGCTGAAACACCATCAAACGTGAAAAGATAAAGACACTTACACAGGGGACGTACCTATTAAAACTACAACTACCCTTAGAGGGGAAGAAAAGACCCCAAGTACAACCTTTAAAAACATACAAAGACATAACCGGACAAAAGCAAAAAAAACTTACTTTGATGTGCAAAGTCAAAAGAAGAGCAAAAATACAAAATTAATTAAGTACCAAATAAACTTCATTACACCTCCCCACCAAAGAAAAAAAAATTATCTAAAAGAAATTTTTTTTTACAAATTCAAAGTGCTAATGAAATAAAATTACTTTAAACATTACTTTAAATTTTAACAAAGCAAGAAACAAAAGAGGTGAAAGCCTGAAAAAATAAAGAATGGTTATTATTACAGAAAATTCATTCCTTTGTAAAAAAAAACCTAGATAAAACATTTGTAACTATATTGTCTCTGCCTGGCATATGCCATATTTCAAGATCATACTCTTGCTGGGTCAAACTCCACCTAGGAATTCGCATATTTTTGTCTTTTAAACATTGGATAAAGACTAAGAGGTTATGGTTAGTATAAACTACAATGGGATAGTTAGAATTACTTAAATAAACATTAAAATAGCCCAATGCCTTTATTATACACAATGCTTCTTTTTCTGTTGTAGAATATTGTCTTTCTGCAGGCGACAATTTCTTGGAGAAGAAAGTAACAGGGTTTAGCATTCCCATGGCATCTTCTTGCAATAGAATAGCGCAGAGTCCCAAGTCGCTAGCATCGGTACCAAGCCTAAAGGACAATTTAAAATTTGGGGAGTGCAACATGGGTAACTAATCAAGGGGGCTTTCAGTCTTTCAAAAGACCCCTGACATTCGTCAGACCAAATAAACTTGACATCTTTCTTTAACAGGTTTGTGAGAGGGTTAGCTATGTCAGAAAAATTACAAATGAATCGGCGATAATTAAGAGGTGCAGGAAAATCTGCAAATGCCTCCACATTGTGTGGGGCGTTCTTACCCAGGTAAATTACCTTTGCCTGAGCAAAATTGCTTTTTTTCAGGTTTACCACTAGGCCAACCTTCTGCAACACCTGAAACAAAGCTCTCAATCTTTTATCATCAGTTCTACAATCATCACTAAATAATGTCATCTATATAGACAACACAACCTCAAAATTCTGCATTATGTAATTCATCAACCTTTGGAAGGTGGCAGCCACATTTTTCATTCTTGCATTTAAAAAAGCCATCACCTGTCACAAAGGCTGAAGTCTGTCTCACACGGGGTGAAAAACTGACCTGCGAATAGCCTTTCAAAAGATCTAGTTTTGTAAAAAAAAAAATTCGGCAAATCCAACAGGACCGATACAGTCTTTCACCCTGGGTAGAGGAAAGGAGTCAGTTCTGGTAACAGTATTTATCTTCTGGTAATAGAAGCACAGAGGGTTTTATCCGCCTTCTTTTATAACTAACAGCACAGGCGAGCTCAACGGACTACTGCCTGGTTCAGCTAAATCATTACCTAACATATATTGCACTTCCTCTCTCACTATGTCTCTTTTTACTGTGTCAAGTTGCCATGGGCACTGTTTAATAGGTTTTACGTCCCCCACATCCACGCCATGTTCTAGAACCGTAGTTCTACCTGGAGTGCCCTGAAAAATATCTCTGTATTCATTGATCAGATTGCTTAATGATACAGACCTGTTGGGATCCAAGTGCTGAAATTTAATTTGCAGATTATTCAAAATTTCAGAATTGCTATCCATTACATAACAGATAATTTACTACTAACTACTGACTCTAATGTTTCTTCCTTTGTGTCTACTTCTACACTGACTAAAGTGACGTGATCCACGTCTACATTTCCAACAATTCTACATCTCTACTTATCTAAGGTTTGAGCATATTAATATGACATACTCGATTTTTCTTCCTTTTAACTGGGGTCTCTGTCAAATAATTCACATCATTATATTTCTTTGAAACCTTGCAGGGCCCTAAAAAATGTACTCTTAAAGGGTTTCCTAGGAAAAGCATCAAAACTAAAACACTATCTCCAGGTTTAAACACCCTTTTTTGAGTCCCAACATCATATTTGTTTTTCATCACCTCCTGGCTTTCTGCTTAATTCTCTTCAGCAGAGACGCAGGCCTTTCTTAATTTCCCCTGAAGCCCTGACAAATAATCAAGAATGTTGACCTCAGGAGTCTCCCCCTCCAGATGTTCACATGCAACTCCCAAGGGCCCGTGCACACGATGCCAAAAACAAGCTCGAAAGTAAAGTATCCCAAAGCATCATTTGGAACAGAACAAATAGCAAATAAGGCATACGGGACCTTCTTATCCCATTCTCTTCCTGACTTCATACAAAACTTTTTCAAAATAGACTTCAGGGTCTGGTGGAACCGTTCCACCTGGCCCTGACTCTCAGGGTGATCTGGGAAGGGGTAATGTGTTTTATCCCTAATTCAGACATTTTATTCTTATAATATTTACTCGAGAAATTAGTACCACAGTCCGATTGCAAAGTGCGAGGTATGCCAAACTTAGTGAAGAACCCAACCCAATTATTGACAATCTTTTTACTCCGAATACTCGTCAGGGGGACAGACTCTGGGAAACGAGTCATCCTATCCACAATTGTTAACAAATACTCTTTGCCACCGCACATCCGTGGGAGAGGACCTACGATATCGATCACCACCTCCCTAAAAGGCTCCCCAACTGAAGCTTTGGGAATGAGTGGGGCCTTAGGTATCTTTTGGTTGGGCTTTCCCACCCACTGACACACCCTGCAAGACAATACATAATGCCTTACATCTCAGCGTATTCGGGGCCAATAAAAATGCTGTGTGAACTTCTGAAACGTTTTTGTGACCCCAAAAATGCCCTGCAATATTGTTTTCATGAACCAAGAACAAAATTTTGTTCCTATACTTTTCAGGAACTACCAACTGACGGGAAACCTCTAACTGGTCAGCAGGTGCTTCGGCTGACCTACTAACCCTATAAAGCAACCCTCTCTCTTTACAGAATACTGGCTTTGATAGATCGTTACTATCACTACTAATAAATTAATTAAATTCAACAGTTTGGGCCTTTCTAAAAGCCTTGGAATCCCACTCCACGTCTCGATAAGTAAGTATTCCATTTGTCACAAAGTCAGTCTTATGTCTATCAATCACATCCAAATCCAACTTACCTCGGCCAACCCAATCTCTTTTGCCTTTGACCTCGTTATTACCGAGATAGGTTTAAAAAATACCATTCATAGGGCAGTGGTCGTCCCCTACTTCGACCGCAGACAGAATTGGAAAGATATAGGATTCAACAGAATGGATAAATCGTTAGCAAAAATCAAACCTGTCTTAGGAATTGGAAAACTATTAACAACCGCCAATTTTACCTCACCTGAAAAATACTTAGTATGAAGAAAAATTTTTTCTAGTGGGTATAAATCCACTGTATTCGGGAAACCACCTAATAAGACATACTCATCATTCTTATAAACATACCGATCCGGGACAAACACTCGTAAAATTAATGACTGGGCAGCCCCAGTATCTCTCAAGACTTTAATTTTTGTCCCAATCTGTTTATTCTTATCCGTATAAATAGATCCGTCCGTTATCTATTTACGAAATCAAAGTTATCTAAATTCGTCTTTCTTAAGCGGTTTATCTGCTGTTACAAATCTGACAGGTTTCGGGTTTCTTAAGAAATATTTCTTTCTCGAGAAACATTGTTGACTCGATCTGACCTCTCCTACAGCACCAAAAACAAACTATCCCTGACTCCGAAGCCTTAGTATTACCTACGTTCCTACTAGTATTAACGTAACTACGAAAACTAACATCACACTACTACTACTTTCTACTTTTATTATCATTATTACTATTATTCATATTATTCGTATTCCTGACGAAATATCGTTCGTCAGACTGGGGTTGTCTGTTCTGGTTATTCCTTCTCCAACTACCACTGAAAAATGTCTTATTGTTTATGGATACTTCCCTAGTTACCTTGTCTTGTTTGTGGGTGAGGGAGTACTCGTCCGACGCAATAGCGATCTCCTGTAAGGAGTCCAGTTTTAACTCATCCAAATGTATTTTTGATTCCTTAATCACAGCCCTTTTAAATTCCTCTATCTAAAAAATTCCTTTAATTTACAAAATTTTTTAATATCCCTTGACTTTAGTCCTCACAAAACTGTTCCTTCTGACTCGCAAATTCTACAAAAGTCATCTCGGGCGCTTTCTGAAAATTACGAAATTTCTCCCTATAGGC
Organism: Macrobrachium nipponense; assembly: GCF_015104395.2. Taxonomy (NCBI): domain Eukaryota; kingdom Metazoa; phylum Arthropoda; class Malacostraca; order Decapoda; family Palaemonidae; genus Macrobrachium; species Macrobrachium nipponense. The sequence continues at coordinate 14,299,427 of NC_087208.1, read as the reverse complement.
CTCAAGAACTAAATCATAGGCCTTAAGAACTATGGCTTTCACTGTTTCATAATCGTTACAAAGATCTTCTTTAAATTTATTACATACGCGTTGAGCTTTCCCTTTCAAACGATACTGGATCATAGTGGTCCACATGTCCTTTGACCAAACCGACCTTTTAGCTATCTTCTCAAAAGAAGTGAAAAAGTCTGGGACATCTTCCTCATTGAACAACGCTGACATCAGGTTAAAATTATCCCCATAACTAATATTATTACTATTATTATTATTATTGTTGTTACGCATTCTAGGCAAGATAATCTCGTGGTGTTCCCTTTCTTTAGGTTTTTCTTCGCCTTGAAACTGCATGGCTTTTAACTCCAACTCTCTCATTTTCGCTTCCTCCCTCAAAATACCGAGTCTCAACTCACTTACCTGATGAATGTTACTTTCAAATAGTTCCCGGTTTGCATCATTAATGACATTCCCCTTTTCTTGATTTTTGTTCATATGTGAAACACTTACACTCTTTTGGTACTCTTTAGCAGCTTTCAGCACTTCTTTAAGTAACTGCCACTTACGAATTTCCGAAAATGCAAAAACTGAGACAAAAACCAAAACTTAATAAAAAAAATTTTCTTCCCAATCAAGACTGCTGAGAAATTCGGCAGCAGCCTCCACAAGTTGAATCTCGAAATAAGGCATATTCGAAGTTAAATGGTGAAAGAAAAGATAATAAGAAAGCTCTTATGATTTAAAACCCTAACAAGCAAAATTACCCACCTTTCTCAGCACTCCTCTCGAGAAAACCTTTGAACTTTAACGTCTGGTAGTAGATCCTTTTCATGGTCGCCAATTATGTTATGAACTCAAGAGATAGTGACGAGTTCAGAGATTCTTTGACTCCCTTACCACTATGATAATGAGTAGGACTCATCCCAGAACAAAAAACAATTCAAAGTATTTCCTCGAAGAGAAGGATACAGAGACTAACGAACACTTAATTATTTATTATAACCAATATTTTAAATTACAAATAAATCCCTTGAAAACTGAACTTTAGGGAAGACAATAAACTCACGATGACAACTCCCTCTCCCACCCACCCCCCAAAAAAAATTGCCTACCTAACTAGCACGCTATAGTAAAAGAAAAAGTTATTAGATGGAGATAGAAACCACATATGGATGGGTCGTTGTGATAGTAAGAGAAAAAGTAAGGAATTAACCTTAAACCTAATTAAATTACACACTTGAAAAACGGATGAATATACATTAGGACTATGGAAACATAAATATCACCCCGTTAACAACAATTAACTATTGTCCCACTAATCGTATGGTTAATATAAAGTCGTCCCCTTAGCATCACACAGCGAAGTGTCGTCTCTAACAGTAAATTTCAGCAAAGAGGCACAAAGCATAGACACCCAACACAAGTCATCTCTATGGGTAAGAATGTTTATGACAATCACACAGGGTCTGGGATCTTACCCTTTTCTCCGCTCCTGGGAGGCCCCTTAACGACTTCAGAGGTTCAGGAAGCTGCGAGCAAGGGCAATAACGGATGAGGCTAGCCTCCAAAAGTACGTATTACAAGGAAGTGCATCACATGACACTAAAGTACGCCTTGAAGGGAAGGGCATCACACGACCCCTGACACGGAGATCAAAATAAAACAGGCGACGAACAGCCAAAACACCGTCAAACATGAAAAGATCAAGACACTTACATGGGTGACGTACCTACTTGAAACTACAACTACCCTTTGAGGGGAGGAAAATACCCCAAGTCAAGCTTTCACAAGATATACATAAACAAAACTGTACAAAAACAAACAAAAACTTTCTTTGATGTGAGAAGTCAAAAGTACAGCAAAAATTAAACATTAATTAAATACATTAACTTCATTTACATAAACCTTTATATATATATATAAGATATATATATATATATATATATATATATATCATATATATATATATATCGAGCTACAAATGTCCTTTAATATCTAATTCACTCTACCCCGGAATTAATATGTTTTCAAATATGTTTAACCGAGGGGGAATTTATTAAGCGATAAAAGAATTGCCGGCCGACAGGCGCGAACCATCGACCTCATATTTAGTAAGCGTTTAGCCATAGTGGAAGGCAAACTGGTAACACTTTGTCCCTCCTCTCTCTCTCTCTCTCTCTCTCTTCTCTCTCAGACACCGGTAATAGCCCCTCCCTCTCTCTCTCTCCCTCTCTCTCTCTTTCTCTCTCTCACAACCTCCACTCCATTATCTAAGGTCACCAAATCAGAGTCGGAGCTACAAAAATATACATATATGCAAAGCAAAGTACTAATTGAATAATTCATATTCTTACAGGATAATTAATAGAATGATAACTCATAGTTCAATTAACTCAGATAACCCCGGTAATAATAGTCTTAATCAGTAATAGTCAAACACCAATTATCTCTTCTCCAAAATATTATAGTTCCCTCCACTAGGACACTTAGTCCCCTCCACTAGGACACTCAGTCCCCTCCACTAGATCCGCTTGTTTAAAAGACAGGAGAACACACTAGTAAGTACACACAATTGTAAAGACAAAGTCAAAAGATTAAATGAAATAGAACATCTTTACAAAATGTTCAAAAACAGAGTAAGCCATGTCTTTGGCTAAATCACAATAATTCTTACCCATTGCAGCTTGGAATATCACACTCTGAAACAAATATAACTTTTGCGGAGCTATCCCGGCATTTTGCCTTTTCTCCCCGGGGCAGACGTCTCCCTTGTTCTGCCTAGTTACATTTCGTTAAGAACGAAAGAGGCGCACACATACAGACAAACTCACGCCCTTCGTCCACACCCCGAAACTACTTTCAACTGGTTTCACAGTCATTTCTCGAACTCACATACCTACAGGACGACCATTGACCTGCTTCGTAAGCATCTTAATGTCACACCATCCCAGAAAAGAGTTATCAGCTTTCTTAAGCTGTTGCTCAGACTCTGTCTCCATGGGGAGTTAAATATGATGAATCTGTACATCCCCCCTTACTAGTTACATATATATATATATATATATATATATATATATATATATATATATATATATATATATATATATATATAAAATTATTATATCCTGCTATTTTTATAAAGCATATATCTTCTCTGTGACTGTATGAAATGTTAGAGGAGAGGTTTGCAACATTTTAAGATTCCTTATTTAGCTTAGAGTTAAAGGATGTCTAAAAATGTACGTTCAGATTTCGCATAACATAATTTAAAAAGAATGTGAAAATAGAGAGAGATTAACTTTGTCCATTCCAAGCTAGAAATTGTTTCCACAATTGTCATCACCTCAAATTAAGAGATCTCGAGATCTCTGTATTTTTTTTGGATACATGTCATCGAGTCTGATAAGGGACTTCTGTTTCAACGAATACGTGCCTTTGTTGAGCATACTACATACATGACTGGTTTCAAATATGTATGTTTGCCAAAAGTACATGGAGATTTCATGATTTTTCTGGAAAGTTACATCATATTAGAACTTCTAGAAGGATTGCACCATCTTTCGCAAGCCCAAAACGTTTTGTGCAAAATCCACTGCAAAGCTTCCATGTGAAAAGAAAGCATTCATTACAGACTTTGAATTCCTGGCATTTAGATCTCCCCTCTCTCTCTCGCTCGCCATACTTGTTATTAACGTAATGTAAAGATTTTATACATAATCATTGATCACTCGTAACTTTTAGATTTCGGATTTCTTAGACTTATTAAGTATTATTTAGAGCATTTTGTGGAATCTGAGAAAAACATTGTACAAGTGTGTAATGGCGCCTTTTCTTTTTTGAAATATTGTGAATTGTGTGGTGAAATTTTAGAGCCAACTGCAGCAGAAAGAAAATTGTTACCAAAGTAATGTTAATGAAAGTTTGTTAGTTGCAACTAATAGTTACAATGGTTTCATGAAACAAGTTTAAATTTTTACACATTGCCAATTTTTTTGTTTTGTTTGTTTCATTTGAAGTGATTTTTTTTTTGCATTTATCCATTTTCTTTTTGAAGTTACTTTTTGTGTGCATTTATCCATTTTTCTAACTGAAGTGATTTTTGTGCATTCATCCATTTTTTTCTTTTTGAAGTGTGTGTTTTTATTTTATATTCTGTGTGATTAGTGCTTTTTACAATTTTGGTATTTTTCATATTTTTCTGTGATGTGTTTTCATTTACATTCACAAATTAATTAACTTAGTTTTTTTTAAATAATTAATCATTGCACATTTAATTGAATTTAACACTTGTGAATTAATTTACATTTACTTAGAATTCCTTTCAAGTTTTGATGTTGTTTAGCACTTGTGAATTAATTTCCAAATCTTAATTATTGCCTAACAATTTTAAAATTTTGATTAAATTAATATATTTTCTTGAATTTTGTCATAAATTAATTTTACTTAATTATTTCAAGAATTAATAAAACTTTGCTTTGTTTTCAAGTAACATTAAATTTCCCTCTTATTGTGAATTTCACTTATAAATTTTGAGTTTGATAATAATTTTTTGTATTTAGAATTTTTATAAGTGTTTTCTTTTTCACCAGTATAATTATGATTTGCTTAGGTTGAAACATAGAGTGGTAATAGAGCTGTTTTCCTTCAATTTACTTGAAGTGAGTTAGAACCAGGGAAGTACTTAGACTTCTGAAATCAGGGAAATACTTAGACTTTTAAAGTTGTTGATGAAGTGATGCCCTTTAATTAATTTGATTACACATAAGATTACCTCATACTTGTTTTGATGAACTTAGTCTGATTTTCTGCAATGCTGGTAAGTTGTTTAAGGGATCACTGTTGCCTTTAGAGTATTCAGTCGTTTATTACCTGTGATGAAGGTTCAGGTCTCTGGGTGTCGTGAGGTACTCATTTGATGATTGGTAAGTGTAGTAACCAGATACTTGGCTCTTTGTCACAATCTATATACATACACACACACACACACACACACACACATATATAGATATATATATATATATATATATATATATATATATATATAGATATATATATATATATATATATATATATATATATATATATATATATATATATAATATATATATATATATATTGTAATGAAGTCAACAAATTTGATTAATTAATTTATTTTTCTGTACTTTTGACTTCGTTCATCATAGTGAGTTTTTATCTTTTTTTGTCCAATTTCGTTGATGTGTCTTTTGAAGGCTGGACTTTGGGTCTTTTCCTCCCCTCAAAGGGTAGTTGTAGGTTTAATAGATATGTCACTATTAGAAAAGTTTAGATTATTTTTATTTGCTTTTTGTAAATTTAGATAATTCTTTCTTTTTCTAGATTTTATAGCTACTTTCTTAGAATCATTTTGTGGCAGAATAGCCGTTGTTTTGTCAGAGTATCTGTTTATATTATTTTTGAAGTTTAAGTGCCCATTGTCTGGTCATATCAAGTGCTTAACGTGAAGTGCTTAATTTAACATTATTCAGTGTGGTTCGGCGCCATACTTCCTGTTTGGTGACCTCGGTCTGATACTCTGAGCGAGGGTTCGAATCCTATTACGGGCATCAGAAGTGCTTCATTGTTTGCATTTAGATCTAAGTCTTTGTAGTGACAAGTGTATCCAAAAAGTGTGAAGAATTCGGAAAGTTAAGAGGGCTTTGTGACGACAGTTACATACGCATCCTGTAAAAAGTTATCATAAATGTATGCATACATATATTTATATCAGAGAATGACATAAATACTTTGAAATGTATCTAAATACTAAGTACATTGTATTTAAATACCGAATACACTACAGGTAAATGTAATGTATTTATATAATTTATATACAGGTAAATGTAATGAATTATATAATTTACTGTATACCAAAGCCCACTGAGTACCAAACCTTGACTACAGGAAATTACACGAAATTCTTACACATTTTATCATTGATCGTGAAAAGAAAAGAAAAATTTGGCGAGGACCATTGTGCAGCTTGCACTGGGTCCAGGTATAATGGGGAGGGATAAATAATAAAGTACGCGAATAAGGGTAAAATTTTTTATTAATTCAAATTCAATTCAATTATTAACATAAATGACTAAACAGAAATTTTAATACTACCTATATCCTTATTAGCCCTCATAAGCACCAGCTGTTCAGATGTTTTATTTGACAATCGTCGTCTCCTTTCAAATGTATCTTTTCCTAGTCTCCAAAAGTAAACATGCTGCATCATACTAAATCAAACCAGTGAGTGCAATGAAAATGATTTGATAACAACATTCATATAATATAAATAAAACCTTTCCAAAAAGTTTAGATAAATTTTGCAGGCCCTTATACACATTTGTTAGAGTATGAAAAAAGAACAGTGTAGTATAAAATGAATAAAAAAATATGAGAAATAATCTATCACATTTTAATAACAAAATGCACGTAACACAAAACAAAGCCTACCTGTAAATACGTGTACAGGTTGTTTGTAGTAGACGTTGAAGCAGACAGTAGTGCTTTCTTTGGACAAAGTACATTTGCATTTAATCTTTCTTCCTTCGCTCTTGATTCTTTTGAAGAATTTCCTGTCTAAAAAGGGATTAGCTTTTCGATCATATGTTGTTTCCGAAGTAGAAGATACTACCTTCTTCTACATCTCTTGAGATTTTTGCCATTTGTTGATCCATTTGAAACCAATTCAAAACCAATGCATTAGGGAAATCGTTCAGTGACTAATTCTGTTCCTAGAAACTCGTAATAAAGTTTTAATAAACAATGTCTCAAAGTTGTTGAAAAATCACTGTTGGATCAGCTTGTAGCGACATACTCACATACAAGGATCGTTTATGCCACAGGGAAAGATTAGTTTTTCTGGTTATTATTTTTGTTTTTCTTTAGTGTGTTTTTTTACTGTACTATTTTATAGAAAAATAAAGCTCATTTTTAAAAAGCTTCAAAATTCTCAATAAGTGTTCTATGATTTTGAAATTAATATTGTAAAGTTTTGAATTATTCTCCAAAGTAATTAGAGTGAGTTTTGGTTTTTTTCTTATCAATCTTCTCTTACCTAAAAAACGTGGGAATATCATATATAAGAAATATGACATAGAAAAGAAAATTCTTCTTCATTTTGTTCATTAATGTCTCTCCTATATGGTCCGTGCAAATATTCAGGAAAGTATCTTGAAAATATTAAGTATAAAGCTTTTCGTAAGGCAAAAACTTGGATTTTGAGATATGTTCATTCATAGATTTTTATTTAGATTTGAATTCATCACAAGATAATGAACGTGTTCCACGCTAAAAGGTTAAATAGGACACGCTTTGATAAGATACTTTATATGGAGATCTACAAGGGTATTCACTTATTCTAGGATTCACTTTTCAGTTTTCTTACAATCTTTTTTTTTTTTTTTTTTTTTTTTTTTTTTTTTTTGGACATGCGGGGGGCGGCTGGGCGGGGGGTGGGGGGGGGGGGGGGTGGCGGGAGGGATTTCGTCGAATTTCGGGCACCAGCCAACTTGATTTTTTTTTAACATTTATTCAAGTACTTAAATACTAAATACGTGACACAAAGTATTTGAACATACATACCTAAATACTTGCATAAAATGTATTTATAAATACAGAAATTTTTAAAAGACAACATATTTAAATACAATTGTATTTAAATACTGCCCATGCTTTATATATGTATATATATATATATATATATATATATATATATATATATATATATATATAGATATATATATTCACACTGGCTCCGCCCACTGAAACATACACAATCCATCACAATCTTTCCATCGGGATTTTCCACAGCAAGGTGCCTTTGAGACAGTAGATTCTCCTTAACAAAGAACATAGATATATATATATATATATATATATATATATATATATATATATATATATATATATATATATATATGAAGTGATGCGCGGATATGATTAGCAATGACATTCTTGAAACATAGTCATCATCAATTTGATTCTCCGTGGAAACAGTGGTCCTAAAGTGACAAGCTCAGCTCAGCTTCTAAAAATGTTGACGCAACCGCTTTGGGTGGCGCGATGTCAAAGGTCGCTGCCTAAGCAGAATGGGCCACGTCCTGTGTCCGAGCATGAGTGGAAGCAGATATGCTTTCTGAATCTGGTTTTGTGCAGATTCATAGGCGTGATAATGATCTGTATATGACGCATGAACTTGTGACGAAACTATGACGACACTTATCTGGGAGTGTCTTGTGAGTGGATTCGTGCCTGCGTACGTGCAAGCTATTTCCCTACATAATGAGATAGTAAGTTAGCTTAGATGGAGAACGATACGAAGTTGGCAAAGGGCCAAGATGGCTCCTTTGATTGTATTTTTAATTGGTATGTGTGATTAGTATTGAATGGGTAAGCATACTTATTTTTTTAGCCAAAGTGGCTTGACTGTATTTTGAATATTAGTTTCAAAAATGTCCTATTCCATTTGACCTTTGATTTATGTCATTTTGATTTATTTTCTTTTGATTATGTAGATGTATTTTCCTATCTTTTCTAGGCGGATCTGGTAACTTATTTAGAAATGGGAACGTTACTGATGTTCCGTGGTGTTACTTATAGACTGTGCTATGACTTTCCTAGTTTTATGACTAAACTAATGTTGGTTATTGTAGATAAAAGGGTGGACGGGTTTAGCTCGTTCCCCAGGGTTATCTGAGTTATTTGGATCTTTGAACTTCACCTTTCAGTTATAGTCAAACTCATCCTTTTTGGCTAGTGAGACGTTGGTCGAGAATACCGGGCATTTTCCCCACCGTTGCCACGTCTACCCAGGTACTCTCTTTGTTATTTTGACTTGGTTTCCACACCACCATGAAATTAAAAGTCAAGGTGCGTTTTTTTTTTTTTTTATAGAGGTCTCCCCAGTAGGTCTAATCCTCTCCATGCTGTTTAATCAGGAGATTCGTCGTCTGAGCTGTTCTCGTTGTCCATTTCAATTACAGACTTCGGGGGAATGTTGGGTAACAACTGGGTTTTAAACCATTTTCCCCTAATATGGGTGTGTCCATAAAAAGAAAGCAGTCCGATTGTCACTGCCACGCTAAATTTTCATCATTTGTGTTCTTGTATAAAGAGATTAACTTCATTTTATGCAGAGAGAGGAAGAGAGATGGGAGGGCTGTGTCGGGGGTCGGAAGTGACTTGGAATTGGGCTGGTCGCATCCTACATATGTATGCTGGGTAAGGGAAGTTCCAGAGCGTAAAATAACTTTACGGCTGATGCTTTGTTCGGAATGCTTACAAAGAGGATGTGTCTGCAAAAACACTGCTTTAGACGGTGAGCAAAAGATGAAAAACTCATGATCTTCTTAATGTGTATTCACATTATATCTCTCAGAATCTATATCGACAGTAGAATCACCCAGAAGAGAGAGAGAGAGAGAGAGAGAGAGAGAGAGAGAGACGAGAGAGAGAGAGAGAGAGAGAGATCGTTATTAGAAAATGGCAGGACAAATAATTTCCAAAACTAAATCAACTGCTCTTTGTAAAATCTTTCTTTTCTGTCTCCAATCATATCCACGCACACTCACAAACATTTCCTAATATCGTATATATATATATATATATATATATATATATATAGATATATATAATATATATTATATAATTTATATTATATATATATATAATATAGATATATATATTATATATATATATATATATCATATATATATAGTATATATATATTATATAATATATATAATTAAATATTTATATATATATTAATATAATATTATAATAATATTTTACAATATATATAAATATATATATACTATATATATTATAATATATATATATATATATATATATATATAGAATATATATTGATTTGTTAATTGATTGATTGTCTTTAGAAGGGTTAGGAAAGACGATGCTGACAGGTGATGATAAAAGATCCGTGGCATTTTTGACACAACTCTCCCTCCCTTTGGATGCTGTAAGTGACATCTTCCATTACCTCAGTCTCGGATCTGTCAGCGGGAGAGGTTTCCCTTTAGCTATCGAGGGATACATCAATCCATTTCTATTCGCCGAAGGTCGGATCATCTGGTTTGTTTTTCACCTCACACGATATTGGATAGGGGTCATGAATTCACGCCTATCTGCCTATTTTCTTTATCTTTCTTTGATATTCTCTCTGTCTACCTTCCCATAAGATATCTGAAAAGACCTATACCGATATTCCTGTGTTATAAGGGAAGGGGTGGGTAAGGTAAGATGGGCAGGTATTTACCTGTTTTTGAGGATGGATCTCCCGACCTGAGCGTTTTGGCGCTTAATAAGGTTGCTGATGTTCTCAGTCTTAAAAGCTTTTAGAATACAATTACCGAGAAATGTCATCAATAACAGACCGAGCATATAAATGTATACTATATAACCTTGGATTATGTATATAATTGCCACTTGTTCAGTTTATAGTCCATGAAAAGAATGCGCAAGGTGTGTAATTTATATATATGTATATATATATATATATATATATATATATATATATATATATATATTATATATATATACACACATATACGTATATATGGTCTCTCTCTCTCTCTCTCTCTCTCTCTCTCTCTCTCTCTCTCTCTCTCTCTCAGCAGAGATGCTAGTGAAGATGCGCCAGT
>NC_087208.1:14246260-14283760 GCF_015104395.2 Macrobrachium nipponense | reverse complement strand
GAACTTTGCTATTTTTCAGACATAAAAGAAGAAGAAGAAATGTGTTGTTAGCACAGCTGATGATAATAAAGTACAATTTATACTTAATAGAGGAGTAACTTTGTATCCAAAATGTTTAACAAAAATTTATTTGCGATGAAGGGAGGATTTAAAAGATAAAGATACCCTATCATTTAATGAAGAAGTGTCAGATTTTGTCAGAATGGATAATTCACTAGTCCACATGAATGGTGGTAACTACAAAGTCTATGTCCAAAACTATTCAGATAACAGACTAACACTATACGCAGGTATTGTCTTTGGCATGGGAATTCCTATTAACAATCCTTTACTAACAATAGAAGAAAAGGCATTTTTCTCTATAAATGGCCAAAACTCTAAAATTAATCAGGAAGTGAATAAAACTGATTTTACAGAAAATAGAAACAAGTTAATTCAGGTGCTAAAGAAATACAGAAATGTTACAGCTTTAGAAAGAGATAATTAGGAAGAACAAATGTTCTACAATATAGAAGTTTGTTAGATGATGGAGCCAAACCATGATTTATTCCTAATTACAGATTGTCAATAAACCAGAGACCCATAGTTGACAATTTGATAGATGAAATGAAAAGAGATGGAGTAACAATTCGTTCTAAATCTCCATATAATTCGCCATTGTTTCTTGTTCCAAAGAGGGATGGCAGTTAAACTCGAACACAGTTCCAGATTGAATGCCGATGCCGGTAATTCAAGATATGTTACCTCAATTAGGAGAGGCAAAAATATTTTCGTACTTAGATTTATTTAGTGGATATTAGCAAGTACCTCTCCATGAAGAATCAAAACAATTAACAGCCTTCAGCACACATAAAGAACATTTACAGTATGAAGTAATGTCATTTGGACTCACATCAGCCCCATTAACTTTTGTCAGACTAATGTTACAAATTCTAGGATACATAGAAAATGTTGCAGTATACTTGGCCGATATTATCATGTATAGCAAAAACTTAGCAAGCCACCGCAGAACATTAGAAACATGGTCCCAGAGAGATTAAGAATTGTAGGACTAAAAATAAAAATAAAGAAATGTCAATTTCTGAGGAAATCATTAGAATACTTGGGTAATGTAATTAGTGAAGACGGACTGCACATGCAGGCCGGTAAAATAAAGGCAATAATTGAGTATCCAGTTCCTACTAACTTAAAAGCATTAAGAAGGTTCCTAGGTATGGTATATAACTTTTATGAAAGGTTTTGCTACTATGGCTAAACCTTTGACGGAACTCACCAAAAAGGATGTTAAATATGAATGGAAGGATGAACAAGAAAGAGCCTTACCAACACTAAGGAGCAAAATGACCAGGAACCCTGTTTTAGTCTACCGAGATTTTTTCAAAGACTTTTTTTTTTAGCTTGTGATGCCTCAAGTAGAGGGCTAGGAGCTGTATTGTTACAAAAGGCCAAAACTAGGATGAGGACAGTATACTATGCTAGTAGGGTTTTAAACCAAGCAGAAAAACATTACAGTACATCAGAAAGAGAGTGTCTAGCTTTATATTGGGGTTTAAAGAAGTTTAGATATATACTTATTTAAAAAGAGAGCCTTCACCAACAACATGAAATTCAATAGATGGTTCATTAGTGTATTAGAATTTGCCCCAGAAGTCAGATATATTCCAGGAAAATTTAATACTTTGGCAGATGCATTATATGGATCTCAAGAAGAAACAGAAAAATAGATTACAACTAATACCTTTTGTTTTAGTTGTCAAGTAGTAAATTTAGATTTAGAAAGAGTAAAAATACAATAAGAAAAAGAGGGGGAAATCAGACAAAGAGTAGGACAGCTATTACTAGATGAATCCCAAAACCTTATTTTCAATTAATAAATGGGTTATTGTATAAAAGGCTATCAGAAAAAAATGGTTGTTCTCGACTATACATCCCAAAAATACTAACCAGAGAAGTTTTAGAACTAACACACTCATATAAGTTAGCAGGACATCCAGAAATTAAAAAGACAACAAGAATCATTACCAAAAATTGTTTTTGGCCAAATTGTAGTGAAGATGCCAAGAACTTTGTACAAAACTGTATAGTTTATAGTTTATAATCAACATAAGGGTAACGTAAATCGTAAAGCTCCACTTGAAAAATATCCATTAGAATTAAATTTTTAGGTCCATTTTATAGTACTATTAGAGGAAATAAGCAAATTAGTCTTCTTAGACTATCTAACACGATATGTAGAAATAATACCAGTAAGAAACAGAAATGCAGCTGCAGTGGCAGAAGCTCTTAAATCTACAATCACAAGACATTCATACCCACAAGTTCTTCTTACTGATAATACTGCTGAATTTAATAGTGATCTTTAAAAATAATATGTGAAATTTTTGAAATAAGCAAATGTCAAATAACTGCTTATAAACCAAGTTCTAATGGAGCAGTAGAACGAACTAATCGTAAAATAAAGGATATCCTGAAAACTTTAGTGAGTCCACAGACAGAAGATTGGGACTTAGCACTAGAAGACGTACAATTCACGTTGAATAATACTGCAAATGGGACGATAGGGGAATCTCCACATCATTTGCTATACGGTTATCAAAAGAGACTGGCTAACACGTTATTAGACGATGAGACACCACCGAGACGTACTTATAACTATAATGATTATGTTGCATGGAAAACCAAATGTACTTACGAGACAATCATGAAAACAAGGGCTAAACTAAAAGAGGTCCATGAGACTCATGCCAAATATTATAATAAATAGACCATCAAACCAAACATTACAGTGGGTACCCAAACATATGTACAGAATCACATGCAAGAAGGGCCAAATGTAAAGGTTTCTCCTAAGTTCACTGGACCTTATAGAGTTGAAGAATTGCTGAAATTAAACAAATATAGAGCATTTAATGAAAGTGATGTAACAGAAAAAGTAGTCCACTGGAATCATGTAAAAGTCGTAAAGGCAGACCCATGGTCTACTTAAATTATAGATAACATAAGAGAAGAGAAAACTGTAGAAGATAATAAAAGTATGATCAATAAAAGATATAATCTCCGAAACCGACGGAGTTGGTGTTGGACTGGAAATATTAAAGACATAAAACACTTAGTGAACCTAATATAAAGAAAATCTGATAAAAGTAAATTCTTACAGATCCAAAATGCGGCTTATCATAACCTTTAGACTCATCTCTTCAGAGTTGGAGATGAGAAAAGGATCATTGTTAAAAAGACATGGAAAAACCAAAATGATCAGAGACTTAAGGATAATTTCTATCTACATAACAACAGTATTAAATAATGAAGACCCCTTTAGGAAACTTCAAATAGATATAAAGTCAATAATACAGAAGGGTGACCATAATAGTTATACTATCGTTAGAAAAACTGAACATAGACAAAGAAAATGCAGTAAATAAGAGGTCAAAGAGATCCCTCTTATTCTTCATTGGAACTGCTTTGAACACATTATTTGCAGTTGCTACCGAAGCAAATGTAGAACATGAAAAAGAAAGAACAGACAGACTGGAAAAATGGGCAGCAGGAAGAGGCACAGTGATGAATAAAGTGATTACCTCACACAATCAGAATGCCGAACAAATAGAAAAATTTAAATTTTTTATAAATCAAATCAATCACAATGTAACAAAAGAACTGAACAAGTGGGAAAACATACAGTTTTTAAATACATTTGCTCTAGAAAGTGAAGTGGTATTACAGGAATATAAGAACACATTAAATGCCATTCTGCTTGCTTATAAAGGCATTTTCAGTCCAACACTAATCATTCCTAAAGAGTTAGAGGATATTAAATTTTGTGTAATAGAGAAACACTTTAAACCACTTGTGAAAGATGTATTCATGTATCACAATTTAATAAGTGCCCAAGTGATTTATGATAAAATTATTTTAGTTGTACCTTTCAATACTAAGATCACAGACACATTAGTCACTTTGTACCCATTTCCTATGATAATTAACAATCAAATAATCATTAAAAAGTCTGATATCATACATTTGGCATTAGAAGAGCACACCCTACTAATGTCATTTAATGAGTGTATATTGCTAAAAGCTGAGCAATTTATAAGTAACTTGGATAGCCTCTATGTAAATACTGATTCATATCCAAGTATATAAGAATTATTTATTAATGTAAATCAAGCAGTAATAATTTATCAAGAAATGTGTGCATTTTCACTAAATACTGTTGTGGCTAAAATTAAATGTAATAACGTGTCAACAGAAATAAGGTTTGAAAATGTTAAATATTTTACATCATATCGGCTGATAATAACTAACCATTTGTATTATGAACCTAATATTTTTACAACATAAGGATTCAACAAACATGTGCTGTATAAAATTTACTCATGTAAGATAAAAGAATTCAAATTGTCTCAAATTAAAGAAACTTGAAAACCTGAACTATGTTGATGATTACTTCTACTACAAGGAATATATATCCCCAATTTTATCATTAGTAAATCTAGGTGTAATAGCAGTAACTGTTCTTTTGTTTCTCATAATAGTAAGGAAACTAATCATTAAAAAAATGCAGGGGATACTAACAGAAATTAGAAGGAATGAACCATGATTGACAATTAATGTTATAATGATTTTTTACTTGATAACAATTTGATATGGTTATGATTTGATATGCTTAATAATTTGATATTCTTATTTTTTTACTTGATGATAATTTTATAAGTTTATATTTTTCTCCACTATTGGGAAAGATTTTTTATATGATTTTGTCCATTATTGCCAATTGTTGCAAATTGTTATTGTTAGGTCCATTGTTATTGTCTATTCTTAGTTAGAAGATTGAGGACAATGTATGGTTGTGACCGAGTGATGTAATCTCAGTTAGGAAAATTAAGATAGATATAGAAAAAAAGAGAGAAATCTACTGTAGAGAGATAGATAGACAGAGAGAGAAAGAAGAAAAGAATAATAGAGGCGAAGGAGAGAGAGATATATATAAACACGGAAGTGTTCTCGTAATAACCCAAACAAGTGAAGTGTTTATCGAACGGGCGGCAATTAAATAAAAGCATTCGCTGCTTTATGATAACACAATTGAAATAATCTTTAACCTCCCACCAAAACCCACCCAGTTTCAGTGACGTCATTAATCATGCCCCAGTGAATGAGGCGCAGAATTAATCAAGATAAAGCAGAGTAAGTAGAGAAGCAATAGAATATCTAGAGGGTGAAGGTGTGTGCCATACTAGCCGTGGGTAAGAAAGGCTTCAAACATCAACAGTTCGCCTCAGCACCTTAGTACAATCTAAATTTGTGTTTTCTTATCCTTGTATATGTATCACTAGTGTGAATGAAGTAAGAAAAACTTCGTTATATCTTTCTAAGAACCTGAAACTTGAAAAGAATCTAGAATATCCAGAGAATCTACAATAAAATATGAAGAGAAAACAATACACTGGTGGCCTACAATAATAACACATTACAAAGGTAACAAGTGAAAAGGAACAAATAAATATAAAAAGTTCCTTACACACACACACACACACACACACACAGATATATTCATATATATATATATATATATATATATATATATATATATATATATATATATAGGGGATATATATATATATATATATATATATATATATATATATATATATATATATAGGGGTGATATATTACCATAGCAACAGACTAAGAGGGAAACATTGAACTACAAATATATATATATATATATATATATATATATATATATATATATTGTAATATCAGCTACTTAAGTTTTATCTCGTGGCTCCATTAAAGTAATTTATTAATTACTGTCAATATTTTATCAGTTCATTTGAGCCTCGAATTCTTGGTTCGAGTTTTGTATTGTTGTGCTTCCCACAACGAAGGTTGTTATTTGCTAATTGGTACTCAGCCCATGAAAAGTTCTCTTTACTTTCATGTACGAGTGTTTCGGTTGTTTCATCTTCTGCCCCCTGCCACGTTGGAATGTTTAAGAGGCGATTTACATATTTTTGTCTGGATGGAAGAGAAGATTTCTTTCGGCTCTCCGTTAGAAGAATTCTCGCCCTTTTACATGGCTAGTTGATCAGTGTGACAATCACCACCTTGCACCATTGCTCTGCTATATTTGGTTGGACGTCTTGCTTCTAGTGGACTCATCTCCTACTGATGCATCAATGTCGCTGGATGCATACACCTGACCCCCTTTTGTGGCTGTGGTAGCGTTCTCGTGCTTCCAAGTGTACCGAGATCATTGTTATGGTGACGCCTCTAAAATCATCTAACAAACAGCCGTTGTCTCGAGATCTTCTGAGAGTCGTTAGGATGCCTCTTGGTCATGAAGAAGAGTAAGCTTCCGATTATGTGCCTTTCCTTGTGGTTGAGCAATAGTGTCCTGGGACGACTAATAAGCCGGAGTGCCATCAAAACTATCACTCGTTTGCTAAACTGCTTCAGTGTCAGCTGAGATTTGTGTTTTTGTCCGAAGCATGGGAACATTTATATGTAATGATACATTACTGTAAATATTGTGTTTAGTTAGGTTAAGAGTTTTCTTCTTTCTTTCATCTCTCACTTATTATTGACTTAGTACGTAATTGTTTTTCTCCCTTCTCCTCGGCACTTTCCTTTTAACTATCTTTTGAGTGAATATTAACTGTGAGTCTGAATGGGAGGTGTAAGTGCGTGGGACTGTACCCTCAGCCAATAATTCGAGGACGTGTGCAAGTACCTTCTTGTAATAAATTTAGATTTTTACGTTTGTTTTTCAATTACCCCCTCAATAAAACTGTATTTTGTCTGTATTGCTGGTAAATTTTACTCTTTAGCCTTCAAGCTATCGTAGTAAAGTTCAATTTTGTTGAAAGGCCCATTAAACACCTGGACATATTATTTTAAATTTAAAGTAAAAATAAGTGTTTTGTTAAATATCTTATCAGAACAACAGAGTACCTAACAATATATATATATATATATACATATATATATATATATATACATATATATACTGTTGATTTAATGAGTAGTATATCAACCTAATGGAAATCGACTCATATTGTATCATTTATATCAAAAGGTTTGCAAATGATGTTGTTCCATGAACTTACAGGTATGAAAAATAAATTAGAATAAAAGCCTTGAGTATCAAAGTCAATTTTTGCCTTTCCTTGACGCACTCCACGTCCTAATTACCTGCATTTTCTCCTGTCGATAACGGCAACTCTTCAACATCAAATAGAACCAATTACCGTCTCTTCCGCCCTTGACGCTGTCCTTCAAATAAACAAAGAAAACGAAAGAAAAACATCCTTCAAATCGTTGTGAAATGCAGGGACGAGATACATTGTAGTTTCAATGTTTCCTCTTAGTTCTGTTGTCGTGGTATTCACATCAACCCCTATTTTCCTTTTGTGATGCATGTACACACAGAAGAACTGATAGAATGGGAAGTGTCCTTTCCAAATATTAGCAAATTCATGCACATATATATATATGTATATATATATATATATATATATATATATATATATATTATATATATATACACACACACGTGTCACAGATGAAATCATAGAAAGTCGACAAACTGATATATTTGCAGCCTCAAGGGTCGATGGGCTTCTTTTAGATGCTTTTCGCTTTGAGCTTCCCTTCTTTTGTGTCTCGCATCTCTGACTGATTGGTAAATTGTAATGTTCAGCTTTATTTTCCACAAAACTGTATATTTTAGCTTTTGGTTGTTACAGACTTACAACTTTCAGATCCTTTTAATCACTGTAAAATTGCTTCTTAGAAACTTTCTCTAATATCTTGTATGCCCTACCTAATGCTAAACTCCAATTGGCGATTATTTCCATCCATAAACTAATCTTGCAAATAGCATTCTTTCCTCACTGAAACCTTAAAGCTTAATAAATCAGGTTATAGTTTTAAGTAAACAACATGAAATGTCAAATAGTAATGTTTCAGTCTATAGCTTCATAAGTATTTGTTTCTTGTTAATTTCATTTATACATCATTTTTATGGTAATGTTGGGGTCAGTTGTCTTCATGGATTAAATACGCCCCTTGACGAGCTAAAGCCCCATTCACACGGTCGAACTTTGCCTGAGAGACTTGTTTTGATGTGACGTCAGAGGCGGGTAAAAGTCAGGAACTTATCCACAGTTCTCCGCTTCTGACATTAATTACGATCGAACAATTGGTCTGTCGGACATTTCCCGCTTCTGACGTCACATCGAACAAAGTCTGTCGAGGAAAGTTCGACCGTGTGGACGAAGGCTTAAGATGACAACTGGTAACTCCACAAAGTGGCTGGATGTACCCCTGTTTTTAGCAAAAACGGAGCTGTTGGCAACGCTTTCGGTGAAACAAAATAGCTAACTACGTAACATAACGAGACAGAAAATCCACGTCATAATCCAGACGAGAGTAAAGATACATAAAGTAACAAAATCATCTTATTAATAACACGTGCTATACCAAATTTTGGCAACACCGTAGTCTTACATTTAAAGAAATAAAAACTTTTACAACACAATTTCTCTCTGTCTCTTTCTCGCTACCTACTGTGAATAAGTGTGTCCTTTCTTTCATCTTTCTACGACTTTCGTCAAATCAGCAGTGATAGAAAGTGTTTGTTTCTCTAGAATCAATTTCTTTTGTTGCTTCATCGTCATAATATGAAATTGATGGTAGTGATTTTTTGATACAAAGGGAATCCATCTAGCAATCTATTTGACATTCGTGTACTCATTTACCGATAGTGTATTTGTGGTTGTCAGAAACTTCAAAGGTTGATTTCCAAATCTTATAGAGCAGCCATTTCTTAATCGTAATTTGTAATATAGCAATGTGTCCATGCAGTTACAAACTGCAAGAAAATAGTTTTCACCTAGTTGTTCCTAAATATGTTATCGGCTGCAACTAATATTTCCGTTAAAAGAATTCCTAATAGAGTTCACATTACTTAAGTATTATATAGGTCATAAATTAAGTGAAACGCTCTAAATAAAATCAATTTCACTCATTCCGTCTTCACATGGGAAGCCAATATATATATATATATATATATATATATATATATATATATATATAGATATATATATATATATAGGATAGATATGTATATATATATATAATGATATAGAATTATAGGATAGATAATATAGGATATAATACCTAGATATATCAAGAGATAGATATATATCATAGATATATATATATAAAGTATTATATATCAAAATAATATAAAAATAAATAATAGATTAAATATATAAATGGAATATATAAAAGGGATAAAAAAATAAAAAAATAAAATTAAATATATATATTATAAGATATAGTATATATATTAGATAAACAATATATATATATATATATATATATGATATATATGAGATATATATAAAGAAGATATCGTATATATATACATATATATATAATATATATAGATATAGAATATATATATATACAGTATATGATATAGATATATATAGAATATAGTAATAATATATATAGTATATATATTTTATTATATACATTTATTATATATATATATATATACTATATATATATATAGATATCAATATATATATAGATATATATATATATATATATCTATATGATATATATGAAATTATATATATGATTTATATATATATATATTATTATATAATATATCATATAATATATATTTATATATATATTATATTTATTTATATACTCTATAATATCTATAATCTATATATAGTATATCATTTATATATCTATAATTATATATAAATATTCTTATCTCTCTATCATTTATATTACTCTAAATAATTATATATATTATAATATTTCCTATATTTATATAGAATATATATATAATTATTTATAATATAATATATATTTATATATATTTCTATCTAATAATATTATATCTAATATTAATTATATATATATTATTATATTATTAATTCTCTATAGATATTTATATATTTATATAAAATCTATATATTATATATTTATATATATAATATATAGCATATCTATATATATATGTATATGTGTGTGTGTGTGTGTGTGTGTGTGTGAGTGTGTGTGATTGTGTGTTTGTGCGTAATTACATATAAACCTCTGAACATTGATGCCTGACGAGACATATATACATATAAAAAAGAATTATATATATATATATATATATATATATATATATATAATATATATATAATATATATATATATATATATATATATATATCTTACAAGTGTGTAATGTTAGAGAATTACATATAATGTCTTGCTTTGAGACAGACTGAGCTATAGGGGCAGCTTTCTTGAATGAAGAAAGCCTTTGATACGTAAGCATTTTTTAATCGGGAGACTGCTCATCCTGTCATCAAGGCAGCTTGGGGTGTGTCAAGTATGTACATTCGTTTGTACGGATGTTACAGGTGTAATTGACCAGGGAACTTGTGAGAGCCACATTCCTTTGGTGAGAAGAGAGAGGTCGGTTTGGTACACGGCAGTTGTCAGGAGAAAACCCCATCTTAAAGGTATGGCACATATTTTGTAGGACTTAGAAAACCGTTACCTTTGGAAAGAGAGAGAAGTGTGAAATACATTCTTCTACTTAAGATTACTTTTGAAAAGAGAGAGATGTGTGAAATACATTCTTTTACTTAAGATTACTTTGAAAAGAGTGATGGATGAAGTGTATCTTTTATCCAGTATTATCTTTATTACATATGGGTACTATTCCATGGTATTGGACGGGATTCTCTAACCTGACTAATACAATGAAAGATTGACATTCTGGGTCTGAGAGGTGAATCTTAGTCAGGAGGGTAGAATGATAACTTACTAGTTTTCTTTGTGGGCAGACTTGAGTTTTCATCACTATGACTTATTAATCATTTGTTCAATTTTATATTCATCTGCTTTGGGTAATAAATAGTATATTTTTGTACTTACGTGATTCTTAATAGCCTAATGACACGTTTGCAGACCAGAGGGCACCATTGATAACAGGTAAGGGTTTCCAATTTGTGTAGTTTTAATAAAAGGGTGGTTAGATATATATATATATATATATATATATATATATATATATATATATATATATATATATATATATATATATATATATATAATATATATATATATATATATATATATATATATATATATATATATATATGTATATGTATATATAAATGAATAATTATCACATCATCGTGATTCATATAAATTATTCTACAAATGTCCTTTAATATCTAATTCGCTCTACCTCGGAACTGATATATTTTTATTATGTAAAACAAAGGGGAATTTTTTGGTTGATAATAATTTCGTCCCCTCATGGGATCGAACCACTGTCCAGCGGACAGGAACGAGATCAGGACGACAGTGATGTTAGCGATTCGGCTAACAAAGGAGGTTATTAGTTTACATGATTCTGACCTTAAAAGTCACAGTCGAACTCGGTTATTTGTAATTAGAATCGATATCCAATGCCCCCTACCATGTTAGCAAATTCGAATGTTTGATGAACGTAGCCATATTATGAATAATTATTACATCACTGTGATTCATATAAATTATTCTAGCTACAAATGTCCTTTAATATCTAATTCGCTCTGTCTCGGAATCGATATTATTTTCATATATGTAAACTGAAGGGAAATTTTTTAGTCGGTAATAATTTTGTCCCCTCATGGGATTGAACCACCATCCAGCGGACAGGAGACATTTGTAGCTCGAATAGTATATATATATATATATATATATATATTATAATATATATATCTATATATATATATATATATATATAATATATATATATATATATATATATATATATATATATATATATATATATATATATATATATATATACATATATATATATATATATATATATATATATATATATATATATATATATATATATATATATATATGTAAACGGAGATAAGATCTCGTTTTTATTTGGTAAACGTGGAACCCCAAGCGTCAGGCAAACCGATACACACCATCTCTCTCTCTCTCTGTCCAAGCGACCTCTCTCTCTCTCAACAACCCCTCTCTCTCTCTCTCCATTCTGACAGGTAATCAAAATGAGAGTCAAAGTTAATTAAAAAAATAAAAAATTATGTATATTCAACAATGGAAAGATAATAATCCAAGTCTCACAGACTAACTTAACTCAGTTACCCCCCAACCCCCAACTTAAAATGTCTAAAACAGTAATTTGTCACATCAATTGTCTATTCTCCCATACGGGACCCACGGTCCCCCCTTGCCATGTATTAACAGGCCATTCCTTTTGGCTAAAGTAATGTACACTTACCCATTGCCAACCAGGATTCTCACTCACTGATAAACAAAAACTCTTTGGCATTTGCCATCGTGGCTCTGCCTTTCCCCCTCGGATCTCTGTGCAAGTCTTCCCATAGACTTGGCTAAGGATGCCATTAAGAATCGAAGAGGACGCCCACGTACATACGAATGCACACTTCGACAAATGCCTCATATTACTGGCTACAACCAGTTTCTCAAAGGCAATTTGAACAAACCCCCCTTGAACTCACATAACTACAGGACGAACGTTGACCCGCCTAACTATGCACTTTTCATATCACGCCATCACAGAAATCATTTATCAGCTTTATGAGGTCGTTGCTTCGGCTCTGTTCTCTATGCATTCCAAAAAGGTCACAACGAACATATTAAATATATTATTAATTACAACCCCTAGGACCCACACACATATATATATATATATATATATATAATATATATATATATATATATATATTATATAGATATAGTATATATATATATATATGACCAGAATTTTTCGATCATATAAGGGTTCTACCAGTACAATGAAACGCGTAAAATAAAATAAAACACGTTTATTTCCTTAACAGTTACACAGGGCCCTGTTGCTAATATTACGCTACTATTTTTATGATTATTATATAGTCGGAAGGTACTCTGAGGCAACATGCGCCGACCACTGTCTTTGAGACGCGCCCCTGATCTGTCGACCACTTACTCCCTACTCACTCTAACTTTTTCAAACTAAACTGGTTTAGGTCCAGAGGCCTCAACTGATTGGTCTCTTTATAATCGAAAGTAACCAATAAGGCTCCTTCGATGTATGGTATAATTTGAATCACCCACGCCACGCCACCAACGATTCGATGACAGCGATATCTAACTGATCGTTATTCTCTAATCACATACAAGTACAACACGTCTAGTAGATTTTCCGTTACGTCTCACACATGAATTCTCTATACAGATTAGTTTCACCACTCTCCCCACCCCCCAAAACCCCACAAGTTCTGCGTCACGCAGAACTCATAACACTATTTTTTTTCGTACTTATTTATATGATTTTTTCCCTTTATTTAGTCTCTATCATTAGTGCACTATTATTTGAGTACCTTAGCGACCGAAATGTAATTAACAATTCATGCAGAACAAAAACATAAAAAAAAGCTCAACTTAGCAAGCCAGAGTCAAATTTCGTGCTTGCTATTGGCAATTTACAGTCAGTTTTGAATTCCACGCATCACATTTCAAACGTAATCTTTAATGAAAAAAGAATTATGTAAGAATCAATGAAATAATAAATTTCATATCTCCTCATTAAACACACTACATTTCTTTATAAAATTGGAGCACAAAAACCTGCAGTTCGAAAAATAATAAAATAAACCGGCTACTATTAATCATCAAGACTAAAGAAACTTGTACAATAAATGAAACAGAAAGTACGATTGTTCTCAATTTATGCAGGAAAAGATATCACCAAATTAAAATAAAAAGATTAAAACGGAGTACGGCAGGTTGGTGTAAAGATACATTTAGAATAATGTTCATACTTCAGAACATGACACCAATATTTGCGACCTTCGGCTGTGTGCACGTCGGGTGCACCGTTAATGATCCCTGGGCATGCTTGTATATCATCTTCACTCTCCTCTCCCAGGTAACCAGGCAGTCCTGGAAAAGGGATACCGGTTTATTCAGATGCCACATCAGGGCATCTTTGACGGGGTGCATGTGTGATAACTGGTACTCGTCCTGGACACCGGTCCTAATATGCTTTATCACCGCAGTGTCCTTTTTAATTTCTTTTACGGAGTACCGACCTAAATAGGCCGGCTCAAGTTTATGTTTCTTCGGTTGCAGTCTTTTCAATTAGATCCTGTCACTTATTTGTATCTTAGGCGTTCGTGTGCGGAATCACTGATCATATAGCGTCTGATACTTCCCATTGGCCCTCAACATAAGTTTCTGCGTTATCTGAAATACTCTTCGGGTTAGGTTACAGAACATTACCCGGTATTGTTCGACACTGTACATATAACGGTAAATTCTAGGGTCCATGATCACAGTATATGGCAATGGAGGGTCCTGTCCATACACTAAAAAATACGGGGTATTTCTTATGGAGCTTTTATACGCCGTATAAATATAGGACTCCGAGGAGGTGAGACTACGGGCTGATACAGGAGCAAGAGCCCGTGCCAGCACAAGGCTGGCTTAATCTTCAACAACAAGTGAGAGGATCAGATCATCAGAGATAAGAGAAAAAGGAAGAGATGAAGGATAAGAGAGGAAGAGGACGCACGAGAGAGAGTGGAAACGGAAATAATCAATGGTTTTGAGGAAAAGTAACCGCCCTTCAAGTTTCAAGACTAAGTCATTCCTTCCTGCAGTGTGAAGATATGAAGAAGCTCATCTGAAGCTTTTACTGTCTCCTTGTAAGCCCAACGTATTTGAGTACCGGTCTCAACAGCTGCAATACTGGCCAGCTAGTATTTCATTACCTTACTGTTTCCCCCCTTTTCACATATAGTCAGATTTAATTTTGTTATGTAAATAGGAGAAACCATTCTGTATTTATCTTTGTGAATAAGCTTGTAAATAAACTTGTGTTCTGCTTGAGTTTCTTTCTATATTCGTATCCCATGTTTCAATTGTTAGTGCTGATTTTTTTTTTTTTTTTTTTTTTTGTAATAATGAACCTTAGCGGATCCCGATCCGTAACAGTGATCTCTGTTTGTATGCCGAAAAAAAAAAAGTAAACCAAAACAGGAGAAGGGTGCATGATTAATGGGCTCACCTCATTATCCTCCTATTCATTTTCCCTCCTTTTACAATATTCAACTACTAATCCAGAATGCGTATGTGGATTCCATTTAAAAAGTATCTTTCCATTCAGGGTTGGATCATGTATTCATGATAACGACTAAGCATTTTTACAGTAGGTCAGAGCGAGCGAAAGTTGACCAATACCTAACTTAGTTGGATTCATTAACGTTTTCTCTTCTATCATCATGATGACAGAGACTATTGTTCGGCTGTCTGATATATCTATTATAAAGAAAACATTTTAAAAACTTGGAGAATTAACAGAAACATTGTTTTCAAATAAAGTTTGCAAACAATTTTTCCGCAAATTTGTTTCCCATTTTGAATGGAAAACATTTAGTGTTTCTGTGTGTGTGTATATATAATATATATATATATATATATATATATATATATATATATATATATATATATATATATATATATATATATATTTATATGTGTGTGTGTGTGTGTGTGTGTGTGTATACAATTTTCAATTCCGCCAGAAGCAAGTCAGCACGACACGCTTCTTTTTTCTAAAGACTTCTTCCCCCAACTCTTCTTTCTGTTATCCCTCCTCGAGTGCATTAAAATAGCCAGGTAGAATACAGTCTACTGCACCGACAAGCATCCTGAGGACAACTGAGGTCGGGACAGGAAACATTGTTTGCAAACAATGTTTCCTAGTGTGGACAGGCCTTAAGAATTAAAATATGACATGTCAATTACTTAAATATTATCCATCATTCGGTAACCAAGAGTTAAACAATTCGCTGATGTATAAGATATAAGGTAAGTAACGTATTTTCTTCCTCTGTCGGGTAATGATCATTTCCTTATCGAGTGATCAACATCTGGGACCTTTGCTAACCCAGACTGTGAAATCCAGGTGTACATGAAGTGGAACTCTGAATATTTATTGTTTCATTATCCAAAAAGTCAAAGTAACAATAATAGCATAAACGATTCATATAAACGATTCATAATTCGTAAAATTGCAGCCAAACTATCACGATGAAAAGGAAACAGCTACTTGAGTGCATGAACAAAACAGCCAAGTGGAAGCTTTGGTTAGTTTACACAAAAATTATGAAATATTTTTTTTTTTTTTTTTTTCGGGTCTTCAAGAAACTCCTTGGAAAGTAGGAAATGAAATTCCATTCGCGCGTTCTCATTTTTTTCTTGTGACTCAGACGTGACATTCTGACAAGAAATGGAACAACGGCTCATTTAATGACGTCCACTAAAAAGAAACTCACGTCGCGCCTTTTTTTTTTTTTTTTTTTTTTTTTTTTTTTGCTTGATTTTTGGCTTGACGTCAAAGAGGCCATTGGTAAGAAAATCTGTCCTTCTCTCCAATCAGTGGAACAGGCAATAATGGTCATATTTTGATATAAGTTCTTAGGTTTAATTGCAAAAACAGACACGGAGAAAAAGTATATACTTCTCCCTCTGTATCTCTCATACATAAAAAAAAAAAAAAACTTATGCATTCAGTGTAACTAGAATTGAAACAGCCTCTACAAGGAAAATAATCTTTTCGTGTTCTTTTCTTTTGCGATATAACGCTACGCTAAAGTGCAGATGGAAACCTTTTAGGCCGTAATGAGATACGCTCAAGTGGGATCGTGTAATAAGTAGAATGGCAATAGTTAATAAACAATAAAATGTTGAATCGTTTTCTGTTGTTGCGTCAGCTTATGAAACCTTCTGTCATTAGAATCCATTAATTTCTCTTTTCTGCTAATTAATTACTTTGCTTCTCTTTAACATCAAGTATTTTTCAAATTGATTTCCATACAAGCGCGCACCCACGCGCACACACACACACACTATATATATATATATATATAGATATATATATATATATATATATATATATATATATATATATCGTATATATATACACACATATATATATATATATATATATATATATATATATATATATATATATATATATATATATATATATATATATATATATATATATATATTATATTGTAACGGCTCGTTTTACCGTCACCAAAATACTATTCAATTTTCTCCATTAAGTATCCATATACCACTGATACGAAGTCCACAACTAAGGTGGAATCATACCACAAACTCAATTTTCAAAGTACAAGGATGAATTCAATGGGAGGAGTAAACTAACACAATGAAAAACCATAAATTTAATACATAAAGAACCAGACAGAAAATACGCCTGAACCTCTTTAAGAACAGGAAATAAATGAATTACTATCACACTTAATAACAAATCAACACACATATACAAAATTAAGATAGCATAACCAAACACACTCAAACCCAAAATAAGGAGCGGGGGCCCAGAAGGGGAGGAGGAAATCAAAAAGAAAGAATATCCTGACGATTACAGGCTAATACCAAGCTTGTCACCAAAAATCTTCATGTTCAAAAATGCTTATTATTCTTTTTAAAGAATACAGAATCCTCCACGTCTGGAGGAGTGGTACCACAGGTGGTTAATAACTAGGGGGCCCAGTCGAGCAGTCTCCACAGAATCGCAGCCGTGATCAATGTAAAAAGGTATTAAACAACCTTACCATGGGACAGCAAGATCCCCCTGGTTTTATAACTGAACCAGAGGTGGTGCGGTGATTCCCAAGGACGTTCAGATATGTTATCTGGAGAGATCTCCCAATCTGAAGATAACAGATATTCAGTGATCCTCGGGTCCTGCAGATACGGGTAAATCACCAATAAAGGATGCAAGCACCACGAAGCAAGAGACGGCAGTACTCTTAGTACACGAGGCAAGGTAAAAAAAATCATCCAAAAGTGACAAGGTCCAGAGAACGACTGCCTGTTCTCCTCCCTTAAGCCAAGAAGTTCACCCACCCCCCCTTATCCACAGGGGAGGGACCACTCACACAACCTCGTTAAAGATAAACACACATTTTAATAACAAGCAAACAGTTGTTATACAAAACGACAAGTGAAACTTAAAAACTAGGTTTAACAAATATCAAAAAAAATAAATTTAATAATAATATTTAATGAAAAAGGATCACATACTGACACCTCCATACCAAGAGAAAAAAAAAATTAAACAAAAATTTTTTTTTTTTTTTTTAAAATGATATATATATACACTCCAAAAATTTACCTTATGCATAATTCACACAATCAATCAAGTAAATATTAATACTAAATCAGACATTAACAAAACCTGAAAAAAAAAATAAAGCAAAAACATATATAACGACATGCAGAAATGAGACTCAAAAGGGAAGGGGGAGGCTTACAAAAAAATGAAAGGTGCGAGATGATATAAAATTCCAAAGTACTCAGTATCAACACTTGACCAAAGTTCGAAAGTTTTTACATTAAAACCTTTCAGATCACCACCATTGCACATGGCAATCAACAATGAGCTTCACATTGCTCATATACCCAACAAATCCGGGATTCTGAGGTTGCAGACTGCCACACTTATTCACATTCTGCACTGTCTTATAACCAGTGACTCTTTGCACTCACTGTCACTACGAGTGTCCCAAATCAACCATTGTTTTTATAACACTCAGTGTATCTGTCCACTTAACACAAGTAGAAACGTCCACTTCAAAGTGGAAATACAGTACATACACATATAAACTCGATACAGAGAAAACAACATGGGTCTCCCCTGCGCAACTCTAAACACACAAAATTCGTGAAGCGTAAGCAAGCCTGAAAAAAAAAAAATAAACGAATCACCGAATTAGCGAGTCTAAATCACCCCATATGATACTTAAATTACAAGAGTCGCCACCTTTCTTCGTATTGCACCCAAGGGAGACTATCAGTACGATACCTTTTGTCCTAAAACCTTAGTACTGGTTTTAGTAACGAAGCCTATCACACCATCAACCTTCAAAAAACCTTAATTTAATAATAAACCTTACGTACGTAATCGATATTATTCCCTTTCACCTTTACTTAATACTAAAACCTTCACGCCTCATAATGTAAACCACTAGAATGATTCCTGTAAAATAAATTATCATCAATACATGTTAAATATTAAATTCATTCCAACACAAACCTAACTACTCACATCAACAGCACACACACATCAATTGGAACGATACAGATACTACCTTTATAATTGTAAAGCCCTCAGCAAGGTTACTTATTCTATGCTGCGTGAAAGAACATCAGCCACAACGTTATCCTTTCCTGGAATATGAGTAAATTCCAGATTCCATTCTTGAAGCATGAGGCTCCATCGCATTAGCCTCTGATTCTTATTTTTATATCTGCTGACAAAAGTTAGAGGGTTATGATCAGTCATAATTTTTATAGGCGTACCTGTGGACGATAGATAAACAGAAAAATGATTAATTGCTAGGATCAGTGCGAGTGTCTCCTTCTCAACGGTTGAATATTTCCGCTGGGCAGACGTTAACTTTTAGAGAAGAAGGCAACTGGATGAGACACGCCTTGTTCGTCAGCCTGTAAAAGGACTGCACCAACACCCAGATCACTGGCATCCGTAGCAAGAGCAAAAGGAACATTGAAATCCGGAGCTCTCAAAATAGGGAAACTAACAAGCACCTGTTTCAACTTCTCAAAAGCATTTTGAGTGTCCGAGGACCAAACAAACTTCACTTCCTTCTTCAAGAGACGGGTTAGAGGTTCAGCAATGTCCGAAAAGTTCTTGAAAAAACGCCTATAATAACCTACTAAACCAAGAAACTTACGGACATCCCTACGACATTTAGGAACACCTATTTTTCTTTATAGATTCAATATTGGCCTGCTTGGGAATTACCTTGCCACCACCAACCTCGTGGCCTAAATACAAGACTTTCGCTTTAGCGAACTCACTCTTTTTTCAAATTCACTACCAAACCTGCTTTTTTCAACACTTCAAACAACGCCTCGATTCTCTTCAGATGAGTCTCCCAATCATCACTATAGATAACAATATCGTCTATGTATACCACACAAACCTTCTAAACCGTACACCAAACTATTCATTAATCTTTGGAAAGTGGCTGCGCATTCTTCATCCCAAACGGCATCACTTTGCACTGAAACAAACCTTGCGGGTTACAAACGCCGATAAGGCTCTAGCACGTTTGGAAAGAGGAACCTGCCAGTAACCTTTTAATAAATCAAATTTGCTAATATGTTTGACTTTCCCAAGCGGTCAATACAGTCCTCTATACGAGGCAAAGGATAACAGTCTGCCTTGGTCACCTCGTTCACTTTCTGTAATCAAAAACATAACCTAAAGTCTCCGTCAGATTTCTTAACCAAAACTACCGGAGATGACCAAGGACTCTTACTCGGCTCAATAAGGTCATGTTTCAGCATGTAATCAACTTCCTTTGCTACTACACCACTTTGAATGGGATTTAACCTATAAGGGGCTTGTTTCACAGGAATAGCATTACCCACGTCCACATCATGTTCTAAAACGGACGTTCGGCCTGGCACATCAGAAAATAAACATTTATAATTATTCACCAACCTCTTCAAGGATTTCTGCTTATCATTACTTAAGTGTGAAACCATACCACCGAAGTTTGCTAATGACCCTTTGTTATCAGAGCTCCAGTTACCTTCATCAACACGATTATTTTCATTATCTTCAACCTCTGAAAAGAAACAAAGTTATCACTATTATTAACAGATTTCCCGTTAATCCATATAGTTGCCATGGGTACCACCTTATCCCGTTCCTTATATGCTTTCAACATATTTATGTGACAATGTTGAAACGGTTTTCTCCTCTCTGGAGTTTCTACCAAATAATTTATAGGACTAATTTTTGTTCAAAATTTTCCAGGGGCCAGAGAAAGACGCCTTTAGAGGGTTACCAGGAATGGGTAGAAGTACCGCCAACACCTTATCGCCCCTACAGCGAAATCACGTTCCTTAGATTTACGATCAAAGAAAAATGTCATCCTCTTTTTACTTTTCAACATAATTTCCTCAGCAAACTTCCATGCCTTGGTCAATCTGTCCCCAAGATTCATACCATAATTCAACAAATTAATGTGAGGGACGTCTCCCTCCCATGATTCCTTAACGACGTCAAGAGGACCACACACACAATGACCAAAATCAAATTAAAGGGTGAAAAACCTAAGGATTGACTAGGTGTTGAACGAAATGCAAATAACAAATATGGCAACTCCTTGTCCCACTCCGAACATGACTTAGACAATACTTTTTCAACATAGATTTCAACGTCTGATGAAACCTTTCCAAGGCTCCCTGATTCTCCGGATGATATGGAGAAGAGGTTACGTGCTTAATATTTAATTCAGCCATTTTATCCCTGAAATAATTACTAATAAAATGGACTCCACAATCTGACTGAATTATTTTGGGCATGCCTAAAACCTGGTAAAGAATTCATTAATGAATCTACAATCACACTCTTAATACTACGTAACGGTATGGCCTCTGGATAACGAGACATCCTATCAAAATAAAAAAGTAAAAAATATATTCGTTACGCTACGAGTACGAGGCAAGGGTCCCACTACGTCTATGATGATTTCTTTGAAGGGTTCCGAGACAACTGGGATGGGAAAACAACGGTGCTTTCGGAATGGGTTTGATTGGGCTTGCCAACCGTTGACAGACGTCACAACTGTTCACGTATTTCTTGACGTCGGCCTTCAACTTGGGCCAAAAATATCCAGCAAGCAATTTTCCCCGACGTCTTGTGAATACCAAAATGCCCTGCCAAGTCCATTCTCATGGCCTAACGACATTAAACCTCTCCTGTAATCAAAAGGAACCATTATTTGCTTGACTACTTCAGAGTTTTCATTAGTAGCCTCCAAAGGTCTACTTACCCTGTACAAAATATATTAATAATTTTTAAATTTAGGACTCGTTAGTACGAGAGCTCACCTGGCTCAACAGGGAGATTTGAAAATTCCTTCTTCTGAGCTTTAATTAGCTCCTCCGTAGTCCAGTTCAATTAATTTTACTATTACCAATATTGCCTAAAACTATACTACCACTACGGTCTAAACTACTTAAATCTGCGTCTACAGTTGACTCTGCAGCGTCAACAAGTGCAGACCGAGAGCGAGTGACTACAGATATTTCGCTCTCGAGATTAATTAATATTGGACAAGATTTATTTTTAAGGGCCACATCATTTCCAAGGACTACATCATATCTTCACGG
The DNA here is from genome assembly GCF_015104395.2 of Macrobrachium nipponense. Taxonomy (NCBI): domain Eukaryota; kingdom Metazoa; phylum Arthropoda; class Malacostraca; order Decapoda; family Palaemonidae; genus Macrobrachium; species Macrobrachium nipponense. Next base: position 14,261,450 of record NC_087208.1, on the reverse strand, counting down.
GAAACTTATCCACTACGGCCAATTAACCGTTTCCCGTAAAGAAGGACAATCCAAAATAAACTTCTCAATTGGATAAGAATGAACCGTATCCGGAAAACCTGACAGTAACACAAATTCCGTATGCTCACCAACAAAATCCCGCGGCAAAGCCTCTCTTAAGATCAACGACTGTGCCGCTCCCGTATCGCGTAAAATTCTTACCCGTTTCCTACAGGACCCATCAACCACAGCGACACTTCCAAGAGACACAAAACGAGAAAAAGGCTTCATTTCCACGTCCGAGAGTTATTGATCAGAGGTCTTTGGCGAATTATAGTCTCTGTCTCTCTTTTTCTCAACCCCATTACAGGACGAGCATTATTTTGCAGGGATCTCCGGAAGGCATAACACATGCTTTTAACGTGCCCGCCCCCTCTTGTTGGCAGAAGAAGAATCACGTTTAATGACTTTGCCTTCTCAGGGTCATAATTATTTGACTTGTTAAACCTGTTGGATGAAAAAGACTTATTATTATTATTACTAGTTTTGTTACCCCTATTATTACGCCTATTATAATTATTAACAGTATTGGACCTATTATTATTATTATTCCATCCACTTCTAAACCAACCAGCTTCATATTGGAAAAGACACCACCTAACTCATTTTTATGAGACAAGTAGTACTCGTCACTGGCAATAGCTACCTCTTGTCACGGTCGCCACTTGTGATGGCTGGCTTGCACCACCACACAAAACACTAAACTTTTATCAAATAGTATTCACTAAAATACCATACTAAGTCCACAAAAGGTGGAATAGTATCCAACTTCAATAAGAGTGCAAAAAAAAAAAAACTTCTAACTCTCCCCCAAGAGTCAAACTTGCACTTACAAATGGATACGCAGGATCGTATATCCTGTCAACGGTCGCCAATTTGTAACGGCTCGTTTTACCGTCACCAAAATACTATTCAATTTTCTCATTAAGTATCCATATACCACTGATACGAAGTCCACAATAAGGTGGAATCATACCACAACTCAATTTTCAAAGTGCAAGGATGAATTCAAGGGAGGGAGTAAACAAACACAATGAAAAACCATAAATTTAATACATAAAGAACCAGACAGAAAATACGCCTGAACCCTCTTTAAGAAAAGGAAATAAATGAATTACTATCACACTTAATAACAAATCAACACACATATACAAAATTAAGATAGCATAACCAACACACTCAAACCAAAATAAGGGGGCCCAGAGAGGAGGAGGAAATCAAAAAGAAAGAATATCCTGACGATTACAGGCTAATACCAAGCTTGTCACAAAAATCTTCATGTTCAAAAATGCTTATTATTCTTTTTAAAGAATACAGAATCCTCCACGTCCTTGGAGGAGTGGTAACCACAGGTGGTTTTAATAACTAGGGGGCCCAGTCGAGCAGTCTCCACAGAATCGCAGCCGTGATCAATGTAAAAAGGTATTAAACCAACCTTACCATGGGACAGCGAGATCCCCCTGGTTTTATAACTGAACCAGAGGTGGTGCGGTGATTCCCAAGGACGTCCAGATATGTTATCTGGAGAGATCTCCCAATCTGAAGATAACAGATATTCAGTGATCCTCGGGTCCTGCAGATACGGGTAAATCACCAATAGAGGCTGCAAAGCACACGAAGCAAGAGACGGCAGTACTCTTAGTGCACGAGGCAAGGTCAAAAATCATCCAAAAGTGACAAGGTCCAGAGAACGACTGCCTGTTCTCCTCCCTTAAGCCAAGAAGTTCACCCCCCCCCCCCCCTTATACACAGGGGAGGACCACTCACACAACCTCGTTAAAGATAAACACAAATTTTAATAACAAGCAAACAGTTGTTATACAAAACGACAAGTGAAACTTAAAAACTAGGTTTAACAAATATCAAAAAAATAAATTTAATAATAATAATATTTAATGAAAAAGGATCACATACTGACAATATATATATATAAATATATATATATATATATATATATATATATATATATATATATATATATATATATATATATATATATATATATTCCCTTTAAAGTTGATCCCTAGACTTACCCTTACAATTTCCCTTGAAATCTAAACAGCCTTAAGCTGTAAATCCTGAATGTGAACTGGACTTAATCCAGGCCTCTTTTTGAGGAAGATAGATGCGTTTAACCCCTTGACAAGTTCAAAGAGTCCCAGATACATGTTAATATAGATATATATATATATATATATATATATATATATATATATATATATATATATATATATATATATATATATATATATATATATACATATATATATATATATATATATATATATATATATATATATATATATATATATATATATTATTATATATTGCTACTTTCAAATGCATGTTTCCCCTCTTTGAAATGTCCATGTAGAATTGTGCAACATTTTTTCAGATTCCTAGATAGCTTAGAATAGGATGTTTTAAATGTGTGTTCAGATTTTGCATAACATAATATTGAAAAGAATATATATATATAACGTAAAATGAGAGAGATTTTTCTTTGTCCGTTCGAAGCTATGATTATTTCCCCTTTTATGTCAACACTTTCAGATTAGAGGGTCTGCGAAATCCGTTGCTTTCCTAATTCTGTCAACGCATTTGATAGCAATTCAAATCTTCATTTGTGTTTTGGACAATCTGTCATCGTATGAGATAAGACCTTTCTGCTTCAGTCGATCGAGACGAATACATTTCTTTTTTTTAACAGACTGGTCTTGTACGTGTATGTCTTTGCCGAGTCCCACGTGGAGATTGCACATTTTTTATGTGAAGTTGTGTCAGATTCCGAAGATTCTAGAATTTTTGTCTTGAACGTTTTGCGTCATCTCCTCAGTCCAGTTTTCGCAAGGGAAGAAGATTTCATTATATCTTAGAACCTCGAGGCATTAACATCTCACTCTCACTCTCTCTCTCTCTCTCTCTCTCTCTCTCTCTCCATCGCATAGCACTTTTGATCTTAAATTAACGTAACGTAAATTGGTCACTCGTAACATTTTAGAATTTCAGAGTTGACATTTCTTAGAATTAATTTAGTATTAAATATTGTTTTTGTGGAATCTGAACAAACATTATTTCGTAACGGCGCCTGGTTTTTGTGAAAGTGTATAAAACAAGACTGCAGCAAAGAAAGAAGTTGGTATACCAAAAAGGTAAAGTGTGTTATATTTTTATTAGTTGCAACTAATAATGGTTAGGTAATAACTAATAGCTAATAATTGTTAGGAACAGTGATTAACTAATAACTAATAATATGGTATGGAGGTCTTTAATGGATGGTTTGGTTAACTAATAACTAATACAGGTGGTAATTACAGGTGTTACGAAGGATTGGTAAAAACTGTTGGTTACAATGTTTTGAGTGAAAACATTTACACTTTTACACATTGAATATTTTTGTGTTTTGTGTTTGTTCAATTGGCTGTGCACTTGTTCATTTTCTTATTGAAGTGTGCCTTTTTATTTTATATTTTCATTTGCATTCACAAATAAATTGACTCAGTTATTTTCATTGTTTAATCATTGCACATTTGATTAAAATTAACACTTGTGAATTAATTTGCATTTATTTAGAATTCTTTTCAAGTTTGTTGTTGTTTAGCACTTGTGAATTAATTTCAATTGTTTTCAATTATTGCCTAACACTTTTGAATTTCGATTGAATTAATTTCTTGGCAATTTTGGTGATAAAAATTAATTTTTTTGATTGTTTTAATTTTACATTAATTTGATTCAAGAATTAATTAAACTTTACTTTGTTTACAAGTAACAGTCAAATTTCACCCTGATATTGTGAATTTTTACTTATAATGTTTTGAGGTTTACAATAATAAATTTTTGTATTTAAAGTTTTTATAAGTTTGTTTTTATTTTTATACCAGTATATTTGCATTTGATTTGATTTATGTTAGGTAGAACATAGAGTGGTAATTGATCGGTTTTCCTTCAATTTACTTGAAGTGACCTAGAACCATGGAAGTACTTAGACTTCTGAAATCAGGGAAATACTTAGACTTTTAAAAAGTTTGTTTTGATGGAGTGATGCCCTTTGATTAATTTAAATTAATTACAAGAATTACCTCACACCTGTTTTTTGATGAACTTAGTCTGATTTTCTGCAATACTGGTAAGTTGTTAAGGGATCACTGTTGCCTTTAGAGTATTCAGTCGTTTAGTACATGTTATGAGGGTTCAGGTGTCTGGCTTTTGTGAGGTAACATTAAATGAATGGTAAGTGTAGTAAACCAGATACTTGGCACTTCATAACAATATATATATATATATATATATATATATATATATATATATATATATATATATATATATATAATATATATATATATTAACATGTATCTGGGCCTCTTTGAACTTGTCAATGGGTTAAACTCATCTATCTTCCTCAAAGAGAGCATGGATTAAGTTCCAGTTTTCACATTCAGGATTTACAGCTTAAGGCCAGAGTTTTATGGACTTTTAAAGGGAATTTGTAGGGAAAACTCTATGGGATACACCTTTAAAGGGAATATATTTAAAGAATTACTACTCAGTGTCTTGAATGGCACCTGAAGGGTGCAGGGACTCTCATGGTCCTAATTTATTGATGTAGTCAGGTTGACTGAAGTGCTGAGGTCGCGTGGTCGGATTTGCTGACACTTGCAAGCGCCAAGCAAAAACCAGAGTGTATAAAGTGAGAATTTCCACCTCTTCACAGTCAGGAATGTGTGATGCTGATATCTGGAACGAGATATAGTGGTATAGATACAGGCGCATCACACAGAGTGAAGGTGAGTTTACACTAGGGTTCACCCCATGCTGCATTGGTAAGACTCATCACCAACTCCTCCCAAATTCTTGTTAACCCCGCCTACTGGACTGCTCATCAAGAGTCACTCCACAACACTAACTCACCCAGTGGGTGGGGCTAACAAGAATTTGGGAGGAGTTGCTGATGAGTCTTAAGCATGCAGTGTGGGGTGAAGCCTAGTGTAAAGTCACCTTTAGGGATTAAGTGCAGTGAGGCCGCCTCACGTTCTAAGTTGCAAATACACGCAAGTCTTATGCTCAAAATTCCCACAAAAGCGAGAGATTGTCCAATTACTCTATCCAGCTATGGTACTGAATGGGAGGGTGGGAGGGAATGATACACAAGTCATCCAACATACATTATCTACCACTGATAATTTATCTTAGCAGTGCTAATGAAACGGGTATTCAGACAATAAGCAACAGTAATTAGGGGGCAAGGGACCTACACCACTTACAGCAAGTTAACTTGTAAGACCAAGGGACACATGGCTGTGGTAGCACAATAGGGCACAGACAACTCACACGTGACACAAAGGAAGCACAGAAAAGAAGAGGAAAAGAAAAAAAGACTGCCACGTTGCTCCTGTACTGACCCTATGGCTAAACGCCTGTCATCGCTTCTGATCTGCGGTGTTTGGCCCTTACTGTCGTTTTGGACATGGAAAACACACGAGGAGTCATAGACTTGCCGAGAGAGAGAGAGAGAGAGAGAGAGAGAGAGAGAGAGAGTGCCCTTATAAAAGGATAATTATTTATTGGCAAAATGGGGTGGGGAAATATACACACACACACACACATATATATACATATATTAATAATATAGATATATATAATATATATAATCATATATAATATCATATCCTATATATATATAATATATATATATTATGTGTTTATATCATATATATATATAATTATATATATATATATATATATATATATATATATAGATATATATATATATATATATATATATGATGTATATATATATTATATATATATTATATAATATATTATATAATATATATATATATACAATCAAGATATATATATATATATATATGTATGTATGTATTGGCATTTTTGGTATAACTGAATCACGAAAGTTTGGAACGTGAAAAATCCATAAATAAAGGTATAAGCCACGAAGGAAAAATAAACAACGGAGTTTCTGCAAGATCTTTCGACTCAACATCCTTTAGTCAGCAGATAAACTGACTTACATGAGGAATTGACATTACAAGAAAGGTCGTACAACTGACAGATATGGATTATAAAGAGATTAGTACCTAGAATCCGACACACCTGGAAGATGGGTAACCTTCCCAAACAAGCATAAACATGGGTACGATTAAAAAAGAAAAAAAAGATTAAGTCAATCTGCTCAGACACAAGGACAAGACAATTAAAGGATTATTTAGGGTGACAGCTATTCAGAACTTTGGTAAACAAAAACATATTCACAATACATATTAAACATACATATACAACGAAGATATCTCTAAGGCAACTAATTTTTATTTAAGTCTGTAATTATATCTTTAAGGTCATTCTTGAACATGTTACAAATACAAGGGTCTAAATGAAACAGGCCACGACTAATATTGAAATTACAATGGGAAGTAAGTTGTATTAAAGCAGATTCTAAAAAATTTTGTAATAAGACATCTTTTGACCTTGCAATTACTGAACTACCAATCCAATTTATTTGGTGGTTGTTTTCGATTATAATTACGAAAAAACCGAGTTTGACGGTGATTTGTAAGGTCAGAATCGGTATAATCTTAAAGCCTCACTGTTAGCCGAATCGGCAACGTCAATGTCGGTTCTGATTTCGTGCTTGTCGGCTGGACGGTGGTTCAATCCCATGAGGGGATGTAATTATTATCAACAAAAAATTCCCCTTCGGTACATATATGAAAATATATCAATTCCAAGGTAGAGCGAATTAGATATTAAAGGACATTTGTAGCTGGAATGATTTATATGAATCACGGTGATGTGATAATTATTCATATATATATATATAATATTATATAATATATATATATATATATATATATATATATATATATATATATATATATTTTAGGACTGTTGCCTTGTATAAGAAGGCGCCCTATGAGGTTATGTTAGACTTGCGATAATCTTACGCTAAGTCGGTTGGTATTGCACTTCCATATTCAATGGAGTGTCTTGGGATTTGTAGATCACTTACGAAGTCGGTATTATCTTCTTTGGTTATGACGACGATGTGTTAAACTCATGATGATTCGGTGAGGTTCTAGTAGAAACCACGAAGTACAAAAATACTTATATTCTCTGATTTACATAGTGAAGATCAAGTAGGATTGTACAAGTCTTCTAATGAACGATAGCTTGATTGCTTCTGCCAATGATGATGGCTAATTCTATTCTCTCTACATGATAAAGCTTAGGTAAAGAGATACAGGTCTTCTAATGACGATAGCTAACTCTATTCTGCTCCTACTACCATCTCCGTTACCAGTCATAAGGAACAGACAGTAGCTTTGAACATATGAACCTACAATCAGAGACATAGTTACATACGAACATACGATCATAATGAGACACTACAGATCACGTAGGCCGTTTGAATTATAGGTCGCGGTAGTTGTCTCAAGCAGGGAGCTTGGACTAAAGTTTATAAACATTGAATGATTACAGGTGACGGCATGTCAACTTAGCCTACATACTTTATTGTATACGTCATCTTTAGCGTCTCTAGTCTGATCACATTCCTGCAAGCAATCTGGTTGACCTCTTTAGTTTTAGTCTTTTATATATATGGACTAACATTCCATATTTTTATTATGTAAACACTTACACACACACACATATATATTTTTTAGGGCTGTTGCCTTGTATGATAAGGCGCCAATGAGATAATGTTAGACTTGCGATAATCTTACGCTAAGTCGGTTGGTATTGCACTTCCATCTTCAATGGAGTGTCTAGGGGTTTTGTAGATCACTACGAGTCGGGATTACTCTTGTTTATGACGACGATGTGTTAAACTCATGATGATTCGGTAAGGAGGTTCTTGTAGAAAACACGAAGTATAAAAATATATATATTCTTCTGAAGTTTTACATGGTGAAGATCAGATATGATTGTACAAGTCTTCTATGACGATAGCTTGATCGCTTCTGCCAATGATGATGGCCAATTCTTATTCTCTCTACATGATAAAGCTTAGGTAAAGAGATACAGGTCTTCTAATGACGATAGCTAACTCTGTTCTGCCTGTCTACCATCTCTGTTACAAGTTATGAAGGAACAGACAGTAGTTCGAACATATGAACATACAATCAGATGACATAGTTTCATACGAACATACAATCAAAATGAGACACGCTACAGATCACGTAGGGCCGTTTGAATTATAGGTCGCGGGTAGTTGTCTCAAGCAGGGAGCTTGGACTAAGGTTTATAAACAAATGAATGACTACAGGTGACGGCATGTTATCTTAGCCTACTTTTATGTATACGTCATCTTTAGCGTCTCTAGTCTGATCACATTCCTGCAGCAATCTGGTTGACTCTTTAGTTTTAGTCTTTTATACATATGGACTAACATTCCATATTTTTATTATGTAAACACTTACATTAGCTCGGTCAGCTACCAAAACCAACTACTGAATATACTCAAACTTGACTTGCATTTGACTTATACGAGTGTGATACAGACACTATGTGAATATCTAATATATATATATATATATATATATATATATATATATATTATATATATATATATATATATATATATATATATATAAGTAAATAAAAATTCATGGTGTACATGAATTGATTCAAGTAATAAAATATAAAACAATGATATTGGTAAATAATAGTGATCACGGGATTTATATAATGATACAGTTTTTCACTTCATCTCATTAAGATACATATGCTACAGAAAATACTAATGTACTCTGATAATTGCATAGAATGAAGATTAACATGATAAAAATCATATTTTAACTGATAAAAAATTTTCATATATGAATTGATAAAATTATTAATGTTTTATGCTGATTGATTCGTTGATTTTTATGCTAAAGGTTATATATCTGTTATTTTCATTAATCCATATACTAACTCATATATAACTTACAGATATTGGTAAGATAAAAGGTAATAGATTGATTATAGGACTACTGATTTGTTTATACATATGTATATGGATTCTATAATTATGATTAATATATGTGCACTTAAATAAATAGATTCCTACTGCGTACACACAAGATATATTTAGATTCTGTTATTTATGATCATTTTATATAATAGATTCCTATTGCGTACACGCAAAGATATATTTTGACTCTGTTATTTATGATCATTTATATATATGATACATGATACTTTATATATATAGGATACATGACCGAGGTTATACTACCACACATTTAACTAGCGTTCGAACAACTTTTCGTCCATTACACAGTTCAGGACAACCACCTATAGCCAAATGAAACGCCAATTTCACAGGGTTAAAACAAGGGGAAAATGTTTGCCTGGGCGGGTCCAACGTTCTATTTTGCGCTCATACTTATTCTCTGCGTCCTAAGCTACACGATTACGTTCGCGATGAATAAAATCATCCCAGCACGAGTCCTTCGCCAGCAAAGTAGAGTTGAATATCCTTTGGGTCGTAATTGTCGGAAGTATGTCCCTTTTGAAGTCGATTTCCGACAGCCGCAGGAGCATTCCGCATTAAAACAAGATTAACGACGGGATACGGTGTCGTCGAAGAAGTCCATGATGGTGCTTATTCCTTTCACATTGTAGGCGGTTGTTACTCGACTGCCGTCGTCCGCAGCGACGAACGATTTTTTGAAGTTGCGATGTGAAACTCTCGTACTGCAGGATACTGTAACAGGTTCCATTAATCAGCCTGCAAGTGAATTATACTTGTCACAAGGGCAAAGTAAATTCAGACGACATCCAAATACAGGGGAGGGGAGAGAGCCATTTAGACCAGACTTAACCCACATGAACTTGCTAATATTTGTGGAATTCAAAAGATCAGCCGTACAAACTTTTTTATCCATGGCGTTAACAATGAGTGAACCTATCCAGGTCTATGAGGACTGTAAAATATCCATAATTATAAAAATAAACAGATATCAATACGAATCCAAAGAAAATTCGATATTACTGGTAGTAAGTTACTAGACAAAGAAGTGGAAAATGGAGCTATTTGTAAGATTGCCAGGCAACATAAGAGTCAAAGAGAATATTAATCATGATTCTGTATTTCTCTATGCTAACTGAAATTAAGTTGTGATAAAATCTGATCCTATGTGCCCCTAACAAAAGTTTCATATTCAATTTTCTCGTGCGCATCCTCTGAGGTTAATTTTGAAAACTTTATTAATAGGTAGGAGATGCAACGAAAAAAAACCCACTATGTAACTATTTCTAAATAAACTTTGGGTTTTTCAAGGAAATGTGACATTTTCCAATGAATGTTTTACTTGAATTGTAATAGGCTAATGTTGCAAGTAAATATTTCATATACATATCTTGATACTTCTAAATGTCTATGAGGTTCAGAAAAAATTAATTCATTTTGTTTGTTATAGAAATTCTATTGCTTATTTTGTTTATTAATTTTAAAATGATTGCAACTCCTTAGTTGCATTGCGCATACGGATTAGACACGTCTGCCTTGCCCATGAGAAGTTCGGGCTAAGCATTCCTTTCTCCAGTCAATCTGCTTTGCAAGCGCGAGATGAAGCCTGTGCAAGCAGATATTTGAGGTTAAAGGAATCAATGCTGATACGGCAAACGCGACAGACCTTCTAGAAACTGATGACGTCGTCACCAGCTTAAGAGTTACGTTACTTGCTGTAAGAGATACGACTTTAGTATTTTCAAATGATATTTTTTGTTTTAATTCTCCACCCGCATGAGAAGAATGTCTGAAAAAAAAACAGTACCAAAATTGAACAATATATTAGTTTCATGTTGGAAATCTGCATAATTGTAATTATGTTAAATTAAATATTCCTTATTCAAACTAATGAAAAAGGTTTCCATACAAATTCTATATATATTGGATTAGCCCTGTATAAGATTCATATAGGATTATTCCATAGATAAAATTTCACTTCTAGACTCCTGACTTTAAAATCTCTTATTTTGTTTTATTTTATTTATTTATTTATTATTATTTTTTTTTTTTTTTTTTTCATTGACTACGAATATAAATCACCGGGACAGACAATATGTCAGTAGGTTTTGGATATGTGTTTGAACTTTTAGCTTATTTGTCATTACTAAAGCGTTAAGTTAGAGTTCAAATCTTTACGCATATATATTTGGATATTTAATTAACCTATGGTTACGTTTTGCTTATTTGATTTTATCGTGATTCTTTTTATATAATTTGTAACCCTTCCGACTTCCTATTTATTTATTTTTTTTTTTATATTTTTTTTTTTATTTATTTATTTTATATATATATATATTTGATAAATTAATGGTTGGCTTGAATATGTGGAAAAGTGTTCTAGCGGCGTACCGTATAAGGCTACTTGCGGCATCAATTCTATAGATACAAGATATAAATGATAAAGGTATTTAAAACGCTGAGAACCGCTATAATCAGTTTGGATCCAATATCACGAGTTGTAACTCGTAAGACATTGACACTTCCTATTTAATTATCCGTTATTCTACCAAACAAACCGATTGACTCTGGGATAAAAATATATTATTGGTTTTCTTAATGGAAAGGAATTCACACGAGTTAAGAAGATTATTGATTTACACCACCCGAGTCAGAGATTATTGTGTTGAATTCCATGTTTACTGATTTAGCACTCATAAATATTCCTAACGCACTCAATTGCGGTGTTTGTTTTGTTTTAGTGCTATTAATTCTATGTAACGTGTCAAGGAAATTATTGACACTAAGAGTGCTTATTCCCTCTGTCAGACTCGTAATTCTGTTAATAATTCTACGTATATTCTTTCAAGGATTGATTTGGCACAGGATAGGCTCCTAAACTGACAGGTGTCTTAGTGTATCCCTTGTTTTCATGACACGTGTTACAATTAGTTATGTGTTTTTTATATCTGTAAGCATTGTAGGCAGTAAATAGTGATTTGGCTTTCTGTGACATAGTAGGGAACCCTGGATGACGGAATGCAACCAGTTTATGACGATTGGTATGAAAGAGATTATTACTACTACTTGGTCGTTAGTCATCCGCTGTGTTCTTTTCGGGTTTTCCTCGTCACAGACCTACATATAATATTACATTTGATTACATTATTCTGATACACATACTTTAAATATACTTTTGCTTTAGGGTTTCTGCTCGAAGTGTTTTATTGTTTTTTGCTTAGCCGCTGACCCTGTTTCTGTTCGAAGTGTTTATTGTTTGGTGTTATTAGCTGCTGACTCTGTTTCCGTTCGAAGTGTTTATTGTTTGGGTTAGGTCTGTTGACTCTTGCTTTGTTCAGTTTGTAACAGTTCTGCGCTCCAACCCAGATATTCAATGCTCGCGATCTCTTGGGTTAAGGAATTTTCTTGTTTAGATACGGTTTTTAACAACAATAGGCAACGGATGTTTTATATATATATATATATATATATATATATAATATATATATATATATATATATATATATATATATATATATATATATATTTAGTTCAATTAATAGTTCCTTGCATTATGGTGCGGGATTGCGGGATAATGCGTCAGCTATGATAATTGCTTTCCCAGGTAGATATCTTATCTTGGCTCCAAAGACCTGAATGATCGTTTGTCACCGAGTTCCTTTTGGACTGTGATTAAAGCCTTTGAAAAACTCGGTAAAGGACTCATGTTCAGTAAGTGACTTTTATCAGGATTGCCATAGATTATGAACTTAAAATGTACTAGTGAGTTAAAGATACCTAGCCCTTCCTTGCCTATTACTGTATATTTACTTTCAGAGGGCTTTAGTTTACGTGAATTAAAAAGCTATAGGAAAGAATGTTTATCATATTACTGAAGTAGTACCCCTCTTACCCCTTGGTCTGAGGCGTCTGTTGCAATAAAAAAAAATTCCTTATTTAAATCAGGGATTTTTAAGTTAGGTGAGCTGCATTATTCCGCTTTAAGATATCGAACGCCTGTTGATGCTTTTTAGACCATAATAAATCTACGCTCTTCTTCGGTAAGATCTGTTAAAGGAGCTGGTCATGATTGAAGAGTTACATATTTGCATACTATTGTAATACCCACTACAGCGCAAAAGTGCTGTATCCCCCTCCCCCTTTTACGTTAATAGGTACCGGAAGTTATGAATAGCCGACACCTTACCATGGACTACTTTAAGACCTTGACAAGACACATAAAAACCTAGATAAACATGTTCGGTTTTAAAAACTCACATTTAGATATTTTACTCTGAGACTAGCTCTATATGTAATGTACTCTAAGGTATTTAGAAAAGATTACAAGATCATCCAATATAGGCATGTAGGTTATCCCCTAAAAGTCTCCAACACTATATTGTAATTGGGGCGCAACGTAAGCCAGAGGCATACGTAAAAATTGATAATGTCCCATGAGTGTGCTGAAAAACGGTGATATGAGGTACAATCACTTAGGTAATGGTATTAGGTAAAAGCTTTTAAGTAAGTCCAAGCTGTGGTGAAAAAATTTATTCTAACCTAACAGAGATAAGATGTCGTCGGTACATGGCGCTGGAAACTATCGGGAGTCGTTTCCTTGTTTAAGCGACAGAACTCTACGCAGATACGCCAAGTCCGATCTTTATGGCATGACATTTGAGGGAAAAATTATATGGCTTATTTGATTTCCTAATGACTCCTATTACTAACAGTTTTTCAACTTCGTCATTTTATCTCTATTTTGAAATTTCATTGAGAATCTATAACGAAGGTACGTAATAGCTGGTTTTATGTTTGTCCTTAGACCGTATTTTGTTTTCAATGACATCCGTTTTTCTCCCAGAGATCACTCGCTAGTGGATAAACTTCCTGGTATTCAGGTAAAAGATAAAAAATTTTTTTTCTGCTGAATCACCTCTGCTTGAATGACTTTACGGATATTACTTTAGATAGAGTATGAGAGATTCATCTACGACTGGTTAGGCGTGATTAAAAATTAGCAACAATAAAAAATGCGATATTTAGAACTTCCGTATCCACGATATGTATACGTTTGTGGATCACTAGATTTAACTTGTTGCTGCTAGTCAACCGTGTCTAGGGCTTGTTCGCGGAAATCGTTTATATTTCAGAGTGTCGGGGAGGATTAAAATTTCATTTCCTTCCCAGCAAAGTTTTTACACGCACTAAGACATTCGAGGGTGCATGTTTCTCGAGATTTTTTCGTGCAAACTGCAACTGCGGTTGGTGGGGAGAATTCTGTTGGGTCATTCGAACATTGTTACGATTTATGAGACAAATGTATAGTTTCCTCTATATAAGTTATTATTTGATTAACTGTCTCTTTTTGTTCAAAACGGATTTTCAATATGTTTTTGAAGGTTTTATAGGATTTTCATTTGATAAACACGCCTTATTTTGCAGGATGTAAGATAATATTTGTATACCCCTAGATGAATCTTACAATTACACTAGATACAGATCAATGTTTTTTTTATAACTATAGAGGTATCTGTAAACGCTCGCTTATCCGGACTTCTCATTAGGGAAGTTCGAACAACAGACAGGTGAGGTCCGTTAAATACAAAGGATATTACGTGTACTAAAGGAATAAACAAGATATTCTAATTTTTACGGCACGTACAGTTGGGCTTCATCCACCACTACTTATAATAACTTATGTATTAAAATTACTAGAACCTGCTCTGATTACTTGATGCTGTCGTGTGATTCATACGAAAATTCCTTTTTAATTCAAAAAGGTATTGGCATGTATAATCCAACATCGCTTTTTCCCACTCTGCTAGAGTCGCTTATTGTGTGGAAATTTGCTATGCTTTTGAACACTTCGGCAGCTTTGACTGACCTTGACTGCTTGACTAGGTGACACAGTAACCGAGTTGCTTGTTTGATTCTGAAAGGGCTACTGTTTCTATTTCTTTTTGTAATAATTAGGATCCATCTCTTTGTTACCACGGCAACGTATTGTGTGGTTTTTAGCATTATGTTGCTGGTTGCGTATAAAGCAATGAATGACGAACTATTAGGAACTGAGCGATTACTATTAAGACAAGTTATCTCTACTGCATTCAATATTAACTGTTTGTACTTCATTCTTTTCTAAAATTTGAAATAGTGAGGGATCCTGGTCAGCTCATTTTAGCTTGATGAAAGTTTTTT
>NC_087208.1:14221260-14241260 GCF_015104395.2 Macrobrachium nipponense | reverse complement strand
CCTCAAACTGGACTGGAAAATGAATTTATGAATTGCATAAAAAGTACCTGCTTTTTTTTCTATTTCGTAGGGAAAAGGTTCATTACTCTTTACCGGATTTCCCAAATAATGTTATTAATGCGTATTACCATTAAAGTCCTATGTAAGAATGAAAGGAGTTACGAATACAACGGCAAATAAGAAAGTTTCTCTTGTTAAAGAGAATTCATAGCTTGTACGTTGTCTATTTAGAGGATATCACTATTACTACTATTGTTGCTCATGCTTTATGAAGGCTTTCAACGTCGGCTCATCTCCAATTATCAATGTGATTAAAAAACGGACCTACTAAATCATTACAACTATATGAAAGGTTCAATAGTTTGATACATACAAAACAGGAAGAGGCCTTTAAACTTTCTAATCAAGTTTCATCAAAATAAGAAATTTTCTTGAAAAAAGAGAAAAGAGATGTATCTAGAGAAAGGTAATGCATAAAGTAAGGTGCAGACAAGAATAAAGAAACACTAATAGACCGATTACACGTTAGGCAACGTCACTTGTAGCATTATCAATTTTCGAAGGATGCAATTTCTGATTCCTCGTTATAATGAGACTCAGTTAGACTGCTTAATGGAACCGATACAGAGTGATTAACGAGTAATCAGTGTTTAAGTTTCCTGAGTGAACGATTAATTGCCTGTGTGTTGTCAGGACTATCGTTGATCTCATACGTAATTTAATGAGGCTAAGATCGACACACTCGATGAGTTGACGCCGAGAAAAACGATACTTTATCTTTCAGAGACCGTGTTCACACTTCTTTTAGAAGTTAGAGTAACAATTTTGAAAGGTTACTTGGGAATTCGTAAACGAGTATAGAATGGCTATGGAGAGCACTTTGATCCAATTGTGGTGTAATGGGTTTCTCCAAAAATCAACTATAGTTCTGCTAAGACTTGAGAAGAATGCGTCTTGAAAATTGGAAATTAGCGATTCACGTAAAAAAAAAAGAAGAAAGTTATTGAAGAATTTATAACTGATTTTACGAAAGCATGGTGAATAGGATCTTTCCAACTGACAAGTTTATCCCGTGACTTAGGCATAATTGTATATCGGCATAACGTCCACTTTAATTACATTGTGCGAGTTATGTAATAAAAAAAAACGGCTATTTTCCATATGTGTTTATTTTTCTCATATCATGATCGAATAAAAGACTCAAAAGAGGCAATTAATGTAGACAAGAATTCATTTTCAAACCTTCATTTACAATAAACGTTGACAGAGTATTCTTTATCAGTGTTTTTCAGCCATATTGTTCTCTGGGATGTTCATGGCATCAGTATATTCAAGCCGTATAAATAAAACTTATACACACACACATATATATATATATATATATATATATATATATATATATATATATATATATATATATATATATATATATATATATATATATATTAGTAAGCTACTTCTGCATTCATACAAACACACGCACAAACTCACTCACACACATACATACACACACACACACACACACACACATATATATATATATATATATATATATATATATATATATATATATATATATATATATATATATGCGTGTGTGTGTGCGTATGTTTGTATGTATGCATGTATATGTGTATTTTGGCGTAAGGATATTGTGGGATGAGAATATTGTTAGCTATATGGCTTACAGATTTTAGAACAGGTCAGAAACTAAATAAACCAGAATTTTCTAATATAAAGAACCATGCCTCTATATGTAAAATAGAGGTGCATAAAAACCATTTTCCTATGATTGGTGGTAAAAGTCATATATGGACCATGGGCCAGCAGCCGAAACCCGCCCCCCAACCCCCCCAACCCCAGGGATTTTTGCAGACGAAATTTTTTCTATACTTTAGAATTCTTAGCTTTAGATTCTGATTGTGTGCACTTTGAATTTTGGTGATTTTGGCTGCTACAGCCAAAAATTGAAAAATATTCAGGACAAAAATTGGATAAAAGAAATAATGTTAGTATTTTGTCACGCAAAGAAAAGAAAAAAAAACAATATATGAAAATGGTAAGGAACTGTGGGTTTTAAAGTAGGCTGAATCGAATGAAATAGTTTATTTCATCGAAAAAATAGAAGTCAATACATTATTTAGGTTTTAAATATAAATTTTTGACTCTTAAGAAAAATGTACACTGCTATAGTTTGCTCTGCTTTCTTTTAGTGAATAGACAGAGTATTAGAATTGGAATATCCATAAAGAGCAGTAGTTTTAGATGCTACTTCATATATAATATGTTATATTTGGTCTAAATTTAAAGCATATATATACCATGAGAAAAATTATCTTCACCGCTTACGATGCGGTTTATCCTTGGGTACAACCATCTGCTATGTGGAGCATGGAACCGGTTTGCCTCCATCCCCCCCCCCCCCCCCCCCCCACCCCCACCCCCACACACACACCAATATATCATTGCCGACTACTTTTTTTTTTATTTTTTTTAGAGTCAATTGATTCAGAGTATATATTCTGCACTCTGAGATGTCGGGATTTTGGCTGCTACATCCAAAAATTTAAGATCATTTAGAAAAATCTAATTTCAAGTAATTTCAAGAAGTGTTAGCTTAACTAAGTGGGCAAGGAATAGGTAATGTAATTTGATGCCATTTCTAATCAAAAGACAAATTAAACTAAATCATAGGATTTTGGCCCAAGAATCAAAGGAAAACAAGAAGAGACATTAAATTAATAAATCTTTGGTTTTTATAAGAAAAGACTTGATTCGAAATATGAATGGGTTTTTTAGAAATTTTGTGGTACTACAGGTACAATAAATTAAAGTGTTCACTTTGGTAATATTACTACTTAAGAAATAAAAGTGCATTTGACATCTAAAATACATAAGTAATTAATGCAAAAGCAATTAATATGTTTGTTTAATTATAGACATTTGATTTAGGAAACTGTGGCTTTATAGCCCTTGAATGAATACACATGCCAACCTGGAAATGATTGAGTTGTTTTAAGTACATACCGAAAAATTAGTAATTAACTTTTATGCACCCAAGCGTTATTATTAGTGCGGCATCTCATATAGCAGAAAAAGATCTGAATAAAAACAAATTGCTTATATAAGCTAAAAAATAAATACATTCTTCCTTGTAACAAAGCAAATTATACAGAAGTACAATCGATAGTGTAGGATTAGTTGAATAAGATCTAATATATTCTTTGGCCACATTGGATTCAAAAGAAATAAATTATGCTTTATAGTACAGTAATAGCACTCGCTACTCGATAAAGATAAGTAAATATACGCAGATTATCGGTTTCTATTAATGAAACAATTTTAAGATTAATAGTCACCGAGAATGAGTAATTAAATTCAAATCTAGGACCAACAATTAATACTGCATATCTAATCATCATATTCATACATCAAATCAGTGATATTGTTAATTTCATCTGATTCATCAACTTCACAAGGCTCCTCCTCCATCTCTCCCTCCCTCCTCTACATGATCCCCTAGATTCAGCATCAATCAGTTCTTATAGCATCAGTGATCCACTACAGTGACTACACCATACAAAATCTAAGCGTCCTTCAAAGGCACACTCCCAACCCATGCCCGTCTGGAGAAGGTAATATCTGGTTTAGCTTGATCTGCTCTATTCTATTCCTTCTGTAAGTGACATGCGGCATGGAGGTAGCAAACTCATACCTATCCCATCACAATCTGAAAGAATAGCTGACCTGAGGCTGTATTTTTCAAGAAAATGATTATAACGTAGTTTGTCAATAGATGACTGAATTGATGACTGATTGTAGAGAAAACATGTAAAATTTTCTAGCTGGATATAAGTATCTTCATCCGCAGAAAGACTAGATCCAAAAGATTTGAAAGTGGAGATAAACTCAGGGTTTTTCTGTAATAATTTCCATGGCAGTAACTTGCCCTTCCGAACAAATGCGCTCGCACAATCACATCCGGAAAAGGCATGAAAGGAAGGCAAGACTTCATATTTCTCCTGACTAGTTTCATCTATAACTTTTTGTACTCCTATGATGCGTCTTTTGTCTCCTACTCCTGTATTGAACAACATAGTTTGTTTTATGGTTTGTGCAAATTTCAGCAACAAGATGAACACATCTGTATCTGGTGATCTGATATCAATGGTGAAATATTCGGATATTTGAGAAGATGCAAAATAATTCTACTGTCAGCCTCCTCTTGGGATGATATCAGGGCCTCAACTTCATATGTGTCTGTTCGACATCCATCAGTACTTGTGATAACGGTGCAGTTTTGACCACTCACAAAGTAAATAACTCTATTTTTTAACTTGATTGCATATCCATCTTGCTTCCATTCTGCCAATAAGAAATGTATTAATTGTTCTTTGTGTCTGTCATGAAACTTTCCAGTTTCGGGGAATTTTTGTTTAACTAACCTTAAGCAATAATGTGGTTGATGCTCCTCTTCGCCTTCTCTCTGGATTTTTAATTGAAAGCGGTAAGTATGTGTCAGTAACAAAATCAACCCGGCTGACTTTAGCTAGCTGGTCAAACACTTTCTCAGCTAGTTCACCAAATGTTGTAGGCAATGCTACTTATGCTTGCAATACTGCGTTTCCGTCAATGATGCAATTCGTGTATTCAGTTTCTGGTCTTCTTGCAAGGACTTGTTCTGTTTCTAGAGCATGAGGGAGTTTGGCATTTTATGGGAACTTCGATACGGCCCTACACCTTTAAACAAAGAGTCGAAGGGAAAAGTGGTGTTGGGGTTTGTACTTTCTTCATTGTCCTTCCACTCTTTGATCTAGAGGTAGTAGCCTGATTTTCATCACCTGGAAGATTCTGGAAACATTAGTAATGTTCTTATAACACCAATTGTGAGTTCCGTGAATCATATGAAAAATGTGGTCTGTTAAAGGTCTCACATCTTTTCTGAATTATTACTTTCATAGTGAATGATACATGTTAGTTGTGTTACCGTTGATGACCTTGACTTTTTCCTTTTTAGTTCATTTCAGCTTCAATGGCTTTTCATCTGAAGGAGTGTTGTGGCCATTATGAGTTCTTATACCCAATAGTAAATAAAACCCTCATTAATTATAACTTCATAAAGATACAAGACATTATTTCATTAAAAATAACAAAGATTCTTGTCGTGAATATACAGTGCAAAATCATTAATAATATACTATATTCATCAATATTCTCTGCTGCATATATTGTGCTCATACAACATATTCTTTGCAATCGTCAATTTT
This sequence comes from Macrobrachium nipponense, assembly GCF_015104395.2. NCBI lineage: Eukaryota > Metazoa > Arthropoda > Malacostraca > Decapoda > Palaemonidae > Macrobrachium > Macrobrachium nipponense. Next base: position 14,235,993 of record NC_087208.1, on the reverse strand, counting down.
AGTATTACCAAGTACTTTGATAAATATTGATGATAGGGCTTTAGACTATAAAAAATGAATTCCTTGACCCCTCAAAAAAAACAATGAAAATATGTATCACAATGATATAAGCAGAAAAAATTATTAGTAATATTTTTTAATTTTGTGCCCCAATACGAATTCAAAATGGCCGCTGTTACGGCCAAAATCACCAACAGCCGGAGTGCAGACAAGCAGAGTCTGATTCTATGATCTCTAAAGAATAAAAAAAGGGGGGTTGCAAAAATCCCTAGGGGGAAAAGGGGGTCTATGGTGGGCCCACGGTCTAATAGTGATTACCTTAACTACCCTTGAGTCCTTATGCATTAAATGGGTTGTCCCGAACTGAAGTCGTAGGTTGTTGTCAGTCTTGGTCATTCCTTCTTTTCCTTTTGCTATGAATGGTTTGTTGATGACTGTAAAATTTTAAGTTTTATTAATTTTTTTAAATAATATTTTTTCTTTCTTAACTTTATTCTAAAAAGATTTTTACATTTTGATCATTTTTATGTTATACTTAAAGATTGAATATGCACAGAGCACATGTGCGAAACGTTTCATGTTAATAAACTATAGCCTTTTTTGATGATGTGTTTCATGGACCTTGCTGTAAGCCTTTATATATCTTCGCCTGGAATATAGATCTCTCTCATCTCTCTCTCTCTCTCTCTCTCTCTCTCTATATATATATATATATATATATATATATATATATATATATATATATATATATATATATATATATATATATATATATATATATATATATATATATATATATATATATATATATATATATATATATATATATATATAAATATGTATATATATGCAATATATATATATATATATATATATATATATATATATATATATATATATATATATATATATATATATATATGCATGTTTTTGGGACAAACTTTTTCTTTTATGCAGATTCCTTGAATTTTATGGGTTTTTCATTGCAGTTTAACTTCTTATTTTTTTTATAAAATTTTTCTAAATCTTTTTCGTTCTTCCAATTCAGTTGGTGTTGACCAAAAAAAAAAAAAAAAAAAAAAACCGAGGTTAACTCTTTGTTCCATTTACTGATAAACGCTGTTCCGTCACTCATCATGACCTCTCTAAAGTGTATAATCTGGACAAGTTTTGTTTTAGATTAATCTGGCCTTGTGCCATCACGGCTCTTGCTCATAGAGCAGCTCGTAGTAATCAGGACATAGCGTCCTGTTGTTTTGATACAGTTTGCGGAGGGATATGTAGCGTCCAAACAATAATAATATTACAATAATTCCATAATAATACAATAAATCATTTCAATAACTTTATTTACAAAATTAATAATTCTCGTTTATTTACAGTTATACAAGTTGCAATATAATAGAATTTATAACAGAACGTAATTTAATGTTTGAAACATTGAAAACAAATACTGGGTGAGCTGGTGGTAACGGACAAAAGAGAATTAGGAATGCAGGTATACGGATGAGGGGGAATGGAAGAGTGGAAAGGGTTGCGGTGGCTCGTTGGATGGTGACGCCTACATCAAACGAGCCATAACCCACTGATCCACATGGGCGAGACTCACCTGGAAACCGGGAGTCAAACAGCTCTTGACGAATAATGGCTTCCAAGATAAACTGATGAAGAATCGAACAGTTCTACACCGACGAAACCAAGAAACCAGGTGACGACGAAAAGAACATCATAATTTACCACAGAACTGAATATAACGTGGCCGACAATTCCGCGCAAGACAATTCAGCTTAGAGACAAATCAGCGCATGACGATTCAGCACAATGACAATTCAGCGCAAAGACAATTTGGCGAAGTATTTGGCGAAATAAAGCTAAAGTATGGAAAATTCAGAAAAACAGTGATCAGATTAGTTTTTACCAGTAAATTATTTTTGAAATTCAAAAAAATGAATATGATATTTATTAAATAGATACTGAAAAATTATAATAAAAATTTATTTCTGATTTGGCGACAGAAAACAAAAACTAACTACTTGCAGTTAAAATATTGGTAATAATCTAAGATTGTTATTTCTGCTATTACAACAAGCGAATAATAGTTACTGGTATTCTTCTAAACTCGGACTGGATGAATTTCCTTTTCTGGAGTGTAGTTTTTACAAACATTCGCTGAGCTAAAACAAAATAAAAAAAGTCCCATGAATAAGTGGTTGCTTTTTTCATCTGGCTCAGTGCATATGGCGGAATATACAGGCTTCAAATCTTACACAGTTATATCAAGAGCGAGGAGCATTTTCGAAAACATTGTAAGATGTTGGTAGCCATAGTTAGCTTTGTGCCAGCTGATGATGAATGCGAGGTATTTGAATCTTTGCAACATGTTATGCTCCTGAATTGGAAGAGTTAACGAATTATTTCGAGGATACGTGGATTGATCGTCCTTCCGACGCCGTAGGAGAGATGCTATTTTTAAACCTGAGTTATGGAGTACTTGTGATGGGTGCAGGGAGACCTCCCAAAGACCAATAACTCATTAGAAGGGTGGCACCGAAGTCTTCAGTTAACATTGGGTTATAACCACCCAACCTTTTATAAATTTGTGGAGGTTTTGAAATTGGAGCAAGAGAACGCAGAGAAAAGGATACTGAGAATCAGAGCTGGACAAGACGATTCCAGAAAAAAAAGTAAATTATCAGAGAGCAGCTAAGGCAATAAAAACGCTAGTTAGTAAATATGGGAATCGAGCAAACACATTGGAATACTTACAAAATATTACAGAATTACAGAAATAAATTTGTATAAATATTTTTGTACAGGAATATTTCATTGTGTCATTTCAATGAATATTTCTGCCCACTTTTTAGAGTTTAGTATGGTACAAATAAAAAATAAATCAGATCACTGTTTTCTTCGTTTTCCATGTTTTTATTTTATTTCGCAAATTGTCTTTGTGCTCAATAGTCCTTGCGCTGAATTGTCTCTTAGCTGAATTGTCATGTCTGAATTGTTGGCGCTGAGTTGTCTTACGCGGAGTTGTCGGTGCTCCGAGTATAATGACAGATTCGAAGAAAAGAAAAAGGCGATCAAAAAAACCATCAAGAGAGGAATAACACCAAAAGCCTCCTTCGAACAGCTGTGTGTACGGGTTTACTGTAAAACCAATTTGACATCTTCTCTCATAATGAAAAATAATACCAGCCCGAACCAAACACGGAAGAACACACCAACGTCGCTCACCGATTTACCTGCCCTGAGAAAATGTGCTAGTCCTCCGAAAAAACGTACGTTGTTCACACTTCCACAAGCTTAAAAAGACGCTCGCAGGCCCACAGAAATGATGGATCCATCCACAAACACTACATAGACCATCACAACCGCCAACCTACGAAGCAAAACTAGTAGAGATTACAGATGTCATTTAACATAGCAGTCACCATAGATTAATCGTGGTTGGATCTGTTTGTATTTTGCTGCACAAACCTACTTTGAAGAGACAAATAGAAGCAGAAAGATCATTCCCAACTAACAATCACCCTATAACACACAGCGCATAGAAAACAACCAAAAAAAATGACACTTAAACCAAACGCTTTCTCAACCCCCACCCCTTCCACCCCAACCCATTCCACTCTTCCTTTCCCCTTATCCGTACACTGCATTTCCGATTCTCGGTTTTGTCCGTTGCCACCAGTATCACCCGGTGTTTGTTTTCATCATGTTTCAGAAATTAAATTATGTTTTATTATAAATTTTATTATATTTCAAATTATAATAACTGTAAATAAATTAGAATTGTTCATAAAGTTATTGTAATGATTTATTGTTATTATGGGATTATAACTACACTTTGAAGAGGTCACGACCAGTGACGGAACAGCTGTGGTGTTAATCAGTAAATGGAAGAAAGAGTTAACCTCGGTTTTTTATTTATTTATTTTTTTTTTTTCGTCCACCAACCGAATTTGGAAGAACGGAGAAGATTTAGAAAATTTTGTCAGAATAATAAGAAGTTGATGAACGATGAAAACGCCATAGAATTCAACGAAAACTGGATATATATATATATATATATATATATATATATATATATATATATATATATATATATATATACATATATATATCTACATACATATATATATATATATATAGATATATATATATATATATATATATATATATATATATATATATATATATATATATATATATATATTATGTGTGTGTGTGTGCGCGTGTGCGTGCAAATGGGAATTTTGTCATATCTTTTGACGAAGAATCAGCCTTCATTCTGATAAGCTTACAGGTTCGATGCAGACAGGGGAAAAATCTCGAAGAATAGAGTTATGTGGTAGAGGATCCTCTCTTAAAGCGGCATAAGAAGACTCGGGAGAGGAAAAGTGAAAGATGTAAACCGTATTACAGAATTTTCTGTGAAAAATATGCTCTTTTTATCACCGAAGGAAATGGCAAGATTGAAGGAGAGTTTGCCATGGTTGAATTTCTTTTCTTAACAAGTATTATAGGATTCGAAGTTGGAGAACGAAAGCGAGACCAAATTTGGGAAAGAACGTCTGTGAACGGAAATGACTTCCTGCCGCACATGAAAGAGAAGCTTTAGTCTAGATGCCGTTCATTATATGAAGTGATACACAGAAAATGCAGACAGTTTACTATCTGAGTATTAATGTAGAGTATTAATAACTAATGTTCCCAGTTGCAGGATTACTGTTGATGGAACGTTTCATAAAATTCCATTTGTATTATTAATTTTATTCTGTTTCGAGACCGTGTTTACTTTCCGTTTCTAAAACGTTCTCTTAAGGTTGGCCAGTTGATGATGCTTACTATCATAGTAATGTCTCACATATATCACAGTTATTGTAAGTTTACACAAATATATCAAACGTAAATATTTTTCAGATTGATTTGAGCTATAGTCAAAATAAGGGATTTACCCTACACGGTGAGCCCCTTACGTTTTGATGCATTTATATGATAGAGTAATATGTAGCACACCATAATCGGGACGACTATTAAAAATCTGGCCTTTCGAACATCTAAATATTGCCATAAATAGCTCTCTAGATTAATCTATCTTTTTCGCGTTGGCCACTTTCATTAAATATTATGCCATGAGCCATATGATTATTTGTTTATATATGCATGTAATATTCTGCAACAATGACCTTGACACATTACGATGGAAATGATATACCAAAAAAATTACACCTATAGGCATTTGGACCATTTTTTAAATTAAACAAATGATGACTGGGAAAATTTACCGAAAATTCCTACATCTTTGTTTAATATTTAATCTGCAATAAATAAAATATAGCTAAGATAGGGAAAATTTACCCAAATTTGCTAAATTTACTGAAAATTATATAAAAAAAACACGCATTTGTTCTAAAATATCAGAAACTTCGGTATTTACATAAAACTTGGCCCAGCCTCAATAATATTCATGTAACACCAACTTACACAAAGCATTATAAAATAGAATAGTTTACCTTTCAATGATACCGTCTTCTCTCATAACTAAAATTTCCCGCCAACTATTTACGAGTGACAACCACAGATCTCGTTTTATTGGTTTCTTTCTTGTTCTTGAGCTTTTCACGGATTTTGTTGCTTCATCTGATGGTGAGCATTCATATTCATAACTTTTTAACGCTGTGACCATATTAGACCTACTTGCTAATAGGTTACAGGTTTCTTGATAATATTATCATAAAATAAAAGTTGAGCAAACTTGTCACCATTCACTTCCCAGCGGTTCCATCTTCGTTTTCATTTGCTTTTATATGTAGGAATTCTAATATCGTCTTAGAGCCGGTGAATTATCACTTACGCAATTTCTAGCGTCCCAGTTATATATATATATTTTTTAAAAATAAATATTAGTGTTGACAATTAGGTAAGCCAAATCCAACAGTACTATCAAATTGGAATAGCTTTCTCTCTCTCTCTCTCTCTCTCTCTCGCTCTCTCTCTCTCTCCTCTCTCTCCCTCTCTCTCCTCAGTCTCTCTCTCTCTCATCTCTATATATATATATATATATATATATATATATATATATATATATATATATATATATATGTGTGTGTGTGTGTGTGTGTGTGTGTGTGTGTGTGTGTGTGTGTGTCAACTATATATGAACTATATCCCATAGTAATGGCAAGTGCCTTTTAACTACGTAAAGATTTGGTTCTTCCAAGTCCAAAAGAGAAAAAGAGACCAATGACTGTTGAAACAAACTATGACTCATGTATGAAATGTCAACGCGCTACAAATAAGTCTCTGAACACTGTGACTCACAAAATAGCTTTAAGACAATTGTGAAAGTAATAGATGGTCGATGTGATGATATATCAGTGAGATTAATAAAAGATCATGATGACGACACATTCTTTGTGAAGCAACCTATATGGCACCGTTCATGTCGAGCAACTTGGAAGAACAAGTCAATTTAAAGATCCCAACCAACTAGGCACTTCAAGTGTGCGCTCAGTGACTAAGAACTGTGGTGATTTCTTTGATTTTAAAAGTATGTGGATGTGCTGAACTAAGAGGTAGGAATCAGCATCAGGTTTAATGCATTTAGTATCATTATCAGTTCGAAAGATTTGTATTGTATTGTAATGCAGTAAAGTGTAATGATGAGGACATCTTGATGAGAGAATACTTGGTGGTATGAGAACTCATGTACATACGATTGCTGCTCAAGCAAAATATCATAAAGTGTGTTATGACAATTTAAGGCAAAGAACTAAGGTTGCTAATAATGTTAATATTGGTAAAAGTAGTCATACTTTGTATGACCATGCCTTCTGGTCATTGATAAATGAGATTAATATCCCATTATTGCAGGGCAATTTATATCATGTTTTTCACTTCGTCATCCTTAACGTAACCTCATTAATAAATACTTTGCTAACATTAATTTTAAATCCTTACCACCATTTTTTCAATTGTCACTTAGGGAGCTAAGTAAGCTAACGTAAATTAAAAGTAAATCTTACTAAATTACATTAAAAGAATTGTTTAACGTAAACGCGTCGTTGTGAATCATAAATATTCTAGCGCAAATTTTTTAACAAAATAACGTAATTAACTGTTCATCGCTAGTGCATTCTATTAACCAAAAAATTATTCAAAAGCGATTCTTTTACCAAACCTTATGTAGGGAAATCATTCCACACTGCGGCGTCACATTAAATTAAATCATTATTTCAAATAACCACAAAGGAGTTAGTTACATATCATTTTTAGGCTCTCCGAGAGAGAGAGAGAGAGAGAGAGAGAGAGAGAGAGAGAGAGAGAGAGAGAGAGAAAACCCATTACTTCAAAAGCCAAGAGAACTACATTTATTAACATATTCAGGGATTGACATCCTTTTAATCTCTTGTGTCTTTCATTTACCCATTATGCGCGCTATATATATACGTACGCGCCCATGTCCATTGCAGTCTTGCAAACATTTATTCCTTTACTGAGTACTTCAGCCAAAGACTGAGCCCTTTTAATTTACAGCTACCTGCCGTGTACGAGTGGTCTTTTTAATTTTTTATCACCAAAAGACTTGCACATACTGAAAGCACCCACTGCACATGAGGGCCAACGCAACCCCATTACTTCCATATTTGGAAACCGCAAACCAGACTAGGACTGGCCACCACCAGTGCACGTCAGGTCCTACCATTTTACGGTGTCACTAATCTGCGGCACTGCCCTCGACTAGGCTGCTGAAGTACTCCCCCCTTTTACTTTCTCTCCTACACTCTGCCACGAACAGGGTGCCATTTTCCCTCAGTATACTTTACTATACTGCTTTTTAGTGTCGTCCCACGGGACACACCAGCACTCTACCACTACTGCACGGAGAAGGCCTCCTAAAGAGCCGCTACACCAACACTTGAACGGGGAAGGTCTCCATAAGAGCCGCTGCACCTATGTATGACATATAGGTTGCCCATTCATTGAGTATCCACCATTTAGGATCGACCAGTTACCTGCATATCCGCCAGTCCGGATCGGCCATTTATCAGTGTCTCCATGCATAAGGATACTCAAGCCTTCAGGAGCACTCCATTCCATTACGTAACCACCCAAAAGGACTATTGCTCCTTCAGGAACATCCATCAGTGTGACCTCTACATGGCACACTCCACTATATTACCACCTTATTAAGAGGGTGCCATTCAAGACATGCCACCAACTTCCGGGACACTTCCCAAGTGCTACAAAGCACCCAGTCTTTTCAGAAATTTTTCATCACATTACAGAACCCATTTTTTGGTGAGTGCTACCTTACCAAAGAGGCACTGACCTCCAGTCCTATTGCAGACCATCCTCCATGAGCTTCTCAACAAACCAAACCCATGGCGCAAGAGAGGCTCCAAACCCTCATGACTCTGGGCAAGGAGGCTGGTTATACTGGACTGGAACTTGGCCAGTGGCTGAATACGCAGTTGGATGCCACACACCAGCAAGAAGGGGAAGTAAGAGAAAGGCTGAGAAAGGGAAGAGAAGATGGGAGGAAGGCAAGAGAAGACGAGAGTAAGGCGAGAGAAGAAAAGTGGTGGAAACATGAGCTAGCTCTCTTGGAGGAAGAGATCAAGCTGGAGAAGGCATGTAAGGAGAGCGCTGAAGCTCTGGCCACTCAGCAAGCTTCCAGCCCCACACCTACTGTGCCTCACAATCCCACCGTCTCCTGCCAGCCTTTTGCGGCTTCACCGCCTGCCTCCTTCACTTCGGCAGAGGTGAGCCAACCAGTTAACCTCGGACTTGTTCCCGAAGGTGATTTGGAAAAGGATTCCTTAACCTCCCCATGTCTGCTCACTGCCCGAGATGAATCTTCACCTGTGCCAGAGGGTATTGCAAGCCTTGGTGACCCCACAGATTCGTGACCTGTGGTGCCATCTCGGCCCCATCATCCAGTGCCAAGGAAGAAGTTCTGGAGAAGGTTCTGCCAAGACTGTGGCCTCAAGGGTCACATGTCTGCATGCAATGGAGGGTGTGCCAATCACAATATTCCTGCCATTGCTATGGCCATCACCAATTCATCTTCATTAGGACCCCCGGTTTAGGGCCCTATCACTGTGGCACCTGTCCAAGGCAATTATCCTGCAAAACACGTTAGAGCCTTTGATTACTCTGGCGCACAAATCTCCCTGATACGGGAAGACAGAATTCCCCACAGGGCTAACGTCTATACACATCACCTTATCACAATTGAAGGCATCAACCACAATAAGTTGGTCCTTCCCACTGTCCAAATGAGAGTCACAAGACCTCACCTTTTAAAAGTAAGTACCATTGCAGTAGCAAGCTACATTCCAGGAGGTTACGACCTCCTCCTGGTGCAAGACTTCAAGTCCCCTCATTTCCAACAACCTAGGGGTCCTAACCCCACAACCAACTCCTCCAAAGCAAGGAGCCATCAAAGATCTACTTCCTCACATGAGTACAGCCACAAGCAGTTTCCTTCTTCGCCATGGAAGGAAATTGACCATTCACAGTTCCACTGCAAAACATGCAACATAATAGGGCATTCCACTAATTGGCCTGGGTGTCACAAGGCTCAGCCTTCCACAAGAGACAGGACACCCTGTTTCCCATCACAATAGGCACACCGAGAGGTTTGGCACCTTTGGGACCCATCCCAGGTCTGTCTGACCTCAACTATCTGCCAGTGCCACTTGGGAGCACTGAGCAGTGGCAGGCTCCATCCAGCCTGGACGTCGAGCACACATTACCCCTAATCTCCGTGCCTGACCCTGAGATAGTGCCAGCGCCAGAGCCCAATCAAACCTCAGATCCTCCTCCAGGAGATCTGTAAAACTCCTCGGAGTTAATTCTGGCCCACTGCGAGCCTCCAACCCCAGACGCTTCTTCTTCCTCCTCACCTTCATCAGCCGAGGATGAACCCCTGGCAAACTTCACTGCTACACTTGCAGTTGCCGAAGTAGGGTGTTCACCTGTAGTCCCTTCAGCTACCACTGCCTCTGCTCCAGACAGCGTTTCTGGCTTTTCCCTCCGTCACTTCCTGGGACTGGTGTAGCCAGGCCCTGGAGGAATAAGAAGAAGAAGGGATGTAACAAATTCACAAATTAAAGATTAAGCACCAAACACTCTCCTTGGAACTTGTGCCCTAGGTACAGTGTCACATTCAATCGCAGAGTGATCCTGGCACCTACCCAGAATAGGTAGCCAGCCTGATCTCTGCCAGTAGACTAACATCCTCTAACCTCTAGAACTTGTACTACTAACCCTCGCTTAACTGTCACAATTGCCTCATCCACTTCTCATTCTGGTACTATCCTAATCACTCATCACCCTCACACATCATTACCTCACCTTACATATTTTAACCTTTCTGCATAAGCAACCTTGATTGATTGTATAGAGTAGGTTAGGCTATTTAATTTAGTACCAGGGCATTAGGGCAGTAGCAAGTAGAATTGTCAAAGTAACCTTACCTAGGAATAGAGTAGCCTGTCGTCACAGACAGCCATTAGTTCTCATTTAGGCTAGATTACATTATTAATTAAGTTACTACACTTAGCAGGCCTTCACGCCCGAAAGGGCGTGAATGCCTTCTTAACAGGGGGAGCTTTTTACGGTTTTTATCCCACCTCACCTCGACAGTATTTACATTTTGATTTTAGCTAGAAGCAGCAGCCATTTTACCCCCACATCGTACGACTTTGGGAGGGAATTTAGGGAAATCAGCATAGACAAGGCCAGACAAGGGGGATAGGAATTTCTGGTTCACTTTGTAGTTAGTGTGGGATGGTATTAAGCTGTCAATCACTAGGGACATAACACAAGGGGAATTGGGCAGCTAGGTAGGCCCATCCTAGGCCTAGTCTTAAGACTTATTTTACCTTGACCTTGTTATTGGCCGTATGTCTGTTTCCAGATTCTGCCAACGGGGTGGGGGGCTGGGGGTGGGTGGGAACTGTACCCTAAAGCGACTCCTCTGCGACCTGTATCGCCCTCAGTCCTTCTTAGTCGCTCATCTCGGACAGACGTCCATTGTTGCCTTCCCATTAGGCCTAAACAAAGGCACTTGCTGGTGCATCCCAAGGCTCGGACAAAGCCGACGCCATCTTCTCATATCAAGCTACACACCATAAGGCATCCAGGTACGTCTGAATTACATTCATATAGCCAGTTCTTTTCCTCCGAGCCAAACAACTCTAGCTCGTTTCTGCATTCAATTTCCCACTTCTTTAATGAACATCCTTTTTCCTACCTAGCACACACATGTTTCCCTTGTGACTTGTCCAAGATCAACAAAGATCTTCATTAAGCTATTCAACTTATGCATTAGATTTCTCCCCATATTATGAGCATTGTGTTAGATTTAAGGATAAATTCCCTCCGTAGTGCAGTAGTCATAATTTTTGTGAGAGAAATCTTTGTTTTGTGATGTTTGTAACCTGGAATCCCATTCCAGATTCCGAATGCCCTGATTCCGTACATCTGCCTCCTTGGCAGCTCTCACTTACAGTAGAAGATATCATCAAAAATCGGCAACCAGCCTTGCATAGATTGTGTATTCGGCCCATCTCTCTTGTCAATGTGAATGATAGAATAATTTAACATAGTATTCTGTACCCTCTCCACGGGGCTTATCTGTCGTTTAGTTTGGCTTTCGGTGTTCAATTTTGTGTAATAAACTTCATTTAAATCAAAATGGCTGGTTTCCTGGCGACCTTAACTAATTAAAGAGTTTTCTAACTCAAGGTAAGTTAATAGCTTCATTAAAACTCCGTAACCTTACGTGTGTGGGTTGTGGCGGACCTTTACAGCAAATCCTAAGATTTTATTAATATACCCTCATTCAAAACGACCCCCACATATATTATATATATTATAATATAATATATATTTATTATATATATATATATTATTATATATTATATATAAATATATATTATATTACAACACACACACACCATACATATAAATTAATATATTATATTATATATATATTATATTATATATATAATAATATAATATATTATTATAAATATGAACACACCACATCACACACGCAACACACACAATAGTAAACACACACACACAACACACACAATATATTATATATAGATTATATAATATATATATATATATATTATATCATATTATATATATAATATATAATATATATATATATTATTATTATATAGAACACACACAACGCAACACTTAACACACACACACACACACAAGAGCGTCACACACACACATATAATATAAATATTATATAATATAATATCTTATATAATATTATATTATAATATATAATATATATATTCAAATTAACGTTAATCTATTGATTGTTTATTTTCTTAAATCACCCTTGTAACTTAGCTATAAGTGTTCTCGTATATTTAGTTCAGCAGCTGTATTTTTTTTACGTTAACGTAACGTTCAGTGGTTTTGCTCAGTGATTCCTCCTCTTGTTGTGAATTACCTGACTATCGTATTAACGATTGCTTTTATCTTGTTTTCGAGTTGGAATGGAACTGTAGTGCTGTGAGTGGAGGCCGGCCAAAAATAGTTCGAGCCTGTATAATCTTGTGGACGTACGCTCTTTTGTTGGCAGCCTTCTGGAGATTTATATGACGCCTTTTTGGAGGAATACTCCGAGGGACCTCCCTTGGAAGTGGTTTTGTGTAGATGTGCTGAGCCATCTACGGCGTACGTACATCATTGGAGTTTGATCACGGCTGTGATATCGCAGGTGTTAGTCACTTGCGACGCCCCTGTACTCCTGTTTCCCGCCTGAGGAGTTGGCGGAAGACGTGGTCGTCGCTGTCCCGCCACGTGGGAAGCATTACGCCAACCATTGTCCTGTGTTATCCATCTCCAGCTCTTGGTCCAGGAGAGCTTAGGGCTCGTGAGGAGGCACGTAGGGAGGCAATTGCCAGGTAAGAGGAGATTATCCTGTGTTGTCCCTCGGGATCGAATTCGACCCCTGTATATACCTGGACAATTCGTGAGCTCCCCCGTATAGCTGCTGGGAGGTTGAAGCAACTTCTGTGAACTCCTGTGCACTTCGTTGTACGCTAGGATTTGCGTATTTAATTATTAATTATATTTGATATATATATGTATGTTTATATTAAGTTGTCGGTGTTGGGTATTTATTGCCCCTCAGAATATCTATTTGAATTAGTTTTAAGTTTAGTACCAACACGGTTAGGTAGGAGATTTAAGGTTTTCCTGTCTTTATTTTCTCTATTCTTCCTTCAATCTTATAATTATAGGTTAGTGGTTTTTCATTATTGGGCCCGTAGTATTATTATTTGAGTCTTTGGTATGTTATGTCCTTTCCTTGCTTTGTTAGGGTCAGCTTTTAAGTATTAGGTATCCTTGTGAGCCCATTATTGTTATTGCTCATATTTACTGTTAAGTTTTCTCACAAGGCTTATTTAGTATTAAGTGTATTTTATAATTAAATATTGTTTATTTTATTTCTGATGTTTGTTTCCACATTCCTCATACCCTGTGTACTTTCTTACTGCCTACGATCCCTGTAATTATGGAAGTATAAGAACCTGTATTACGGCCAAATGGGGTCGTAACAATATATATATATATATATATATATATATATATATATATATATATATATATATATATATATATATATATGTGTGTGTGTGTGTGTGTGTGTGTGTGTGTGTGTGTGTGTGTGTACGTGTGTCTTATTTCTTTTATATGTTTCTTGTTATTATGTGCCACTATACAAATGTATAACATTATGCACCACATCACAGTTGATTTGACCCATAATTGGTGTATTACTTGCTTTTGTTTTGTGAAGATGAAAATTACGGATTTTGAGGTAGCATTCAGTTTTTAGCAAATAATACAGTTATTATTTATATGAAATGATACTTATATATATGTATATGTATATAATCCTTGACGAATTGTGCAAATTTCAAAAAAAATAAATTAATTTACCTATATTACTTTGTGAATTAGAGCTAAATCTTTGAGGTAACGCATAACCTTTTCGGTAAATTGGAAGGAAGAGTTGTTATGCATATGATGAAAACAGTTTAAGTGTAAATATATTTGATTCTCCTATATACTGTCACAAAGCACATTGCCTCATGGTTATCTTACCAAAATACTAAGTGGCTACTTGAACAAACAAGCATATGGCATAGCAGATTATCAGAGTACCCAGTGCTCCTGAGATAGATTTATATATGGCTCTATTTATGGCAATATCGAGATGTTCGAAAGATCAGATTTTCACGAGCCGTCCCGATTATGGTGAGGGGCGCATCAAACATATTTTCGTAATCGAGTTAATGTCAGCTACACATAGTGAAAGAATTTGCTTCAAATTTCCACGCATGACGGTTAGAGATTTCTTGTCTTTTCATCATCTCACGACCCAAGACTTTCCGCTCCAGCGCTCTAGGAGATAGTTATTGCAATCTATCATCGCCCGAAGTTGGAATTCCCTGTCCCTCTTGATGGATTGCGCTATAAACCGAGATGGCAGAGTCTTTACTTTGTAAGTCTTCAATCACTCATGGTCGGGAGTGTGTCAGTCATTTCTTGCCTCTCAGTAACAGATCATCAAGGAAGGAGATTTGCTTGAAAGTTCCGTTTCCTTCCGATGCTCTTGGTACATCCGGGCCCCTCATAAAAAGGTTCTCTTTCCCTTAACACTTTTTTTGTACATCATTG
>NC_087208.1:14188760-14216260 GCF_015104395.2 Macrobrachium nipponense | reverse complement strand
ATTCTCACATGCGACAGTTATTCGAGTTTTTGCTCTTCTGCTGATTATAGTCCAGGCATTTTACAGTTTTTTGGGGGACAAAAAATGGTATAGAAGAAATCTTTCCTGATTCGTTTACAGTCAAGCAATACTAACAACATATTAAGAGTCCCAGTCCGAGAAAATATGGGAGAGTAATGAAAATTCCCTTTTTCGATTTCACTCATTTCAGGCCATATTCAGGCTGGTACGGATGAATAATATTATTAGAGTCTGTGACTTGGAGTAGAAAGAAGCTCATATTAGGTGTTTTGTCATCTTTTCAGATGATTAAATTACACTATGAAGTGGAAGCATTGTGTGAATCATAAAAATATCCAATATAGCATATAAGTGATATAAAGAAGTTTGCATGTATCACTGACAGTAACATTAATATAGTTTTAGCACTATGGTTTCTGTTATGCACTTAGCAGTATGCTTTCTGTTGTGTACTTCCCAATGCATAATATTATAATCAAAACTCTTTTCATTTTTACAGGATCTGGAGAGGATGATGGATGATAGTTGCGCATTGTGTCGTCAACAGCTTGACAATGTGGAGTTAACAGTACTCCTTCGATAAAAGGGAGCTAAAGCCATCAGCCTATGTAGCCAACAGATAAACGATGACATCAGTGTAAAGTCAGGCCAAACAGTGCATCAAAATTGTCGTCGCTTACACTGTCATCCTACAAATATAGCAAAGGCAAAGAAAAACACCTCTGATACAAGCTTCACTGTTCGTTGTAAACGCAGGTCATCAGAACAACCTTTCAGCTTCAAAACGGACTGTCTTTTTTGTGGAACTCACATTTCTGACTATATAAAGAAAAGAGGGACTGAAGTTCACTCAGTTGTGACCAAAGGTGCACAACAAACTCTTTTAGATGAATGTCATCTTAGGGATGATGATTGGGCTAGATATGTGTTTTCTAGACTAATGCATGTGCATGACCTTCCAGCTGCTGATGTCATTTACCCTCAGCAATGCAGTGTAGCATTTCGTCAGGGGAAGGCTGTTCCCCAGAGGAACCTCGTGGAGAATGATGATGAACAGACCACAGTTGATGACTTGATTGTCAAAATGTCTGAATTCCTTGAGGGATCTGGAGCAGGCTCATATAGTCACAAACACATGAAAATGAAATTGAAAGAGCATTTTGGAGACAATATTATAATAACAACTATTAACACGAAGGAAAACGTAGGAGCAATGAGACGCACAGCTGAGAATATATTATTGGAGTTTCACAGCACTAAATCAGGGGATGAGAAGCAGAAAATTATTGAAGCAGCTTCTAGATTTATAAGGGAGGACATCAAAGATATGGTTACATCTTTTGCATCCTATCCAGCTGCTACTGAAGTAGAGAGTGTGGAGAAGGCATTACAATACCTACCTCAAAGCTTGAAGCTATTACTAGAAGGCATTGTCAACAACAAAGATGCAGTAAAAATTGCATCAATTGGGCAGGCTATCATACAAGCAACTAGACCCCACATTATCCTTGATCCCCTACACTTGACTCTGGGTATTCAGCTTCATCACCACTTTGCATCACGTTTCTTAATTGATTCCTTGCATAAGCATGGATTTTGTGTTTCATACAGTGATGTGAGATGTTCTCATGCCTTCAACAAGTGAACCTATTGATAGTTATCCACAATTACACCCAGATGATGCTGAAGCTAAACAGATGTATGATGGCCTAATGAAAAAAGATGGGTCTGTTACAGTTTCAGATGTTTGCTCCTCTGAGTCGATTTCTCTCATTCAGCAGCTTTTGTGTGAGAAATCAGCATCCCTTACTGACCGTAATGGTAAACTGTGGCTTCAGTATATGAGCATGACACAAATCCTGATGAAATTCATCAAAGCTGAACGCCTAGGCCGCTGGGAGTTGCATTTGCAAGCAGTAACTGAAATGCTTCCATATTTGCTGGATCAGGACATAATCTTAATGCTAAATCTGCCAGGATTTACCTGCATGAAATGGTCAACTTAAGAGATAAGTCATTCAGATCTGTATGAGAACTTCACAAGAGGGTTTCATGTTTCTCGAAGGAGTGATAGAACATGGGCAGGATTATCCACAGATCTGATGATTGAACAGGTTTTGATGCGTAGCATGAAAACCAGGGGTGGTCTTAACAAGAGGATCGGGTATGAATAAACTACAGAGACTGACCTGGCTGATGTCCTTTCCTGTATGTTCTGAGGCTAATAGGGCAATGCAAGAACTTACAGGCATCAAATATGATGGTGGCGAACAAAGTAAAGAAATGGGTAAAGCTCACCAGGCTCGTGAATTGAAAGATATCAGTACATTGCTACTCACTTTGTCTGATAAGAGTCCCTTTGATAATGAGACAGGTGGTTCACAACTGAGGAATATCATGACAGGAATACATGCCAGTAGTTCAGTAGATGTGGATAATGCAAAGACTATAGGAGAGAACATATTGAATAAGATGACAAATCAATGGGTTACTAAGTACATTTTTAAGCGCACTGACCAAGCAACAACTATGGCAACAAAATTGGCAACTAAGATTGGTAGTGAGCACATTCAAGTAGATACCCAACTTCTCTTCCAGCGGTTGGTGATTGCAGCCAAGGCATCCGATATTACTGCGGATATGTTCAACTCCGAATTATGTAGTTATCCACCTGCCCTGTTCGATGAAACTCTCATGATGAGGGAAGCCCAGAAATCAGGTTTCGCCAATGCCATCTGGTCTGAATTAAGTGAAGCTGACCAAGAAACACCAGCCAGTGAAGTAAAATATGTACTAGATGGAGGAGCTTTGCTCCACCGGATTCCATGGTCTTCTGGTGTGTCAACTTATAAGGAAGTGTGTCTAACCTATGTTACATATGTGACAAGGAAGTATGGCCATGCAACTGTAGTATTGATGGTTATGGAACACCCTCTACAAAGGATGCCACACATCAGAGGAGAGGAGAGGGAAAAGTTGGGATGGAAGTCACGTTCTCAGAAGAGATGAAAGTGTCCCAGAAAAAAGATATATTTCTTTCAAATACAAAGAATAAGGCAAACTTCATCATTTTGCCAGGGATATATCTACAACTGAATGAATATAAAGTGGTTTACGCTGATGGTGATGCTGACTTCTTGATTACGCTGGTGACAAAAGAATCAGCAGCATTATCAGACACAGTCTTGATAGGAAATGATACAGACTTGTTAGTCTTGTTGTGTTACAATGCTGATCTAAATACCCACAACATATTCATTATGAATGAATCAAAATTGAAACCAAGATTGTGGAATATCAGGAAAGTGAAGCAAGTACTTGATGAGTCAGTGTGCAGGGACATTCTTCATATACATGCATTCCTCGGTTGCGATTCTACATCACACATATATGGCATTAGCAAGAATGCCCCACTGAAGAAATATGCAAAACACCAAGAATTCCGTAGACAGGCCGACATATTCAATGCAGCAGGAAAATCTCTTCATGAAATCATATCAGCAGGAGAAAAAGCTTTAGTAAGATTAGGCAATGTTGAAGCCACTGATAGCCTGAACAACCTCAGGTATAAGAGATTCAGTGAGAAAGTATCAGCGAAAAGCTCCCACCTTATGCGTCAGAGTTTACCACCAACTTATGCATCAGCTAAATTCCATAGCATGAGCGTATATTTCCAAGTCCAGCAGTGGAAAGGTGTCTCCTCCCTTAATGCCAAAGACTGGGGATGGTGTTTAGATAATGGGAGCTTTCTTCCAGTAATGACAGATATACAACCTGCCCCAGCACCGCTGTTGTCAATTATCAGATGTAACTGTATGACAGATTGTGGGTCAAATAAATGCTGTTGCCATAAAAATAACCTTGAATGTTCTCAAGCATGTGGCCTGTGTCGTGGGTCAGGATGTTCCAACTCCTTATATGTCATTTGTGAAGATGATGGTATAGATGACATTGATGAATGTACTATGTAAAAGGAAAAGTCACAGATGTCAGTCATACTGTCATTCTAACTTTTTTTTTATTCTGATCTGTGTGGATGAAAGAGACTTTTCTTGTTCTTACATTGCAATACTTTCTCTATTTCTGATAAACATAAAACAACTTTAAGTATCCCTTTGCTGTAAATACTTTTTTTACAGGACCAACATATATAAAATGTAAATGTGTGCCTAGCATACTGAAAAGCAGTGTAAATCATTTATAGATTAATGAGTGAACGTTTTGTGTTTAGATCACCGATTGTTAAGATGTATCTTTTGATGGTCAGAATTTTTGAGTATCTAGTTTATCTCTAGTAAAGTCATTTAAAACTACGTTTTACTTCATCAAAGCACAGATATTTGTACAAGCTGTCAGGATGTGTTTATTGCTAACACAATTGTTGTTTAATAAATATCAATTTATATTTTTCATCTTACTGGAATTTATCAAAATACATTTAATTCAGTGCTAATATCAGTTTAGATGAATTGAAAATATTAATTATTTTTCTATGAAAGGTAGAAATTTATTATTTGTCTTTCTATACCTGTATCTTTTATTGTAATCTAGAAAATGAATTAAAATCTAGACATTTTAAGCGGGAGAGAGTATGTACAATAAATTTTGCATATAGTGTGTCACTACAAAGGGAAAAAACTGCTTTGGCACCACTAATAATGTATATAATAGGCAACCAAAGATACAGTCAGTAGTTGTAAGCATACTTGACAGTGGCTAGAGAAAACTCTAGCTTTGCTCAAGTTCACGGATTTTCCCATGTTGGGACTTTTTTTCTAGAATGTTAGACACATCATTTTATCGGAAACAACAAAAAAATCTTCTGCACCAATTATGTCCGATTTCATGATGTTTTGGCCTTAAAAATCCTGGACTATTAACCAACAGCACTTACTCAGTGAGGAATTCTACAGTGATTTTTTTCCCCACAGGCGCTGCTTCATAATGATTGTATACTGTGTGTTGCTTTTGGGTGAAGGGAAGTCACCATTCGTACGGAATGGGTTATTATTTTAGCTAAATGAATGCTACTACACACACATACATACATACATACATACACACACACACACACACACACACACACATATATATATATATATATATATATATATATATATATATATATATATATATATATATATATATATATATATATATATATATATATATATATATATATATAATATCCCCTTCGTACCCAGCTCTAAGTAAAGTTTCCAGAATACTGGACACTTAATAAACATTCCTCTCAGCTGAAAAATTCAGTAGTTATGGCATATAAATATCCCATCTTCTGTGAGAGATCATGCTCTCCACACCTAGATAGACGTTTTAGACTTTCGCCTCTGAAAACATGGCGTTAGCAAGCCGCCAAGTGACCAGAAGTTCCGTCGTTCTTGGAAACATTTGAAGTTAAAGGTATATTTCATGACCTATCACGTCCTATTTATCACAACAGCTGCTTAAAATTCTCAGTGACGATCCCTCACACATTAGTGAGTATGACCAGGCCCACAATGTATTTTCAATAGATGTTATAAGGAGACAGCTCTAGTTGGTGTTTGAGTGTCAAGTATTCTTGACAGTGGGCTTCTATTTAATTGGAAATTGATTTACATTTAAATAAATTGTATACTGTTTCATCATACAAGTTTTATTTTAAACTTAAAAAATAATAGATACCACTAGAAATTCTTTTTCTATATCTTTCTAGGGATGAAATGATATGGACACTGGGCCTCAGTAATACTGCGATTTTCCCTCTATTAGTTATTGCTGGAAACACATTGCAATCAACATTTTCCTATTTTTGCTTAACTTAAAACGGTTTTAATAACTCAATTGGAAGTTTTATCAATAATTACATTAACAACACCTACGTAACCAGAGTGGACTATACTCTGTTTTTTTTCCATCTGTCCATCCGCCTGTGATGTCTTCGCATGGTAACACTGCGTCCCGGGCTTTAAATATTTATGCTATGTGTAAGTTTTAGGTAAATAAAAGGATATCTGGGTGTACATTTGCAACAGAAAAGTGTTCTAATAATTTACTGTATGCGAGTTACACCGTTAATATTCGAAATAGGATATTATTATTGTCGTTGTGTGTAAATTGAATGTAACTATCTAAAGCCCGGGACACTGTGTTACCATACGCACACACCACAGGCGGGTGGACAGATGAAAAAAACAGAGTATAGTTAAATTGCTCTGTTACAGACCTAAGAATTCCATTTATGACTAACTTTTATTTTAACTGAATGTAAGTGTAAGTCTCAATAGCTGTTGAGTTCCGGAAGCCTTAATATGAGGACATTGTTTGGCATTTAACAGAGAGAGAGAGAGAGAGAGAGAGAGAGAGAGAGAGAGAGATCTGTAATAAATGATTCTGATGGTGAATAAGAGAATTAAAGGTAAATTTGGACTTTATCAAAGGAGCTATTTAAATCTCTCTCTCTTCTCTCTCTCTCTCTCTCTCTCTCTCTCTCTCTCTCTCTCTCTCTCTCAGCAGTTGAGTTATTGAAGTCTTAACGTCAAGAGATTATTTGACAGTTAAGAGAGAGAAAGATGGGGGTGGGGGTGGGAGAATTTAAAAACCTTTAATTCACTGATCCACGATCAGAATCCCTTATTACATCTCTCTCTCTCTCTCTCTCTCTCTACTCTCTTCTCTCTATCTCTCTCTCTCTCTCTCTCTGTTAAATGCCAAACAATGTCCTCTACATTAAGGCTTCATGTAACTCAACAGCTCGGAGAGAGAGAGAGAGAGAGAGAGAGAGAGAGAGAGAGAGAGCGACTGCAAAGAGCTCCTTTGTTAAAGTCCAAATTTACCTTTATACCTCTGATTCACCATCCGAAACATTGTTACATTCTCTCTCTCTCTCTCTCTCTCTCTCTCTCTCTCTCTCTCTCTGTAAATTATACCTAATAATGTCTTTACATTAAGGCTTCAATTAATCAACATCAGAGAGAGAGAAAGAAAGAGAGAGAGAGAGAGAGAGAGAGAGACTTTAAAGAGCTCCTTTGTTAAAGTCCAAATTTACCTTTATATCTCTGATTCACCATCCGAATCATTGTTACATTCTCTCTCTCTCCTCTCTCTCTCTCATCTCCTCCTGTTAAATACCTAATAATATCTGTACATTAAGGCTTCAATTAATAACCACCAGAGAGAGAGAGAGAGAGAGAGAGAGAGAGAGAAGAGAGAGAGAGAGAGAGACTTCAAAGAGCTCCTTTGTTAAAGTCCAAATTTACTTTTAATTCTCTGATTCACCATCAGAATCATTTGTTGCATATCTCTCTCTCTTTCTCTCTCTGTTAAATACCAAAAATATCTTTACATTTAGGCTTCACTTACTCAACATCTGAGAGAAAGAGAGAGAAAGAGAGAAAATTTAAATGTCTCCTTTGTTAAAGTCCAAATTTACCTTTAATTCCCTCTCTCTCTGTTAAATGCCAAATAATGTCTTTACATAAAAGCTTTGATACCTCAAAAGCTGAGAGAGAGAGAGAGAGAGAGAGAGAGAGAGAGAGAGAGAGAGAGAGAGGGGGGGGGGGGGGGGAATTAGCTCCTTTGTTAGAGTCCAAATTTACCTTTAATTCTCTGATTCGCCATCAGAATCATTTACTACAGATCTCTCTCTCTCTCTCTCTTCTCTCTCTCTCTCTCTCTCTCCTCTTTCTCTCTCTCTCTCTCTCTCTCTCACACACACACACAGTTGCTGAGTTGTTGAACAAATCTTAACGCAAAGACATTATTTGGCACTTAACTGTATGTGTGCGAGTGAGAGAAAGAAAGAGAGAGAGAGAGAGATCTGTACTAAATTATTCTGATGGTGAATCAGAGCTTTAAAGGTAAATTTGGACTTTAACAAAGAAGATATTTAAATTCCACCTCCCCCCTGGAAAATGCCAAATAATGTATTTACATTAAGGCTTCAACAACTCAACAGCTATCGAGGGTTACACTTACAATTAATTAAAATAAAACTTGGTCATAAATAGAATTATTAGGTCTCTAATAGAGAATTTTAGCATTGCACTCTTGCTATGCAGCTGTATCATTTTTCAAGTGAGTAATATCAGTAGAAAAAATTAATTTCCAAGTTTTATTTACCCATGAATTTTATAGAGAAAAAACTGCAGTGTTTTTTTGTCGAAATTGAATCATTTGTTGTTATTTATTCCACAATCGTAAATACAGTAGATTCATCGCTAAACAAGGTTACAGCTGACAAACAGCAACATCTCAATATATGAAAAAAAAAAATTTTTCTTAAGAATTTCAAGGGTTTGAGACAGCATTTTTTATTATTGAAATCTTTCATGATATCTCATGTTATTAGTGATTTCTCGGTTTCATTTTCATTCAGATGACTAAACTATGCTATGTATATCTCGATAATCTTGCCTATATCTGTGCTTTGAAGCCCAATGTCAAGAAATCTGGACACAATAAAAGGCTTCATAAGCCGGAAACGGGTTACATTTGAAAATTCGTGTAAGGTATGTGCAGTTATTAGACAGAAACCTTTTTTAGGCCGCAAATTTTAACAAAATCGGAAAAGAAAAGTTTTTTGGGTTGGAAGGTTGTGTGTGTGTGTATATGTATATATATACATATATATATATATATATATATATATATATATATATATATATATATATATATATATAGATATATATATATATATATATATATATATGTATATATATATATATATATATATATATATATATATATATATATATATATATATATATATATATATATATATATATTTATATATGTATATATATATATATATATATATATATATATATATATAAATATATATATATATATATACATATATATATATATATATATATATATATATATATATATATATATATATATATATATATATATATATATATATACATGTAGGGTTGGGTCAATGCTGTTCAATGAGATTAGAAGTTTTCTTCACCTTATGTTCTGCAGAAGACTATTGCAGTAATTCATAAGGTAAATGATGATGCCCAAATGATTGTCATGAAAAATATGTACCGAGGAGGGATTGAGTGTAGATGCATAAACCATCGAAGACGATAGGGTTTTAAACGGTGCTCAGAGTGGAGAGGAGCTGGGTCAATTACAGAAATGGACAGAGCAAAAGGGAAAGAATTATGGAATCTAACCGTCGAAAGTATGGGAAGGATTAAATTCACAGGAGAGAATTTAGATACTGAAAAATGGAAGGAGACAAAACCAACTGCAGTGGATAACTAAAAGCATAACAAATAAAAATGGCCTTATCTATAGCAACATTAAACATAAACGGGCTGAATGAGGTAAGAAAGTAAATGGAATTGATGCATCTAATTCGTTATTATAAAACTGACATTTTCATTCAAGAACATAATGTAAAAGATATTAATACCCTGGATAGCAGTTAGATGAGATACTTTGATAGATATAAACAACTGAAATAGTCTACGGATTTTGTCCTCAGACGTGGATAGTACAGGTCGAATAATATAGTAAGAATTCAATATAAAAATAATGCAATCCTTATTGTAAATATATATACCCCCAAAGGTTCTAATTATATTGCTGAAAGAGAAAAATTCTTTGATGAAAATATTTTATGTTTTGTAAGGTATAATGTGAAATCTGTAGCACTTGGTGCCGACTTCATCTTGTCACAAGTCTTAACGACTGTAGTTCAGGAAACAGAGCGCTCCTACCGAAGAGTTTCGGAATTTTAATTTCTAATGTACAGTTAAAAGACAATTATTTTTTTCAAGAAGCGGATACCAGAGCCGATGGAACGTAGTTTTTCGGCAATAAGTTTTTTATCAAAGCATCGGATAAAGGTGAAAGTTGACACGTGTATATTTGATAACCCTGCCTAATTTTTGCAATTATTATTTTGTACCGTAGTTCAGTAGTTCTGGTGCTTATCAGACTAAAAGCGAGTTCCCTATGCAAGAGCCATTAAAATAGCAGGTAAGGGTTTTGAGCGGAATAGTGACGTTAACCTATGACGTCATGAGACTCCACCCACAGTGAAGGGAAGTTTACATGTGGGGAATACTCCTCTTCACTGTGGCCCTGCCCACTTGCCGATGCCATATTCATTAACTGAAATTAGTACGCATCCTAGCTTCAGGGATATCAGTAATGACGAGCAGGCTTTTTCATTGTCCCCTTGATTGCATTATTATTCTCAATACTTTCAAATATCATTATTATTATTATTATTATTATTATTATTATTATTATTATTATTATTATTATTATTATTATTATTATTATTATTATTATTATTATTAGACTTGGTGGTATTTATAGTGTGGGGTTCCGGGTTGCATCCTGCCTCCTTAGGATTCCATCACTTTTCTTACTATGTGCCCCGTTTCTAGGATCACACTCTTTTGCATGAGTCCTGGAGCTACTTCAGCCTCTAGTTTTTCTAGATTCCTTTTCAGGGATCTTGGGATCGTGCCTAGTGTTCCTATTATCATGAGTACAATTTCCACTGGCATATCCCATATCCTTCTTATTTCTATTTTCAGGTCATGATACTTATCCATTTTTTCCCTCTCTTTCTTATCAACTCTGGTGTCCCATGGTGTTGCGACATCAATGAGTGATAATTTCTTCTTGATTTTGTCAATCAACGTCACGTCTGGTCTTTTGCACATATCACCCTATCTGTTCTGATACCATAGTCCCAGAGGATCTTTGCCTGATCGTTTTCTATCACTCCTTCAGGTTTGTGTTTGTACCACTTATTACTGCAAGGGAGCTGGTGGTGTTTCTTGCACAGGCTCCAGTGGAGGGCTTTTGCCACTGAATCATGCCTCTTTTTGTACTGGTTCTGTGCAAGTGCCGGGCATTCGCTTGCTATGTGGTTTATGGCTTCATTTTTCGTATTGCGCTTCCGATATATGGGAGAGGTGTTATTTCCGTTTATTGCTCTTTGAACATATCTGGTTCTTAGGGCTTGATCTTGTGCCGCTGTTATTATCCCTTCAGTTTCCTTCTTGAGCTCTCCTCTCTGTAGCCATTGCCATGTGTCATCGCTGGCTAGTTCTTCAGTCTGTCTCATGTATTATCTGTGCATTGGTTTGTTGTGCCAGTCCTCTGTTCTGTTTGTCATTCTCCTGTCTCTGTATATTTGTGGGTCTTAGTCTACTTTTATCAGTCCTTCTTCTCATGCACTCTTTAGCCACTCGTCTTCACTGGTTTTCAGATACTGCCCCAGTGCTCTGTTCTCGATGTTGACGCAGTCCTCTATACTTAGTAGTCCTCTTCCTCCTTCCTTTCGTGTTATGTATAGTCTGTCCGTATTTGCTCTTGATTGTAGTGCTTTGTGCATTGTCATATGTTTCATAGTTTTCTGATCTATGCTGCGGAGTTCTGCCTTCGTCCATTCGACTATTCTTGCGCTGTATCTGATTACTGGCACTGCACATGAGTTTATGGCTTTTATAATATTTCCTTCATTGAGTTTTGACTTGACTGTCGCCTTAATTCTCTGCATATATATTTTCCTAATCGTGTCCTTCATCTCTTGGTGTTTTAAATCCCTTCTTTCCATTATTCCCAGGTATTTGTATCCAGTCTCATCTATGTGTTTGATGTTGCTCCCATCTGGTAGCTTTATCCCTTCAGTCCTTGTTACTTTGCACTTTTGTATGTTGACTAAGGCGCATTTTTCTATTCCAAACTCCATCCTGATGTCCCAAGATACAATCCTTACAGTCTAGATTAGGGTATCTATTTCCTTGATGCTCTTACCATACAGCTTGATGTCGTCCATGAACGTCAGATGGTTAATTCTGTTGCCCCATATATTATTATTATTATTTTTTTTTCCACTCTATCACAGTCCTCCAATTCGACTGGGTGGTATTTATAGTGTGGGTTCCGGGTTGCATCCTGCCTCCTTAGAAGTCCATCACTTTTCTTACTATGTGGACTGTTTCTAGGATCACACTCTTCTGCATGAGTCCTGGAGCTACTTCGGCCTCTAGTTTTTCTAGTTTCCTTTTCAGGGATCTTGGGATCATACCTAGTGTTCCTATTATTATGGGTACAATTTCCACTGGCATATCCCATATCCTTCTTATTTCTATTTTCAGGTCATGATACTTATCCATCCATCCATTTTTTCCCTCTCTTTCTCTTCAACTCTGGTGTCCCATGGTATCGCGACATCAATGAGTGATTCTTTCTTCTTGATTTTTCATTCAACGTCACATCTGGTCTATTTGCATGTATCACCCTATCTGTTCTGATACCATAGTCCCAGAGGATCTTTGCCTGATCGTTTTCTATCACTCCTTCAGGTTTGTG
The DNA here is from genome assembly GCF_015104395.2 of Macrobrachium nipponense. NCBI lineage: Eukaryota > Metazoa > Arthropoda > Malacostraca > Decapoda > Palaemonidae > Macrobrachium > Macrobrachium nipponense. Next base: position 14,203,885 of record NC_087208.1, on the reverse strand, counting down.
TTTGTACCACTTATTACTGCAAGGGAGCTGGTGGTGTTTCTTGCACAGGCTCCAGTGGAGGGCTTTTGCCACTGAATCATGCCTCTTTTTGTACTGGTTTTGTGCAAGTGCCGGGCATTCGGTTGCTCTGTGGTTTATGGCTTCATTTTTCGTATTGCGCTTCCTACATATGGGAGAGGTGTTATTTCCGTTTATTGCTCTTTGAACATATCTGGTTCTTAGGGCTTGATCTTGTGCCGCTGTTATTATCCCTTCAGTTTCCTTCTTGAGCTCTCCCCTCTGTAGCCATTGCCATGTGTCATCGCTGGCTAGTTCTTCAGTCTGTCTCATGTATTGTCCGTGCATTGGTTTGTTGTGCCAGTCCTCTGTTCTGTTTGTCATTCTCCTGTCTCTGTATATTTGTGGGTCTTAGTCTACTTTTATCAGTCCTTCTTCTCATGCACTCTTTAGCCACTCGTCTTCACTGGTTTTCAGATACTGCCCCAGTGCTCTGTTCTCGATGTTGACGCAGTCCTCTATACTTAGTAGTCCTCTCCCTCCAGGTGATAGGCCTGTAGTTACTGGCTATATTTCCCTTACTCTTGTCTTTTTGTACTAAGGATGTTCTTCCTGTGGTCATCCATTTGGGTGCATGGTGATTTGAGATACAATGCTGGAGTTGTTCTGTTATTCGTGGGTGTAGGTCGTTGAAGTTTTTGAGCCAATATCCTTGGACTTCATCGGAACCTGGGGCTTTCCAGTTTGGCATTTTCTTTAATTGGTCTCTGACTGTGACTGTCGTGATCTCTGTGAATCTTTGTTTCATTCTTCCTGTTTCTTCTTCCTTGACTTCCTGGAGTCTTATTGCATGTTTGTTGTGTGATACCGGATTGTTCTATATGTTTTCCCAGCGTCTCTTAATTGGTTCGGCTTCAGGAATTTGTTGGGGGTTGTCTTCCCCTCTTAGTTGGCTGTGGTCTTTTCTGGTTGGTTCCAAATAGTTTGTTCTGTTGGTATCCCTTATTCCTGTTCATTTACCATTGGATCTTATGTGCTTTGGCCTTAAGCTTCTGTTTTACATCTTCTATTGTGTTGTTTAGTCCCCTCTCCTGTGCTTTGAATTTCTCGTTCAGTTCCTCCCTTGTTTTCACGCTTCTTAGCCCTTTTTCTGTCATCTCTTTCAGTTTACTGAAGTCAGATCTCATCACCATGATTTGCTTTTCCAGGCGCCTTTTCCAAAGAGGTTGCTGTTTTGGTTTCTGTTGGGTTGGTTGTGCTGGTGGTGTTAGTGTTCGTATCCCCATCAGTTCTGCTACTAATTTTGCTCCTGCATATGCCAAGTTATTTGTCTCTGTGATACTAGTGGTGTGTTTCTTTGTGTGTCGTTGTTTGATACCTCATCATCCCTGTCATCTTCTGTGGCATCGTTTCTCAGTTCGTCTTCTTGTAATTCGTTGTCATGTGTCATTTCCTTTTCCAGTTCCTCTCTTTCTGATGGGGAGAGCCAGTTCTTTTTCTTTATGTTCCTAACTTGGTCTGCCAGCCTCTGCTCTGTTGGGGGGGTGTTATTCTTCTCATTCCAGATGTTGACCAACCTTCTTCTATATCCTCTCTCCGTCGGGTTGCTTCTGATGTAGCATCTCCATATTTACTTATTTTCTCTTGTCCATTTCTTCCTCTGGTTTGCTTCTGTAGCTCCAATCTCAGGCTGTTGGTTACTGTCGTTGTGGTGGTCAGTTGCTGGATGACGACCTCCAAGTACCTGACTGTCTTCCCCTTTCAATTAGGCTGAATACCTGGCTGCCGGACGAAGCTCCTCTGTTGCCAGAGGTTCTATTTACATCGTCGTTTATTCCTTCATTTCTTTCCATCATCGCTGAGTTTTGCTATTTAACCCATAGCTGGACCCTACCCCTCAGGGATAGGTACTCATTTACAGCTGAGTAGACTGAGGAAATTATGGTAAAGATCCTTTCCCAAGGAATCAACGCAGAGGAGAGCGGTCACCCATCCAACGACTGATCAGCCCTAGTGTTGCTCAACCAGTCCATTGACGACCTAACCAAACTATTATTATTATTATTATTATTATTATTATTATTATTATTATTATTATTATTATTATTATTAATTTATAGAGGTTTTATCCAACTTTCACAGCAGCTGTTGGGTCTAGGTTGTTAGCTTAGAATTCTTCCATTTTCTTGATATTCGTATTATTCATACTTTACAAATAATTCAGTGAATGTAATTCATCCACATCATGAACCAGTCTACAGCTCATTTGTTAGATCTACCTCTATCCCGTGTGGGAATACAAAAAGACAAACCAGTTTGTTTTAAATCAGGTTTCGACACTATAGACTTTTATGTGCTGCAGCAAAAGATGAGTCTTGCCAAGAAGCTATTACCCATAATAGAAATGATATTATATTCTCGGGTTATCTCTCTTTTGGCACGAGTCTTGCTTGTATACAAAGTGGCAAGCCGAAGCATAAATGCATTCTTGCAAACAGGGGGTCAATTCCATGTCCTGCTGGCCATTCTCGAATTTGTTGAAACCTACTATGCATTCCAGAGACATAAAATAATGTTTATTCGCAAACAACTTTTAAACCAATATATGGATTTCCATGCTACTACACCACCGGGTGTTCCTGACATTGTCCTAATTTATGGTACTTCACTGAATTAACAGTAACAGATGTGCTTAATTAAGCGTTTACTTTTAGAAAAAAAGACCTTACTCAGACCGTTTCGAGCAAGTGGTACATCATGACGTATCTGTGACGCACAGCCATTCCCATTACCTGTAGATTACAGCATAATCATAAAAAAATTATATATCATCATACAATATATTAATTCTATTTAAAAGAATCGTATAACCCAGGACAGGTAACCGTTTCCTAAGGTATAGTGAAGGATACACAATACCGACGACACTAATACACGTCACCACTTTTGCGGATGGATGGGTGGACAAGAGCAGCTTTAACCTCATTTTCTTAAGAAAAAAGCTTAATGAAACACATGGCGATGCACAGTCGTACTTCCCAACATTAAAACGAAGTTTGAAACACGGTGCTTTGATGGCATGGAAATCAATGAGTCGGTTTAAAAGTTCTGAAATGCACAGTGCTTTGAAAGCATATCCTTTCACCTGTTACTGTTAGTGACTTACTGCCTAACTGTTGGGGATGGCTGGGCCTCATGACGTCATATAATGTTAACATCACGAATGGTTTTAAGATCCTTTTCTGTGATTTTCCCGGTTCCGGCATCGGTGACTTCATTTTACTCTATAAATATCAAAACTATCAAACTTAGGTACTAAATAATACTTCCAAATTAGGTATGGTCTAATATATACACTAGCCAACTTTCACCTTTATCCGATATTTTCATAAAAAGTTATTGCCGAAAAACTGTGTTCTATCGGCTCTGAATGTCTTAGTAGGAGTAATTACGGCTCAAGACTCGTTAGACTTTACACGAAGAAACTGTTTAATTAATACTGCAGTAGACACTATCCTTACTACCTGTTCTGATCACATGGTAGTCATGAAATTGCAAATCGGTGGGGATACGCACCGAAATAACTAATGGAAGCTAAATGTTAAATATCAGAAGAGATGGATAGCGCCTCAGTGGCGTGACCGGTATGGTCTTAACCTGCCACCTCGGTGGCCGTGAGTTCGATTCTCGGGCATTCCACTGAAGTGTTAAAGATGTGTATTTCTGGTGATAGAAGTTCACTATCGACATGGTTCGGATGTCACGTAAAGCCGTTGGTCCCGTTGTTGAATAACCACTGGTTCCATGCAACGTAAAAACACCAAACAAGCAAACAAGAAGAGCTGGATGTAGAAACGTTATTCACAGCATTTTAGCAGAAAATAAAAGATAGCAAATATCATTTTGAAAACCCGCTAGACTGGTGGATATGGGCGGAAACTAGTGTAAAGGGCTGATTGTTAAAATATTCTAAGAGGAAATCGCAGGAGAAATATGGATTATTAAGATGGTTTAGATAAGACAGACAATTATATGAAATGTTATTTACATTGAAATAGCCATAAGGAAATTCAGCGAGTGAAAGAGTGTACAAATCTCATTAAAAATGGAAGGAATTCAAGTACACACAAAGATGGAAGAACATACTAACGGAGAAAAATCTCCTCATTCCTTCTCGGAAAGAGCAAAGAAGGAGAAGGTTTATGGAGACGAATGGCTTAAAGGCTGATTCAGGTACGGTGAAAAATACGGAGAAGCTTCTAGGAAAATACGTGAATGAATTTCACACTGCTTTATATCCTAAATCACCAGGTTATAAAGCTTTAAACGACGGATTATTTTTTAAATAAATAAGAAAAAACATTAACAAATAGACACTCGGTACTTCATCAAAATTTTTACTCTGGGGGAAGTCTGGAATTTTATGAAGACGATGAAATCTAGGGAGTCACCAAGGACAGATGGACTACCAGCTGAATTTATAAAAAAAAAAATTCTGCAGCAGCATTAAAGAGGATCTAATTGAAGATTTTATCTTATTATTTTCGACAATAAGCGCGTAAATGAAAACCAAGTCTTAAGGATCTTCAAACTGGACTGCTTAGGCTTTGTTTCATCCATCACGTAGCGGGGCAATCCAGTAAAAAATGTATTTTATATTGTAAATAATCATAAACTTAAAGGTGCCTTACTAAGCTTGAATTGGTGCAAAGCGTTCGATCGGATGAACATGGGCTTTGTATCTTAATTAAATCTCGAGTAAACGTGGGATACCAAATGAGTTTGTGGAGATTGTAAAAACTTTATATAACGGCAAACTTAAGGAACCGAATCTGAGTTCAGTCAGACAAGGTTGTTCCTTGTCAACGTTAATATCCTGTATATTCCAGGAACCTTTTAATAGGTCGATAAAATCAAACGATAAGGTATTAAAATTGCAAGCTTTTGCCGATGGCACGATTATTATTATAACAAATCAGAAACTTCTTCACTTTATTGCTACAAGGAAATTCAAACTTTTGAGGAAGCAACTGGTTCGAAATTAAATAACCAGAAAACACAAATTATGGGTATTGGTGAATGGACACTTTCGTGGTTACATTCGGTGGACGAACTCAAACTATTGGGTATAACCTTTTTTAATGAATACACAGATACATGGACTTACAATTGGGAAATAATCTCACAGAAAATAGGGACAACGGTGAATATTAATTATAATGAAATTGAACCTCTTTCAAAAAGCAATGATCATACAATGGTGCTCTCGAAAATTTGGTATCCAGCACATACTGTACTACAATCAAAAGTATACAACGAACATAAATGCATATGCTCTTCGTTATAAGTGGAAAGGATGTTGCAGCTCAATATGCAGGAGTACATTATATCTACATAAGACCAGAGGAGGACTATAATTATAATAAATGTACTATACTATAAGGCCTAGGCAAATTTTTGTCAACTCAGGCACTGGAGATTTTCTAAAGGAATTTGGACTTTGCTCTTATTGGGGGCAAATGAGATAGAGCTATTTGCTTCCTTTTAAAGATTTGGAAACTATGACTTACCTTACTCAAATTTTCTACCTATTGCCATTGAGATGTGGAGGAGCGTTTACAAAAAAACTTGATATAGCAAGACCAACAACTAAATTGTTGTCTAAAGCACAACTTCCAGATTGTAGACCAGCAGTTGAAAATTCCTTTTTATTACTAAATGGGAAAATAATTTGGGAAAATGCAAGTTTACCTTTTATAAAGCATAACAAGCATGACCCAATGTTCAGATATATCTGAGATTTTGCCAACAAATGAAAGACTTCAGTTCTCAGACTGAAGGAGGATGGGTTGTGCTGACGTCATAAAATGACAGAAACGATACTTCATATGTTTTATTTCTCTCCTCCGAGTACAAATAGTAGTTAATTATATGAAAACATTGCTACTTAGTGTTGCAGACATAAGTAAAGAGAAACTTTGAATATCCAATTTAAGTCAAAGAAGGAAAAATGTAGCAGTTATAATCACTATAGGATATATATATATATATATATATATATATATATATATATATATATATATATATATATATGTATATATATATATATATATATATATATATATATATATATATATATATATATATATATATATATATATATATATATATTCACATCCAGATAAAGGGCACGGATACAGAAGCAGATGACACAGTATTCATTTATTCCAAGCTTTCATTATTCGTAATCACACAATGAAATACAATATATTAATATAAGTTAACTAAAAGAGCTATATACAAGACTTTAATTTATGAAGCGGGCGAAGGAAACATAAAAACCAGAATAATAAGATAACAATTTTTTAAGAATAGATAACACACTCAAAACACAGACGCACTTGGAAATAAAATAGTAAACACCAGATAACATACTTAAATACAGACACACTTAAAAAAACCCTGTAGGTTAATCTACCATTCCAAAGGATAAGGACGCACTAAGAACAAAATTTTTCAGAGAAAGGCAGTGAGTTAAAACAAATACAAAGGAACAGCGGTTGTTTGTCAGTCAGGTAACGAAACTCGTTGTTTAATATTAAACATTAAGTTTCTTCTCTGAACTGCATATATATATATATATATATATATATATATATATATATATATATATATATATATATATATATATATATATATATATATATATATATATATATATATATATATATAAATATATATATATATATATATATATATATATACATACACACACACACACACACATATATATATATATATATATATATATATATATATATATATATATATATATATATATATATATATATATACATACACACACACACACACACACACATATATATATATATATATATATATATATATATATATATATATATATATATCCTGTAATGACTATAACTACTACATTTTTTTTCCTTCTTTGAATTAAATTCGATGTCAAAACAGTAGGATATCCACAAATGTCTCCTTACTTATGTCTGCAACACTAAGTAGCAATGTTTTCATATAATTAACTACTATTTGTACTTGGGGGACATAAATAAAACATGAAGTTTCGTTTCTATCATTTTATTATGTGAACACAAACTATCTCCCTTCAGTCTGAGAACTAAAGTCTCACGTATATCTGAATATTGGGTCATGCTCGTTATGCTTTATAAAATGTAAACTTGCATTTTTCCAAATTATTTCTTAATATATTAAGATTTTACTGCAGTCCCCATCTCAAAGTTAAGTAAATGAACAATCATTCATAATTCAATACAGTTTCAGTGGCCTCTAAATCACTCACACCACTCCTTTTTGTGGGATTAACTCTGAATCACCTCTCTTCCACTTTGATTGCGTCAACCTTGTCCTCACTAGTACCAAAATCGAAGACACACCTGGCCGAGCGAGAGATAAACCGTCGTTATATTGAATTGGGCACATAGCAGTAACATTGTCATTTGACTATGATGGGTCGCAGGACGCAGAAGGACCGACTACCCTGCCGCCTGCTGGCGAACTTTCTCCGAAGGGATAAAAGGCTTCTGCGCTTTCCTTAACAAATTCCCATTACCAGTGAGACAACACACTTTGCACCTGGGCTACCTCTCCCCATCTTTCCTTCTCTAGACGGCTTTGCAAGCCTGTTTATACTTGTGTTAGTGCCAGACGATTGCTTTCCCATTGGCACCACCAAGGAAGGCGACCCACATCTCCAGTTAAGGTATAGTGCAGTTAGGGTGAGGCCACACGAGACGTGGCGAGCATGGAGGTTGTAAGGAAGAGGTTCCCGTGGCAGTTTTAATCATTGGGTATCTTATGCGGGTGGCCACACAGGACTAGCGTCTAGCAGGACAGCTTGACCCTCTACAGTTTCCGTGTAGCGATGTTACGTGTTTTCAAATACCGCAGTGGTTCCCAGCGTCTTCTCCCAAAACAACCCCATTTTCTTTATGATTATGGGCTATGTTACTTGAATGGTTATTTCCCTTTATTGATTATATTAATAACTATGTTGTGAGGTTAGTTCCCTTATTAAGGAACTTTCATTTGTAACATCGAAATTGTTCAAAGCATATTATCATTGTTAAGTAACTGATATTAGCATAGAAATTTTATGTATTAAGCGACTAAATTTATTATCTATTCACTAACAATGTCGAGTTAATTGCTCCATATCTGTAATGCATACTTAAATTAGCAGTTATTATTTCAACACCTCTCATTTGTGTACTTTCAGACTGCGTTCATTGTTGTTCTCAATAAAGAGTCAAGCAAATAGACTGAGGTCTTATTATGGTCTAAATGCTTTTTCCCGGGGATGAGTTCATTACTGAATTTATAGTGAATATTTGAAAAGGACCACAATACATAGATAGACCCTCCAACTTCACATGGTCACTAACATGCAGACGAAGAGGCAATCAGTTGCCCAAGTGTCACCTGTTCTGTCAGTCGTGTGTGGCGGTAGTGGCTACATAAGAATCAATTAATTGGGGAGGTGTTTTGGAGGAGAGCTTTGTGGGATACCCGTGATCGATTCCATAAAATCAAATTTTTTTAAGAAATGGAAGAAGTAGAGTGGCCCTCCAATATGGCCTCGGTGTCATGCATTCGACTCCCAATCTCTACGTAAACTTAAAGGTGCCAACTATTATGCACTCAGCCACTCACAAATAAGCCTTGTCCAACTGCATAGACTTTATAACTATACGAATTCTCACTGCAGCAGCATCACTGATTTATGAAATATTCGTTGGACTTTGTACTTGCTTCATTAATGTTAACAATGAATGTACAAGCAAAACTAATTTTTCCTTGTGTTACTTTCTTTTATGTAAAGTATGCCATTGAACTACTTTTTTTTTAAATACCGGTAAATCGTTTTATTTCAACATTATTCAGCCAATTATTAATTTGGTTTTATATAATTTGCGATTAATTCTGGTGCCTTTGTTTTTCTAAGTATCTATAAGGAAGTAACTATATGCTGTTAGTTTTGCAATAATAAAAAGTTAAAATCCACATTTTTTTTTCACTTCCCTTAAAGTAATAACTGTAAGGAAATGTAACCTTATTGTCTCTATTTCTTATTATTATCTTTTTAGTGTCAGTGAAATTTAGGTTATATTTAGTTTGTTTTCTCCTCACCGGTGGTTTACTTGTTTTTGTTTATGTTGGCGGTTTGTCTAACGATTATCTTTATTTTTCATGATTGTTCTTATTTTTCATGATGCTCGTTATACTAAGGGTTGTGTGAGACTCCGTGAGGAGTTTTAGGGAGTCGTTTTCTGAGCCTTATTTGAGAAGGTACTGTTGTTGCCACTGAAAGATGTTAACTGTTGCTGTAGCTGAAGCATCCCGGAATCTTTTGGATTTTGGAGAGTCGGGACGAGTGAAATTCTCCCCCTTCTAGGATTATATTTTCTTCCGCTCCTTTCAGCAACCCTTGGCTTAGTTAAGCTATCTAAGGGACCTCTCTGTCATCAGGTATGAAGGTATTGCCCCTGCATTTGGAGTAAAGTGATCACGGCTATGACACACTGCTACAGTCTTGGCAGGACTTGGTGGAACCCTGTCCTCTGCCACAGTTTTTTGGGAACCATTCCTTTTCCCAACCACCCTGAGTGATTTTTCCCAAACCCACCCTTCTCTATATTCCACTCTCAGCAGCATAGGATGTCTCCATTAAACCGTGGGACAAGGCCTGAAACCGGAAGCCTAGCCAGTCCATGTTGAGCAGGTGTTAGATAAATACCAGCCTGCTTCTGGTGAAATTGCTTTAGGGAGGTACTTAGCAAAGGAAAGGTGCCGCTGTGTTTAACACTGTCCCAGTCGGAGATCAAGGGAACATTGCCAGAGTCCAGGATGCAATCATAAGAGCTTCTGAGATAAGCCTGGGCCGGTGGTGGCAGAGATGGAGAAGTATGCCTAAGGAGGCTGGCCAAACCAGGTCAGTAGTTGGTGGTCAAGAAAACTACAGTTTTAACATAAAATTATTTTTGAGGAGGTCGTCTGTGTTTTAGTGTATAATTTGGCAAGATATTCTTTCTTTTCGTTGGTCTCCACCTTTCTGGACCCTCTACCCTTTGGTATATAAGTGTTGATGACCTGTCCATTTAAGTGTGTAGTTGTTTTCTGTGTTAGGTATTAAGTGTGAATGTTGCTGATTATTTATTGTATTTATGAGGTTCAGGTGTCATTTCTGTCTGTAATTTCTGTATTAAAATTGAGTTTGTACACCTAAGTGTTTTGGTAAGTGTGATTATTGTGGTGGATACCATGCCATCACAATTGGCGACCGTATTGACAGGATCTTTACGTTCCTGAGTATTCACTGGTGTGTACAATGTTAATTCTTGTTTTTTTTTTCAGGCAGCATTTTTACACCTCCTCGTGTTTCTGGTGATAATTTAATGTTTTTTGCTATAGTTTGGTGTGGACTTTTGTGGTCATCATGTCCGTTGTTAATGTGTTAGAGCTCCTTAGCGGAGAAGGGTGGCAAGAGAGGGTTGCAGAGCTGTATAAGGAGGAGTTGGAACAGGTTCACAACACTTGGAATTTGAATATGATGTATCAATTAGAAAGGGATTATTGCTATCGCAAATTTATGATTATGTAAGAGCTGTAAAGGCAGGTGGGGAAAAAGAAATTAAATCAATTAAAGGAGAATTGTCTGTCGAAATTTTGGGTAAGCAAATAGCTCTGAGACAGATGAAGTTCGATATTGAAAACTTTAAGGCTGAGGAAAGGGAAAAGGAGAGGCAAGTATGAAATAGCCATAAGAATGACAGGTCCTTTTCTTTTTTCCCCTCTACCTGCTCAAAATAGGTCGGTAAAGCCTGCTATTAATTTTTTGCGCAGGCTCTTAAATTTGTGCCAAAATTTGAAGAAAACAATGTGGCTGAATTTTTTTTATCCTTTGAAAGGATTGCCACAAGGTTGGAGTGGCCCCAGGAGTATTGGACCACTCTAATGCAAAGTAAATAATGTTGAGAGTTAAGATTAAAGAAAAAAATTATTTTTTAAAAATTTTTGTTGTTGTTGTTGGGTGAGGAGGTGTAACTGTATTGTCTTTATTTCTTATTATTATCTTTTTAGTGTCAGGGAAATTTAGATTATATTTAGTTTGTTTTCCCCTCACCGGTGATTTACTTGTTTATGTTGGTGGTTTGTCTAACGATTGTTCTTATTTTTCATGATGCCCATTTGTGGAGAAACCCTCGTTATACTAAGGGTTGTGTGAGACTCCGTGAGGAGTTTTATGGAGTCGTTCTCTGAGCCTTATTTGAGAAGGCTCTGCTGTTGCTGCCGCTGAAAGATATTACTGTTGCTGTAGATGAAGCATCCTGGAATCTTTTGGATTTTGGAGAGTAGGGACGAGTGAAATTCTCCCTCTTCCAGGATTGTATTTTCTTCCGCTCCTTTAGCAACCAGCAACCCTCGGCTTAGTTTAGCTATTTATGGGACCTCTCTGTCATCAGGTATGAAGGTATTGCCCCTGCATTTGGAGGTAGTAAAGTGATCTCCGGCTACGCCACACTGCTACAGTCTTGGCAGGACTTTGTGGAACCCTGTCCTCTGCCACAGTTTTTTGGGAACCATTCCTTTTCCCAACCACCCTGAGTGATTCTCCAGACGTGGAGAACAGTTTACATAAATTATTTTTGAGGAGTCTTCGGTGTTTAGTGTATAATTTGGCAGGATATTCTTTCTTTTCGTTGGTCTCCACCTTTCTGGACCCTCTACCCTTTGGTATATAAGTGTTGATGACCTGTCCATTTAAGTGTGTAGTTGTTTTCTGTGTTAGGTATTAAGTGTGAATGTTGCTGATTATTTATTGTATTTATGAGGTTCAGGTGTCATTTCTGTCTGTAATTTGTGTATTAAAATTAAGGGTTTTATTAGAGTATTTTCTTTGACCCCTTGAATTGAGTTTGTACACCTTTGTTATGAATATTTTTCCACCTTTGTGGACTAAGTATTGGTTTTTGTGAATACAGATAAGTCTTTTGGTAAGTGTGATTATTGTGGTGATACCAAGCCATCACAGGCAATAAAAAGAAAATATGGAATTTAATCTTTTATCATCACAAAATTTACTGTCGATAAGGTTACTACTTCCTGAAAGATACTCCGGGAAGATGGGTTGTCTATGGTGCGTCGTTTGTTTTGTCAGACTGACTGCTACTATTGCAACCAAAGAATCAATAGACCATTGGGTCATACATAGTTTATCATCAAGTTTAACGCTTAGGTTTTCTATCAAAGGCAATTTTCTGTCCAAATATGACAATGACTTATTTGCACAGAGGTATATCTTTGACCGCTGAGAGTTACGCATGAGAGGGTGACACTTCCCACGTCCGGTGTGGCCTTACCCTTAGTCAATCTCTATTCTTCGACTTAATTCCTTTCATTTTCCCTGAGCAAGCCCTGTATTCCCCTGTCGTGCTCCCTACTTTGATTTTGGGTACTATCATAGTGCGGTTTATTTATATTGAATTCTTTTATGCTGTGAGATAATTCCCTTGTCATTAGTACCCACTAGAGATACTTCAACGGGAAGTAACATAACTGTTCCCTTTTATAATCTCGCAGTGATGCAACTACTGCCTTAAGTGATTGTTAATATAAGATGTATGCCAGGGAAATCGAGTATTCAGGCCCTTACATAAGATTATCTCGATCCCTGACCATGTGTACATCACACCCTCGCTCACATGGAAACACTATTCGTTACAGATGGGCTAATTGTGTTGCTTTGGACGCTGGCATCTCACCTCGTGTTTCTCCGGGATTCTTCCCCATGCTTTGCGTCTACGTCGTACAACGTGCCCAGCCACCTCCGGTCACCTGTCCATCCATTACAATACCTGATTCTTTATCAATTACCTTTGTGGTATGGGACCACGACGTTCCTCTTAAACCCATCATGTATTATCCATTCTCTTACTATATTTGTGTATGTAAATATAATTCATTAAGCTAACCCTTAGTGTTTAATCATTCCTCACTTAGATAGGCCCTCAGCCTTCGTTTATTCTTTAGGATTTTTCCCTTCCTGATCAAGACTTTTGTTAAATTAGGTAAGTATCCATATTCTTTGCACACTCAATAAGGACCAATCCTAAAAGTGGCGACCTTCCAGCAGAATCTTGTGTTAGTTTTACTGCATTAACTTGCGTAACAATTATCAGCAATTAGCAACTGCTAAAGCTGGTCTCGAGAGAAGAAACAAATCTGGAAATCCGAGGTCAAGGTACCCTATAAGAGCACAAGAAGAGAAAACCAGTTCCCACAGCAGGTAAAGTGTTATCCTGTATCTTAGAAATTTTATTGTTGGGGGTGATCAAAATTCTGACTGCTATAAGAATTAGAAATAGGTTATTCCCTAGGGCACGTGCATACTAATTTAGCTACAGGAGAAGAGAGAGTAAATAACCAAACACCTTGGCTTTTAATGCTACTGCATGTTAACATATTCCTTCGTCTTAGGTGAGATAAGAAATGTTATTTAAAAGGAAATACGTAGTGCCATATTTCTTTCGCCAATTTCATCTAGAAAAATCACATACCCGAAGTAGACAAAATTTAGGCAGGTTTGTGAGATGAATTCTGAATTGCTTCACGCAAATGAAGTCTCTCTCTCTCTCTCTCTCTCTCTCTCTCTCTCTCTCTCTCTCTCTCTCTCTCTCTCTCTCTCTCTCTCTCTCTCTCTCTCTCTCTCTCCGTGTTAGGTAGAAAATAGGAAGAGTTTGTTTCTCTTATTATTATTTCCTTTCATAAAGATTATATACAGGAGGATAATTCTGGCCCGCGTGGGACTTGATAGAATTACATTTAAAATAACAACTCCTAGCGTAATAATATATGGCTATAACGATCGATCAGCGTGAGAATAACATTCGAAATTACGACGCTCCTGAAGCATAATATTAAAGAGCAGAGAAGAAGAAAGAAAGAAAAGCCCAAGAGAAGATGGAAGAAGTGGAAAGAGAAGAGAAGGAGGAATAAAGAGAAGAGAGGGAGAAAGAAAGAGAAGAGAGGGAGAAAGAAAGAGCAGAGAGTGAGAAGAAAAGATTATCCCAAGAGAAGAGAAAAGAGAAAGAGAGAGAAGAGAAGGAGAAAGAGACGGTGCATCAAGTTGCTATGACAAGCCAGGGCTTGTGCCCCTCTGTGACCCCTTCTCTATATTCCACTCTCAGCAGCATAGGATGTCTCATTAAACCGTGGGACAAGGCTGAACCGGAAGCCTAGCCAGGCCATGTTGAGCAGGTGTTAGATAAATACCAGCCTGCTTCTGGTGAAATTGCTTTAGGGAGGTACTTAGCAGGAAAAGGTGCCGCTGTGTTTAACACTGTCCCAGTCGGAGATCAAGGGAACATTGCCAGAGTCCAGGATGCAATCATAAGAGCTTCTGAGATAAGCCTGGGCCGGTGGTGGCAGAGATGGAGAAGTATGCCTAAGGAGGCTGGCCAAACCAGGTCAGAGTTGGTGGTCAAGAAAACTACAGTTTTTCATAGATGGATGCTGCCACAAGCCCAGATACTAGATGGAACAGTACCATTCCAGGGTGGACCCTCAGCAGCATGCTCCAGCTAAACCCCAAAATGAGCTCCCTCAAAATCAAAGCACCAACGGCCATTGGATATGAAACACCACTGCCCTGGGGCAGTGCTAAAGCCTGATTTCAGCTGCAGATATTATTGCACTACCTGTAGTTTGCATGGGCACATATGTTCATGGGCTACTCTTGTCATTGCCATGGCTATGACAGATCCTTTAGCTTTAGGCCCCTCCGCTCGAGGCCCAATGTCTGTGGTACCTCCCCGAGGTAGCTATCCTGCTCACCAAGCATTTGATGACTATAATCCGAGAGGATAGAATTCCCTACTGAGCTAGGATTGATCAACATCAGTGCGTCACGAATGAGAGTCTCAACTATATTAAAATTATTCTTCCTACCATCCAGTTGAGGGTCACACGCCCTCACCGCTCTAAAATATGTATGTACTCTGGCAGAAGTAGCTTATATTCTTGGAGGGTATGACATCCTGCTGGGACAAGATTTTGAGTCTTGTCCTACATTT
>NC_087208.1:14168760-14173760 GCF_015104395.2 Macrobrachium nipponense | reverse complement strand
CATGAAAATAATTTCCACGCTCGCAACAGAAAAAGTTTAAAAGAATTGAAGAATGTTACTAACTTACACATTACTAAGACCGAGAACTCCAATAGTTTGGTAGTTCTGGACAAAATTGACTACATAGCACACGCATGCATACTTAATTAGAAGTTGAAACAACTTGCAAAAAATCACAAAAAAATCCGTTGGACCAAGTAATAAAAAACTTTAATATCATTATGAAACAAATTCTTAAAGATAAAAAAGAATTGTTGTGTAAATTAACTGTGAAGTGTCCCTCATTACCTTCTTTATAATTATGGCCTAGTTAAAACTCATTAGGAAAACAGCCCTATGCGGCCAGTTATTATTATTGTAGGGTCAATAGCTTATAAAGTGTCTAAGTATATTACTAAATTGAAATCTAACAAGGCTTTTTCCTCTGTGAACGGCTCTGCATCATTTTTCATTCTCTTGGCGTTTAAGTAGTTATTCATTCCTATGATTCAGGATTCACCCTGACCACAATAACATCAATATATTTATCCCCACACAAACCACCAACACAAAAGTAATAATGTATCATTCACCAATAAAAGAAAATTGTATGCACCAATTCCCAATAAACTGTTACCATTCGAGTTACTGCCTTGCAGATTCAAAGTCAATCAGCTGATCCAATGTGTGTCACTATGCCCAACAGAAAACGGGGAAGAGCGAGAGGAAAAAAATCGTAACCACTCCCCCCTTTCTCTGAGAAAATTTGCTTAGCTTAGCACAAGCTCGTTCTCACAGTAGTCTCTTTCTCACGCTCACAAACAAAAATGAAACATGTCGTACTACTTTTTTCTAATGCATTGCAATTACAACAAACCCCTAATATCCAATGAATCTCAAAATGAAATACACTTATGAGCAAATTGTTACAACACAAAAAAAAAAACTTTAGCACTTACGTCCTCATAGGTTTCAGCACGTGAACATGAAGTTATTTGTTCTTCCCTTAGCGCGTAACATTTAGTTGCAGTTGCAACCATGAGTAATAAATTCCCGTTATCATATTATCATTCCCTCCCCAAGAAACGCGTCTTGTACTCAAGACTAGTTAACAACACTGCCAACTGCCTGGCTGACACCCGAATTCCACTGACAACAACTTAAAATCCCCTTTTGTCTGCAATAGAGAGTCAGTTGCCAAATATATATAACTATAACCACTTTTCCCTAACATACACCTAATCTATTTAATCCTAGTCTCTCTGGAAATGTAATCTATAGGCTTGAATGCCTTTCGTCGCTGCCACCACCTATTACGAGAGTCAAAGACCATAGTTTAAATAATTGGAGAAAACTCCTAACTGTGAATGAACTTAACCCTGAGTGTCATCGTCTCTTCGGATGCCGCCCCTGTAACTAGCTGAAAATCAAATATCAAAACTCTAGGCGAATTCAAACTCCCGGTATTACAAAAATATAATTTTTATTTCCCAAAATAGCTAATATGAAAATGGAATAAAATGAGTTAAAGAACATCCCAAAAATCGTTAAAACACCAAAACTCTTCCCGAAATCATATTTAAATAAGTACCCCCTCTTATATATTTCTGTCCGACCATTCACAGTCTTTAAAAGTCAACACAAGTCTGGAGAACTCATTTCTCTAAATGGTGACTTCGAATCCATCTGAAAATGAGAATATAATTACCAAACAATGAAATGTTAAAGTTCGTCAGTAAAAGAGTGTCACATCGCACTTCCCTTTTTCTAGAACTAAACTCAATGTCACTACATGAAGGCATTAACTTTCCAAAGTCTTTCATTTTACCTTTCCGAGAGCTCTCCAAACACCTTCCCCTACGGCGTGTTTCTCACAGACAATCAATATCAGGTAATACCCCTTCATCCTCATACTACAGATTATATCTCATTCACTTGTTCTAACCGTCGTACGTATGTACTCCCACCAACAGACGTAAGGATACACGCATGCTACTGAACACACAAACGTACACATGTTAGACTATCCTGTGTGTTTCTATTTACCCATGTACACATTCAACGAATGCGCGCACTCGGTGACCTGAAGTAACCATCCCTTGTGGTTTACCTCATATCTCTGAAATATGTAAGTATCTCGTCATCCCGCGAACAACGTATTTTTCGCCTTGTGTCTCACCTCAGCGTCTTGAGGAATACACTGTCTTGCATCTGTTTCTAACTGGCAAGAGCTAGGACTATCAACCCTATTTATTTTGATATATATGTCTATTTTCATGTCTAACCAGTGCCTTTAGACATATATATGTTTATATATATATATATATATATATATATAGATATATATATATATATATATATATATCTATATATATATATATATATATAGATATATAATGTAAACTGTTTGTTCAAAATCTTAAATCTCCAAGAGTTTTCCACCGATTGCTTTGAAATTTTGACACAGCATTGCATTTGAATACTCACATGTTTTTATAATGAGGTTTCATCCTACCTCCCTTTTTCCTAAGAGAGTAGGGGTGAGAAGGAATTCCCTGAATTGGAGCTGGTTCTGCCTGTGAAACGGAGCTGGTTGACTTAGTTACTTTACGAAGTTATCATACATAATTTCTGCATATGACTTATAATTTGGAAAAGAATACTATAGCGTAAACATCAATGACATCAAAGAGGGTGGAGTCTGAGAAAGGGGGTTGACAGACCTTACCTTACCTTACCTTGCAGCTCGTTCGGGTTGCCCCAGGTCCCTCAATGTGTGGCACTTCTGATGTCTACCAGAGAATTGCTAATACATCTTCCAGTATATTTTGCATCTTCCAATCTTGGATGGTCTGAGATGCAGCTTAGATATTTGTCGAGCTTATTCTTAAACACATCTACGCTCACTCCTGATATGTTTCTCAAATGAGCTGGCAACACATTGAATAGACGCCGCATTATCGATGCTGGTGCATAGTGGATTAATGTCCTGTGTGCTCTCCTTAGTTTTCCTGGTATAGTTTTGGACACTATCAACCTACATTTGCTTGCTCTTTCCGATATTTTTAGCTCCATGATGTTTTTGGTAATTCCTTCTATCTGTTTCCATGCCTGTGTTATCATGTAGCGTTCTCTTCCCCTTTCTTGACTATATAATTTTTTAAATTTTAGTCTTTCCCAGTAGTCAAGATCCTTAACTTCTATTCTAGCTGTGAAGGACCTTTGCACACTATTTGTGTAATATCCTTTTGGTAGTGTGGGTACCATATCATATTGCAATATTCAAGTGGACTACATACATACGTTTTATAAAGCATTATCATGTATTCAGCTTTTCATGTTTTGAAGTGCTGTAATAACATTCCCATTTTTGCTTTGCATTTTGCCAATAGTATTGTTATTTGATCATTACATAACATGTTCCTATTGAACATCACACCAAGGTCTTTAACTGCTTCCTTATTTGTGATTGTCTCGTTATTAGGTCCCCTATATGCATATAGTGTTCCTTTATCTCCACAATTTAATGATTCAAATTTATCAGAGTTAAATACCACCTTATTTTCCTTGGCCCATTCATATATTTTGTTTAGGTCTCTTTGTAGCGAGTTCCTATCTTAATCACAAGTAATTTCTCTACTTATTCTTGTGTCATCGGTGAAACTACTCACTACCGAGTCCTTCACATTATTATCTATGTCTGCAATCAAAATAACAAACAGCAATGCAGCTAACGCCGTGCCTTGTGGCACACCGGATATTAACTTAGCTTCCTCCATTTTCTCATTGTTTGCTATCACTATCATTTTCTGTTTTGTAAAAATTTTTTATCCATCTTCCTACGTTGTCCAATATATTATGTTTTCGTTTATCATGCGGTCCTATATTAAGCAAATTATTTTTCATTAAATGTTTCATTATATTTTTCTTCATTACCCTTTCAAACACTTTCATAATATGTGATGTTAGACTCACAAGCCTATAATAAGTTGCCTCTAGTCTTGATCCACTTTTGAAACTACTTTCTTTAATAAAATGGTAGGGATGCTGATCTATTTTCAGTTTCATTAATAGCCTGCACAACATCGGCTTCATTAATATCCATGTCCGAGAAGTATTCATTATTTTCATCTCTTATTTCTGCATCATTATCTTCATTATCAACTCTAGGGGTAAATTCTCTCATATTTTTTTGCTAATATGTTGCATATTTCCTTTTTTGCCATTCGTTAATCTCCATTCATTTCTTAAGGGGCCTATTTCAACTATTCTTTTATTCATCTTTTTCGCATATGAGTTCAATAGTTTGGGGTTTGCTAGATATTTTCTAGGGTCTTTTCTTCTAAGTTCCACTTTTCATTTTCTTTTGATTGTATAATCTTTTGTTCTGCATTTTCTATATTACTTTTTAGTTCCATCACTTTCCATGCATTCCTTTCTTTTGCAAGACCTTTTTTCCACTTCCTGATTTTCTGGAAGATCTTTCTGTCTCTTGTTATGCATGACTGATGTTTACTTTTCTTCTTCGCTATATACTTATTCACTATTTTCTCTAATATTTTATATAATATACCCGTATTTACCTGTGCATCATCACTTACGAATGTGTTTTCCCAACCTTTGATTTATTTTTCATATATTTCTGACCAGTTTATATTCTTACTATAGAAATTGTATTTTCCATATCCTTCCCACTTATTCATCTCTTGTTTATCTCTGTTTTCACTTGCTTTGGAACGGATTGTTAATTCTATGACATTATGGTCTGAAATACTCGTATTATACACTATTATTTTTTTAACATAATTCACCTCATTCACAAATAATAGGTCTAAAATATTTTTATTTCTTGTTGGCAAGTGATTTATTTGCTGAATGTTGTGTTCTACTAGCATATCTAATAGCTTTTCGAATTGCCTCTTATCTTATGCACTACTATTACTCTCTTTTTTATATGTATAAGTACAACCACAGTCTCCTATTCGTTCTTTCCAATCTACGAAA
This sequence comes from Macrobrachium nipponense, assembly GCF_015104395.2. Classification (NCBI taxonomy): domain Eukaryota; kingdom Metazoa; phylum Arthropoda; class Malacostraca; order Decapoda; family Palaemonidae; genus Macrobrachium; species Macrobrachium nipponense. Next base: position 14,168,777 of record NC_087208.1, on the reverse strand, counting down.
GAAAAGTTAAGGTCTCC
>NC_087208.1:14138760-14163760 GCF_015104395.2 Macrobrachium nipponense | reverse complement strand
TTCATAAAGAAATGTGTAGCATGCACGTGGTTTTAATCAAAGTCATACGCGTACGAGTCCAGTCTGTTAAAAAAAAAGAAAGACACGTACCCGATCGAAATGGAGTCTAAACGACAATTAAGATTGACATATTTTGATAACAACGCAGATTCAAGCTCGCTCGCTATCAAACGCGTTGACAGAATAGGGAAGCAAACGGAGATCTCTGAGTTCCTCTAATCTCAAAGTGTTGACATAAAAGTTAAACATTCGTAGTTTCGAAAAGACAAAAAGTCTCTCTCTTTTATGTTATATATATATATTCTTTTACAACATGCAATGCGAAATCTGAACACACATTTTAAAACATCCTATTCTAAGCTATCTAGGAATCTGAAAAAATGTTGCACAATCTTACATGACATTTCAAAGAGGGGAAACATGCATTTTGAAAGTAGCAATATATAATATACCTCCCCCCATAACATTTTTTATCACGGTGTTGAATCCAACGATTCGCAACGAGATAAATAATCAGCAACTACATTGTTTTTGCCACTAATGTGCTGCACTCTTAAGTTATACTGTTGCAGGCACAAAGACCACCTGGTCAGTCTTTGATTATGGTTTTTCATTTTCTGGATAAATGATAGTGGATTGTGATCAGACAACACTAAAATTTCTTCATTCTTAGGTCTATTCACATACACTTGAAATTTTTTCAATGTGGTGATTAAGGCTAAAGTTTCCTTCTCAATTGTCGGTATACTTTCTGATGTTTTTTCAATTTTGTAGACATGAAGCACACAGGATGGTAGATATTATTTTCATCTTCTTGAAGTAAAACAGCTCCAACACCACAGTCTGGCGCATCAACTTGTATCACAAATTTCTTGTCGAAGTCTGGAGCTTGACGTACTGGTCTTGAAGTTAAAATGGCTTTTACCTTCTCAATGGATTCTTGACACTCTGGAGTCCAAATAAACTTAGCTTTGGGACTAGTCAAGTCTGTCAAGGGAACTACTACGGCTGAGAAATTTGGGCAAAAACGACGATAGAAACCAGCCATGCCTAAAAATCTCTGTAGCTGTTTCCTGGTAGTAGGTGGGGTAGCCTTCTTCATTAGCATTTACTGGAGCAAGAAGGCCTTTCCCAACTTCAAACCCAAGATACTGTACAGTTGCCTTTCCAAACTCACTCTTCTCTAGGTTGACTGTTAATCCTGCTTCTTGTAGTTTCTTGAAAACTTTCCTCAGAATCTTTAGATGTTCTTCCCACGTTGTAGAGTAAATCACGATGTCATCTAGGTATACACCTACTCCTTCTATTGATCCTAGCAATTGATCCATCACTCGTTGAAATGTTGCAGGTGCATTCATCAGACCAAACGGAAGAACAGTATACTGATATAGTCCAAATGGAGTAATAAAAGCTGACAGCAACTTTGCATTCTCATCCAAGGGAATTTGATAATATCCTTTCAACAAGTCTATCTTGGAAACAAACTTGGCTTGCCAAAATTATCAAGTAACTGATCTATAAGAGGCAAAGGATAATTATCAGCCACACTGATAGAAATCAGCTTCCTATAATCAGTACACAACCTAAATGAACCATCTGGCTTCTTCACTAACACACATGGAGAACTGAAGTGACTTGAAGTGGGTTCTGCTAATCCATGTTGCAGCAAATACTCAACTTCTTTCTTCAAAACATCTCGATGATACGGTGATAAGCGATAGGCTCTTTGCTTGAAAGGTCTTCCATCTTCTTGAATCTTGATTTCATGCTTGGTCAGATTAGTACGTCTAGGCACATCTGAAAAAATTTCTGGAAAACTTCTAATTACGTCGCTTAAGTCTTCACCTTGTTCAACACTCAGATGTTTCAGTTTATCCTCCAAATTTTCCAAAATTGAAGAATTATTCATCTTGCTTGCAGTTCCCAATTCGTAGCCATCATCGTCTTCTGTAGTTAATGTTGTCTGGGTTATTGACACAGTTTCAGTTTTAGTTTCTGAGAAATAAGGTTTCTAGAGGTTCACATGTATCTTCCTTTGTCTTCTTCTTCTTTCTTGTGTTTCAATCACATAAGTTCTATCACTTAACTTCTGAATGATCTTGTAAGGACCTTGAAATTTTTTAGTGAGGGGAAATCTCTTGACAGGTAAGAACACTAACACTTGTTGACCAACACTAAAACTTCTTAGCTTAGTCTTAGCATCAAATCTCCTTTTCATTTTCTCTTGACTCATTTTCAAGTTTTCTAAAGAGAATTTTCTAATCTCTTTCAACCTTTTCCTTAAGTTCTTCACATACTCTCCTTGGCTTTCCTCTTGGTTTTCTTCCCAATTTTCTGCAAGAATCTTCAACGGTCCTCTCACTTCTCTTCCAAAAATCATCTCATTAGGTGACCATCCCATACTTTCTTGGTAAGCATTCCTAATTTCAAACAACATTAATGGTAAACCAACATCCCATTCTCTTCCTGACTCAGAACAATACTTTGTCAGCATACTTTTCAATGTCTGGTGGAACCTTTCCAAGGCACCTTGAGTTTCTGGATGATAGGCAGTGGATAACTGTTGTTTCACTCCTAACAAATTCATCACATCCTGGAATAACTTTGAAGTAAAGTTTGTTCCTCTGTCACTTTGTAATATTTCTGGTATTACAAACTTTGAGAAAAACTCCACAAGTTTTTCAGCAACTATCTTGGCAGATATGTTTCTAACAGGGATTGCTTCTGGATACCTTGTCACAGGACACATTAATGTCAACAAATACTCATTTTCTTTCTTTGTCTTCAGCAATGGTCCAACCATGTCTATAATCACTTTGCTAAAGGGTTCTCCTCTAACTTCTATAGGTTGTAGGGGAGCTTTCTTGATGGTTTCATTCGGTTTTCCCGCTATCTGGCAGGTATGACACTCATGACAGAACCTGCTAACATCTTTGTGAAGTCCAGGCCAGAAAAAATATTTCATGATCTTCTCCACAGTCTTCCTGATTCCCATATGTCCAGACTCATGAGCTACTGCAACCACTTGCTTTCTCAATGGATATGGAATCAAAATTTGATGATATTCGCCCCATACAGCATCTCCTGGTATATCTGCAGGTCTATACTTCCTCATCAGCAAACCTTCCTTCCGATAGTAACAGGTAGGAGTTTGTTGCATCTCTTCTCGATCAACAACTCTGAGGAACAAATCAGTTAACGATACATCCTTCTTCTGCAAGTCCACCAGCTTCTCTCTTGTCACTTGACCAACTTCAAGGGTTGAATTCTCAATATCTGCTAACTCAGCTACTGTAGTTTCACTACTGTCTTCAGTAACACTTTGACTACTCGGACTTTGACTACTCGGAGTCTCTTCAGGAACATCAGGTTCTTCTTCTTCGTCTCCGTCTTCTTCATCTTCTTGGGAAATCTCTTCTTGGTCAGCACTATGGGAAACTTCACTTCCCTGGAACAATTCTTCTAAGCACAAAGATCCTTCACTTGATCCTTCTTGTGTGTGTAAATCCTCAGTTTCTTCACTTACAGTCGTAGTCCTCTTCATACTTCTGGTAGTTACACAACTAGGAAACAGGTGGGGGTTATTCTTCTCCAACTCTACTGTAGGACTAATCCTCAATGGTTTGTCTGTAACTACAGGACAAGGAATAAATGGCACACCACCAACTTCATTCCCCAACAGAACATGTACACCTTCCACAGCCAGTGAGCCCTTTACAGCAAAATCAACATTCCCTGTCACCAATTCACATGACAGGTGTAAGCGGCATATAGGAGTTACTTCCTCTCCTCCTATACCCTTCAAAATAACTGAATATCCTGTGAGACTCTTCTCCAACTGAGGGTGAGAACCACGTACTACCACACTGTGGTTACTCCCTGTATCACGTAATATATTGACTGGTACCTGCATACTTCCTTCTTGAGTTGACAGCATACCCTCATAGATATATGGCTTAAAAGCCTCCACACTGCTAAGCCACTCACTGTTTGAGGTAACATTTCCACTGGTTGCTAAACATTCTTCTCTGGAGTCTGATTCTTTCCCACACTGCTCTTCGTAGTTTGTTTCACCTGGTCACCTTTTACAACTTGACCAACTGGTTTTGACTGCTGTTGATTCCTGTAACACTCTTGACTGTAGTGTCCTACTCTTCCACACTTGAAACAGACAACATTAGGTTTCTGTAACTGTCTTGAAAAACTGGATAAGGATTTCACATTAGTTTGCTGAGGTGTATTACCTTGTGTACTCTTGGTATTATCACTTGAAGGTTTCCCATTAAATTTGTTCCTGTTATTTGGATAAGACTTAAAACCTGGGCGTTGTTGACTCTGGTACTTGACATTGTAATTACGCTTACTACTGATTATATTGTAATCTTCACTAAGTGTAGCAGCTTTGCCAAGTTTCTTCACTTCCCTCTCTCTTAAATAGGCTCTTATATGTTCAGGAATTCCCTTAGGGTACTGTTCAAGAACAAGTAACTCTTCTAACTCATCAAAAGTTTTAACATTAGCAGCTTCTACCCAACGTTTGAAACACCTTCTCACTTTGTAAGCATAATCTAAGAATGTTCCCTTCTCATCTTTTCTTAAATTTCTGAATCTCTCATTGTAGTACTCTGGGGTCATCTGGTAAAGTTGTAGCACACTGTGTTTAAGTACCTTGTAGTCTTTACACTGATCAGCTGTTAAGGCTAGATAAGCACTTCTCCCTTTACCAATTATGACACTTTGTAGCAAAACTGACCATTTATCCTCTGGCCATCCCATACCTGAAGCCACTTTCTCAAAGTGATAAAAAAACTCATCTAGAGCTTCTTCAGTAAACTTAGGGATTAACTTCTGTACTCTCACTACATCAAATATAGGGTCTTGATTACCTTGGTTAGGGTTAGACGGTGTTACAGGTAATGTGGATCTAGCTTTAATCAATTCCATTTCCCTTTCATGTCTTGCAATTTCTCTTTCCTCTTTGATCCTTTCTCTTTCCTCTTCTGCTGCTTTTTCTTCTTCTCTTTCTCTTCTTTCTTGTTTTTCCCTGTCTATTCTTTCTCTTTCAGCTTGCATTCTCTCTCTTTCAGCTTAATCAAATTCTCTTCTGCTTCAATGCGTCTGAGCTCTAACTCTGCATCACTTTTCTCTTTCTTTTCTGCTTGCTTATTAATGAGATCAGCACGTGCTACATTCAACAACTCTTGAGCCAATTCTAACTCATCTTCATCAGTTATTCTACCAGAGTTTATCAATGATTCTATAGCAATACATCTTATTTATGCCTTTACCATACTAGTAGACACATAACCACCATATGCCTCTGCTAAAGCGCTCCACTGTGCTCTAGACAGTGTGGTTTCAGACAAAACTTGGATGGAGGGGGCTGCAAAATATTCCTGAACATTGAACTGAGCCATTTTCCTCTAAGTTATCAACTTACAATTCAATACAATAAATGCAAAACAAAATTATATGGTCACTCTCCTAACAAAAAATATCCCTAATACCACCAGTATATTCTAGAGTGATAATGAAATCTGCTTTCCCAGGTTTCTGGGCACCATTAAACAATGTTACGAAGTGCCAAGTATCTGGTTACTACACTTACCATTCATTTAATGTTACCTCACAAAAGCCAGACACCTGAACCCTCATAACACGTTTAAACGACTGAATACTCTAAAGGCAACAGTGATCCCTTAACACTTACCAGTACTGCAGAAAATCAGACTAAGTTCATCAAAACAGGTGTGAGGTAATCTTGTAAGTAATTAAATTAATCAAAGGGCATCACTCCATCAACAACTTTAAAAGTCTAAATATTTCCCTGATTTCAGAAGTCTAAGTACTTCCCTGGTTCTAAGTCACTTCATATAAATTGAAGGAAAGCAAATTAATTACCCCTCTATGTTTCTACCTAACATAAATATAATCATAATTAAATATACTGGTTTGAAATGAAATACTCATAAAAATTTTAAATACAAAAAATTTATTATTAAATTCAAAATTTATAAGTGAAATTCACAATATCAGGGAAAATTACTGTTACTTGAAAACAAAGTAAAGTTTAATTAATTCTTGAATCAAATTAAGTAAAATTAAGTCAAAATTAATTTATCACAAAATTCAAGAAAATTAATTCAATCAAAATTCAAAAGTGTTAGGCAATAATTGAAAATTTGAAATTATTTCACAAGTGCTAAACAATAACAAAACTTGAAAAGAATCCTAAGTAAATGAAAATTAATTCACAAATAAATTTAATTAAATGTGCAATGATAAAGCAACGAAAATAACTAAGTCAATTAAATTGTGAATGCAAATGAAAATATAAAATAAAAAGACACACTTCAATAAGAAAATGAAATAGTGTACAAACAATGGAACAAACACAAAGACAAAAATACGTAATGTGTAAAAGTGTAAATCTTTTCACTCAAAAACACTGTAGCCAACAGTTTTTACCAAACCTTCACAACAATCTGTTATTAGTTAACCAAACACTTTTCCCATTAACTTTTAGTTATTAGTTAAACACAATTCCTATCTGTTATAAACACAATTCCTATCCGTTATTAGTTGCAACTAATAAAAATATAACACTTTACCTTTTTGGTATACCAACTTTTTTCTCTGCTGCAGTCTTGTCTTACACAATTTCACAAAAACCAGGCGCCGTTACAAAATGATGTTTGTTCAGATTCCACAAAAGAAATTAAATAACACTAAATAAACTCTAAGAAATATCAAATATGAAATTCTCACAAGTTACGAGTGACCAATTTACGTTACGTTAATATAATCTCGATGTCGAGGGAGAGAGAGAGAGAGAGAGCGAGAGAGAGAGAGATCTGACTGCATCGAGGTCATAAGATAGAATGTAATGAAATTTTCTTCCTTTACGGAAACTGAAGAGGGCAGATATGATACAAAACGTTCTTGTCACGAATGCTTCCAGTAGCTTTGAAATCTGATGCAATCTTCATAAAGAAATGTGTAACATGCACGTGGTTTTGATCAAAGTCATACGCGTACGAGTCCAGTCTGTTAAAAAAAAAAGAAAGACACGTACCCGATCGAAACAGAGTCTAAACGACAATTAAGATTGACATTTTTTGATAACAACGCAGATTCGAGCTCGCTCGCTATCAAACGCGTTGACAGAATAGGGAAGCAAACGGAGATCTCTGAGTTCCTCTAATCTCAAAGTGTTGACATAAAAGTTAAACATTCGTAGTTTCGAAAAGACAAAAAGTCTCTCTCTTTTTACGTTATATATATATATATATATATAATATATATATATATATATATATATATATATATATATATATATATTCATTTATATATTATTATATAATATATATTCTTTTTACAACATGCTATGCGAAATCTGAATACACATTCTAAACATCCTATTCTAAGCTATCTAGGAATCTGAAAAAATGTTGCACAATCTTACATGACATTTCAAAGAGGGGAAACATGTATTTTGAAAGTAGCAATATATATATATATAATATATATATATATATATATATATATATCTATATATATATATATATATATATATATATATATATATATATTGTGTGTGTGTGTGTGTGTTACGACCTCAGGGATGGTCGCGACACGTAAAACGTATCTCTTTGAGGTATTTTGGTAACGTTGACCAGAGCAGAGCAACACTCTTTCTCGACGGAGATCTCGAAATATCCTCTCTCTCTCTCTCTCTCTCTCTCTCTCTCTCTCTCTCTCTCTCTCTCTCTCTCTCTCTCCCAGAATCTGGTTAGTAATAACACTGCACGAAACAGTGACAGTAAAGGAAACTAATAAAGCCACAGAGGACACAAGAAAAGATAGAAAAGTCCCTCAGAGTGGCTCAGTTTGATGCACAATCTATTCAGAAGAAAGTAGATCTCTTCAAAACGTTGGTAGCAAGTGAAGATTTGGACATAACAGGTATCACACAAACATGGATACAAGAGACAACAAGAGACTTCGTAGGAGAGTACCAGATAGCTGGGTATAAATTGTTCAATAAAGATAGGCTCAATAAAAAAGGTGGAGGCATTATGTTATATGTTTAGGACCACCTCAGTCCAATAGAGTGTAAAATCATAACCATGCAAGAAGTGATGGGCATCAATATAAACAGTCTAGGGAAGAAGATAACTCTAATACTCGTGTACAGACCTGCCCATCAACCACAAATGTCCGAGCACTACTAGGATAAGAGATAAACAACAAACTCCATGACCTCCTCATCAAACGTAGAAGGAAAGAGACTGTTAGATTTTGTAAAAAAAAAAACTAATTCCTCCGCCAATGAGTTGACAAACCTACTAGAGGAAACAACATACTAGACATCGTCCTATCAACAGAAGATATTAATGATATTAGATTACCGTCGACAAGACCTAAAAAAGCTGAAGGAGTATGTTAAAAATCTAGAGTAAGACGAGAACACAGGCATATATAACTACTGGGAAGCCTTTCTAGGAATACACAGAAAAACGCTCTAGATGTCACCATTAAGGCAAATAATAACAAATGGCAACCCTCAGCCTAAGTGGTTCAACAGAGAAATTAAGAATAGAATAAGAGAAAGAGGTAGACTGCACAGATCAATGAGCCCACACCCAACACCAATAGAGGTAAGCAGGCATAAAGAACTCTGTAGTTTGGTGGACAAATTAGTTAGAAATGCAGAGATAAATGAGGACACGAGACTTGCATCAGTTTGTAAAGAAAACCTTAAAGAATTCTTTGCGCATGTTAATAGTAGGAAACCAATAAAAAACGTCATAGGTCCCTAAGGGACATTAAAGGTAACCTGGTGAACTCAGACTTGGAAAAAGCAGAGTTATACCGGAACCTGCTATTAAATATGAAGGGACAGAACCACTGGACAAAATAATATTTACAGAAGAGGACATTAAAAACAAATTAGACAAACTCAACTAGTTCAAATCTCCTGGCCCGGATGGGATTCATCCAAGAGAAATTAAAGAGCTAAAGGAGGAGATAGTTCCTCAACTACATAAACTCTACAGAAAAAGTGACGAACAAAGAAAGCCACCTTAAGCATAGAAACTAGGTAATATGTCCCCAGTTTACTAAAACTGTCCAAGAGTGGAGCTGGGAAATTATAGACCAATTTATCTAACGTCAGTCGTTTGTAAGATTTTTGAGTCCATAATTGCAGATCAAATTATGGATCACATTGATAGAAACAACTTGTTGTTAAACAGCCAACACGGTTTCAGACAAAACAGATCCTGCCTATCAAACCTCTTGGAGGTTTTTCATAACACGCTTGGTATATGTTACAGTAGTAGAGCAATAGATATATTCTGCTTAGATTTCCAAAAGGCCTTTGACAAAGTTCCTCACAGGAAACTAATGACAAAAGTTATAACTTTAGGAATTGTAGGAGAAATAGCAGACTTGATCTAAGACTATCTAACTTATACAAAAGAGTCGTAATAATGGTGAAGAATCAGAATGGGCAGATTTAACAAGCAGAGTTCCTCAGGGTTCTGACCTTGGCCCTCTCTTGTCTTTGATTTACATTAATAACATTGATGTAGACATAACTAGCAGGATAGCCAAATTTGCAGATGACACAAAACTAGCTGTAAATGCAGCAGACCCAGATACAGTGGAAAGTTTAAGAAATTATCTAATGAAAATAGGAGAGGGGTAAAAAAGATGGCCAATGTCTTTTAACTTGGATACGTGTAATTTACCAATTGGAACAAACAACCCTCATGCCAGGTGCATGCTGCTTGGGAATGTCATAAAGAGTGTAGAACAAGAGGAGGACCTTGAAGTCATTATTACCAAGGACTTAAAATCCCAAAACAGTGCATGAAAGCTGAATAGAAGGCACAGAAACTAGTGGGATATATAAAGGAACAAGAATACAGAAACAAGGAAATGGTGCTGCAGCTCTACACATCAATAGTTAGACATCATCTTGGATATGCAGTACAGTTTTGATCACCAACACTAAGAACGGACATAAATAGAGCCACAAAGTTAATTCCATCCATCAGGCAAATAGGTTATCAAAGACAACTAGAGAGCCTGAACATGTATGGCTTGGAAACGCGAGGATTGAGAGGACAACTAATAGAAACTTTTAAAATACTGAAAGGCATAACAAAAGTAGACAGTAACATTTTTACGTTAAACGAAAGCCAGATAAGAAACAATGAATGGAAACTAGAACTGAAGAGATACAACACATCCCATTGTGGGAACTTCTTTACATACAAGATATGCGACACATGGAATAAACTGCCACCAGAAGTTGTAAACAGCAACATTGTGGAAGAGTTTTAAAGAAAACTAGACGAAATCTTTAGGACACTGTGAATGTACAGAAAACCCTGCTCATAGAGATAAGTGAGCACAGATATCTCCTCGGTTGGACTAACAAGTCTTTGAGACATCCTAATCCTTGTAACTCCTTGTAATTCTCTCTCTCTCTCTCTCTCTCTCTCTCTCTCTCTCTCTCTCTTATACATAACCCTCAATTCATAATTACCGAAGGTCGCTAAATCAGATCCAGAATGATGAAATATAGTCTTTATTTATAAGAACAAATGATTAACTAAATAAGTCAAATTCTGAAACTCTAGCATAAAACATGATGAGAAACTCGAATTATACAGAAACAAAGAAAATCATAACTCAAATATGAACCCAAAATAAGACGGGATTTAACAAAAAACCCGTCCACATCCCTTTCTTTCCAACTGCTAAACATCAGTCAAAGATTTGCAATTCATAATCATTCTCCCAATAAAATAAAAATACACAATTGATAGTCATTAGTCACCCCAACAACTAGCACCCCTACGTGAGTTGGGTTGCCAGAGCCATCTGAGAAAGAAGGAATCCCACATAAATAAATTGCAAATAAAAAAAAAATAATAATAATCAATTCTATAGGAACATATGAAAGATAACACTGTTTGAAAATAATGTCCAATTCACTTGGGCATGAATGTGAATATACTTACCCTTTCAGCAGTAAACACACACACACACACACCAGAAAAAAAAGACAAGTCAATGCCAGCTGCAATAAGTAATGCCCAATCATCCCTCATCTTTCATATCATATAGTGGAACAGACACTCATACACTCATGTACGTACAATTAATAGTCTCACCCATGGGATTTTTTATGAAAACATAGGTGCTGAATAATTCTTGTGTTGCGGTATTGATGAAAAGATCAACTGCGTAACAATAACAATGAATGCCTGTTTTATTGCTAATAGGGAATTTCATAAAATATGAAGCATGACAGAGATTTCTCGAAGGTATCTATCCAAAACAATTGGATGATTGAATAACAATTTCTTTATTATCCATTTGGTGTAGCCCAGGTCAGATCCTTTATGGGACCGCGATATTTTATGGCCTCGAATTAGGTAGTTCTATTGCCAATAAATCATTGATAATGGAGGTGGGCAAATACTGTTTGGAAACCATATTTCATTTATCGTCTTTTCAATTCCTCTTTACGCAGACTTGTAGGCGTTCCATTTGAATATACGAGTATGAGTGTTTACAAATTAATAATAATAATAATAATATAATAATAATATTGATAATAATGATGATAATAATAATAATAATAATAATAATAATAATAGCGTCGGTTGGGTGTTGGTTGGGGTACCCACCTCTAGGGCGGCAGGCTGTGCAGTTGACATATCTTCCGCTCGTTCTCTCCCGCTTTCTCTCTCTGATTCTTCCTCTGTTTCTCTCTATCTTACTCTCTCTCTTTCTCTCTCTGCAAGTTCCTCTCTCTCTCTCTCTCTCTCTCTCTCGTTCGCTCCTTCTCACTCTCTCTCTTTTTCTCTCTGCTTGTTCCTCTCTCTCTCTCTTTCTCTTTCTCTCTCTGCTTGTTCTCTCTCTCTTTCTCTTTCTCTCCCCCTTTCTCTCTCTCTCTCTCTCTCTCCCTTCGATCTCTCCTCTCTCTCTCGTGGCGGTATACGGAGTCGGTTGGTTTCTTGTGCTATTTCTTCTTATGATGGTGGGAAGAAATTCTGTTTCTCTTACCGTGTTGATAGTCGGTTTTTTCGTTAATATGTGTAATGCTTCCAGATAACGTAGGCGTTTCCGGTCCGGTGCATGGTCAATAATTTCTATGTTCGTTATAAGCTCAGCTCTTTCTGGTCTCCTGTTATGTTTTTCCCTATAGTGAATGAAAATGGCCCCTTCTTGAAGGTGGGAGGAGAGATGCTTGGAGAGTCTGGTGGTGGTCATCCCGATATAAGAGTGGTGGCATCCATCCACCGAGCATGTAAATTCGTAGAAGACACTCCTTCTCTTCAAAGACGTTTCAGGGGGCGCCGGGTTGTTTCTAAGAAGCAGCTGGCTGGTTTTCATGTTTTTGTAATAAATTATGAGGCTAATTTTATCACTTTCTGTAGTGGGGGAGACATTTTCACTGATTATTTTCCTTACAGCCTTTTCATCTTCCAAATGTTTGTGGTGCATATAATTTTTATAAAATATTTTTATAGCTCCACTTTGGTCGTTAGTTTCGGTCGTTCTTTCCTGGTGCCATTTATTTATGGAGTCCCTCGTTTGGCGTTCGACCATGCGGTTTGAAAAGTTATTGTTGATGAAGACTTGTGTAGACCTTTCTATCTCCCTGGTGGTTTCTCTCCATGTGGAACAGTGTGTAAGGGTGCGGCGGACGAAGGTATCTACCACCGATCTTTTTTACCTGTCTTGGCACTCGCTAGACCCATTAAGGTATAGACCCGGGTTTGTGGGTTTCTTGTAAACCATGGTGGTGTATCCCATAGGGGTCTGCTGTACCCGAACACTCATGATGGGTAGGGCACCGTCAACACTGCGTTCACACGTGAAGTGGAGGACGGAGCATTCTTCGAAAGTCTTTCTTAAAGTTTCAAGGTCCTCTTCTCTGTCAACTTTTATGAAGGTGTCGTCTATGTAGCGGTAGTATTGGGGAGGACAGGGGATCTTATTGAAAACCCTTTCTTCGACGACACTCATGTAAAAGTTGGCAAATAGAACCCCTAATGATCTGAAAATAGAAATAAGAAGGATATGGGATATGCCAGTGGAAATAATCATAGGAACACTAGGCATGATCCCAAAATCCCTGAAAAGGAATCTAGAAAACTAGAGGCTGAAGTAGCTCCAGGACTCATTCAGAAGAGTGTGATCCTAGAAACGGCACACATAGTAAGAAAAGTGATGGATTCCTAAGGAGGCAGGATGCAACCCGGAACCCCACACTATAAATACCACCCAGTCGATTGGAGGACTGTGATAGAGCAAAAAAAAAATAAATAAATAAAAAGATAATAATAATAATAATAATAATAATAATAATAAATAAATAAAATCAATTAATTAATTAATTAATTAAAATTAATATAACATTAATTATGATTATTATTAATAATAACTAAAATAATAATAATCTAATAAATATTAAGATTATTATTATTATTATTATTATTATTATTATTTTATTATTATTATTATTGGAGAAACAAATCTGATAAGGGGAACCGAACAGATTCCCGAAAGCTATCTTTGCTGTTTTGAAAGTGATATATATGTACATTTACATAACTGTGGATTTGTTTCTCCATTTGAAGACTTGTGCTACTATGAGGATTTATTATTATTATTATTATTATTATTATTATTTTTATTATTATTATGGTGATGACGATGATGATAACGATAATAACAGAAATGAAAAAATTCGTGATTTAATTGTCAAATTACAGTGCATTTTATAGTTTGTATGTATGATGCCATAAATTTTGTTGGATCTCATCAAAGTAAATCCATAGTCGTACTATCAAATCAATCTTCTTGCATAAACGTAATCATCTGCTGTATGATAAGGTCTATGAGAAATAGATTAGAGTATAATATAAGCGTTTATTCGTTCATTTATTTATTATACAAAATATATTCAAAAAAAGGCAATAGATTTTTCCTACATAGTGACCACAAGGGTTTTAATCTGGTGCATATTTCCATCCACCTTTGCGGTGTGTTTAATACAAGCCCGTTGATGATTACCGTAAAAACATAAACAAAGACTAAATATCAAAAAGATAATGGCCCTCCAAAGAAATATTAGTCTTAGATAACGAGCCCCGAAAACCCTTGGGGGTCACTATCTATGAAAGATCCATGCCATTTAAATGGTGTTCAGAAAATAGCTCCAAATGATTGCGGCAAAAAAGTACCTCTTTTGTTACTGTTCTCAGTTCTGGATCTTGGCACTGAAAAATAAGCATTGTCATTTTGGGACAGCTTGACTCATGGCATGAAAGATCTGGTGACGAAGGGCACATCTTGACAAGCTTCTCTGTTTGAATGAGTGACCTTCCCAGCCTTAGGAAAGTTCCCTGCCTCTATCACACCCCACGGAGACTTTTTCCATTCCCTTTCTCGATATTGTTGAAGTGAATCGTTCTCCTGAAGAAGAATCTGTACTCTTCGTACTCTGGCGAAATGATTGTACACTTTTGCACTCCTGACTTTTTATTTTTTAATTTATTTATTTATTTATTTATTTTGAGAGTAGGAGGAGGAAGAAAAGAAGAAAAAGGAAGCTGCCTTAGCTATAAGCCTGATTGTTTTCCAGTAAGTCTTGTCTCCTTGCTTGTCTGTCAAGAGTTTATCATGCTGTATCTTCATACTTGATAATACAAACAAAATTATCGTTATTCTGAATGCAGTAGCCTGACTACCTTCCACGGCTTCGTTGTTGCCACAGAAGTTAAGGTTACTCATTCCTCTGAAAATATGAAACATAAAGAAAATAATAAAATAATTAAGACTATCCTATGACGAGAGAGAGAGAGAGAGAGAGAGAGAGAGAGAGAGAGAGAGAGAGAGAGAGAGAGCCCTTAAGATTCTTTTTTACTTCTGATGACGCATGAAGGGGATGATAAAAAAAGCTTTCCCAATTCTTTGCAAGAAGCCCTTTTGGATCCTATTAAATCTATATGGGATTTTTCCCCTACGCATCAGAACCTCTCAGAAGAGCCTTGGTCTGTAGCGAAAGTGAGGTTTTTCCTTTCTTGTTGTGACATTTTCAGATATTTTGCTGGTCTTGTTTAATATATTATTTAAATTTTAAGAAGTTCGCCTCATCCTCTCTCTGTCTCTGTCTCTCTTTCTCTCTCACTCTCTCTCTCGAAGCTTAATCTCTGTACAAACGTGTCTGACCCGTCCTATAAAAGAAAAGAGAAAAACAACAGATATTTTCTATACTATTCGTCTCATTCCTGTGTCAGAGATATTCCCTGTCTATTAAGGATTCTTAAATAAGCTAAAATTACTCGGAAAAGTTCTATAAAATTCGTTTATGGGCTAGTACTATTTACAAGAAAATAAGAAATACAGTTCTCCTCAAAGGGTGAGTAAGGACAAATTAAATAAATTTGGAATAAGACATTTTACCCATTTCATCATTAATTTTTTTGCTATGGATACGTATACGTTTTGATACTTTTAAACATGCAAGTATATCTCCCTGAAAACTTCACAAAGTAGGTCAATATAGGCAAGAAAAAATAGAAAGAATGAAGTAAGAAAAAAAGAATAACTTGATATTCTTTCCGGGAATTATTATGAATGAGGCCTGGAATGGAATGCGATTGTTAGCGGCTTCCAAGAAATTGCCTTTCTCCAGAAGACGAATCAGAGGCGCAAAGAGCCCTGCAATATCATGGAAGTTATTTTTCCAGCTTTTTATATCAATCGGAAATATAAAAGAGATTCATAATATTTCCAATGCTAGTTTGAATTTTATTATGCTGATTTTTCAACACCTCCGTTTTATAGTTTTCTGTACTGTAAAAGAAAACTATCGCGTTTGCTCTGTCTGTCCGTCCGCACTTTTACTGTCCGCACTTTTTCTGTCCGCACTTTCCCTTTCCGACCTCAGATCTAAAAAAAGCACTGCAGCAAGAGGCTTCAAAATAGTATGTTGCAGAAAGACATGGTTTAATAAACTTAATGCAGCACAGATTAAAACCATTGTACAAAAGCGCCAATGTTGGAAGTAGGTAGCTACAGATTTTGAGGCAATCATCTCTTTAAAGAATAAAATCGAAAAGATGCAAAATGAAATTTGTGAGGGAGTCACATTATGGAGTCACATTATGGCCAGAATCAAAGACAATTTTGAAGGAGCGAAAATTTCAGCTCCTTTACTAGGGAGAGACAAGAATGTTGGAAATAATCAGATGAATCCCAACATTATTGGGCAATATTTTTATGTATTAAAAACCACTGGTGCAATTTTAAATCATGTAAATTTATTTTACGGAGACTATCAGTGTCAAGAGAAATTGTTGAACTTATACTGTAATCAATTAAATGGAACAGACTTTACAAAATTAGCTTGCAGTGTAAGCAGGTTTGAATTAGGAAATGCAATACAAAATTTAAAGACAGAGAAGGTACTAGGAATAGATGGATTACCATCAGAGTTTTACAAAGAATTTTGGCATGTGATTTGAGATGATTTTTCTGGAGGTTGTGAGGCATGTTTTTGATAGCCAGCAGTTTTGATTTTTGAGTATAATAATATTTCTGAGCAAAGGATGTGATAATCAAGCTTTTAATGGGTGGCGGCCAATCTCACTATTGAACGTGACTACAACAGTATAACTAAATTGTTAGCCAATAGATTAAAAGAGTTAATTCATACACAGATATCGGAGGAACAATTTTATTGTGCTAAAGATAGGTTAATAGTGACTTCTAATAATAATAATATCAAGGATATTATTAATTATGCATATGAAAAGGATCTTGAAATGGCAGTTCTGAAGTTAGATTGGAATAAAGCATATGATAGGTACTGTGCATCATGATTTTTTTCTTTCAGAATTATGGATAAGTTAGGCATTCCAGATATATTTATCAAATTGATAAAAATATTATATACCAATTGTTGTAGCCGTTTATGTATAAATGGCATGTTGAGCGATGGGATCTGTGAGGCAAGGATCTCCCTTCTCCATGTTACTCTATGTAATTTACCAGGAACCCTTATATTTAAGTATTAAGAGCAATAAAAATAGCACCAACAAGGCTTCCAAATGGGTGGAACATATGATTGCAAGGCTTTTCTGTTGACTCATCTATTTTCAAAGAAGTTGATGTTTTTAAGTAAGCTAGTGGTGCACTTTTAAATTAAAGAAAATGTAGTATAAGTGGAGTTGGAAAATGGCATAGTAAAAAAAGATTGGCCTATTAATTGAATGGCATAGTAAAAAAGATTGGCCTCTTAATCCTGGGTATTTACTCCTGTGAAAACGTAAAGACAACAATAAAAATGAATTGGAATACAGTTGTACACAATTTAGACAAATCAATATATATGCTTTCGAAGAGATGCCTTACCATATATCAGAAAGCGATTATTGTGAATTCCATTCTGTTATCAAAAGTTGGGTACTTATCTCATGCGCTTCCGTTGAGTAAGATCTATTCACAGCAAATAAATTCCTTAGTTTTATAATAATAATAATAATAATAATAATAATAATAATAATAATAATAATAATAATAATAATAAGAAAGAAAGAAAGGAAAAAAATGGATAAATATCAAGACCTGAAAATAGAAATAAGAAGGATATGGGATATGCCAGTGGAAATTGTACCCATAATCATAGGAACACTAGATCCCTGAAAATGAATCTGGGAAAACTAGAGGCTGAAGTAGCTCCAGGACTCATGCAGAAGAGTGTGGTAAAAAAAATATTAATCAGCAATATCCCCACTTACTGATGTAGTATAAAAGATGGTAATAAAAATAATAGTAATATAACCGTAATAAAATTGAGATTAGTTAAAATTTTAATGTAGCAAAACTATATTGATTATAATCACAGTAATAATGAAAAAAGGAAAATAGCAGTAATAACAATACTCGTAGAAGCACAATAATAATGACAGATTCTGCAGATGACACTTTGCAAAAATAAAAATTAAGTCATTTAGGGAACAAAAGCCTCATTTTCCCAATTTCCCCACAATTTAGATCTTCTTGCCTCACTACTTAGGATGCTTTGCATGAGCAAATTGCTGCTGTTTCGCAGTGGGGTGATCAGACTGGACATTGTTCGCCTTACAATGATTTTTAAGTTGTCCAGGAGGTAGCGAGGAGTGTTTGTGAGGCGTCTCAAAATGTCCTTGTGCACAGCAGTGATATGTCTCATGGTCTCTCGGGTGTAGTTCGTCCCATAGATACTGTGGCAATACGAGCAGAAGATTAGTAGTTTCAAGTCTCGATGACAGGAGGCAAACCTCCTTGCAGTTATGTTGCCAGTTGAAAATAGTTTACAACGCCTCTGTTCTATGTCTGCCGTATTTTTTAGGTCGTCCGTGGTAATGTGACCCAAATACCTGATGGGGAAATCAGAACCATATCGTCGGCATAAAAGGTTGTTTATAGTTTATTCAATGACAGTGCTTCCAATTGGGAGTGAGTTCAGTTTGACATTCAAGGCATCTGTGTATATATTAAACAGGTATGGAGAGAAAATGCCCCCTTGCCGAAGCCCGTTTAGGGAGCCGAAGGTGTGCGATATGTTACCCCATTTGACACGGAATTGCTGTGTGGAGAACCAGTAATATAAAATGCTCTTTGAGGCAGCTTCAGGAAGACCTTCAGGTAGTTTATCTGCCAAATGCTTTTCTCACATCCACAAAACAGGGGAAACAGGAGAGGCAGATGATAAGTAGTAGTTCAGCAATTCTTGTGGTGTGTAGAAAGGGGAGAAGTCTTACTAAAAGAACCGACTCAAGTATATTCGATGCAATCGTTGTGATTGCAATCGGCTGGTAATTGCCAGGGTCAGCTGCATTCTTTAGCTTGTTTTTGATTAATGGTATCAAGTGAACTAAGAGTAGGGAGTCTGGAAGAAACTGGTGAATTATGCACACATTGAATAGGGCAGCTAGCGAAATGTAAATTATCGGATGGCAGAATTTGAGAGTTTCTGCAGGGAGACCATCACAGCCGGGCGATTTATTATTAGGTAGGCTGTTTATGGCATCACTGATTATACCTGGCGTAATACGATCTGCAAAATGAAATTGAATATTATCAGTAAGGAGGTTATCTACATCCCTTTGGGAGCCTTGATCGTTTATGCAACTCAGGCTATTGCTGAAGTAATTCCCCCCATATTTGCGATAGCATCGTCACCTACTGTCTGTGATAGCGACGTTATGTTGCATGGCCTCCAACTCCTTCAGGTCATCCGTCGTAAGCTCCTCTTGGTGCTCCTCGAGAAGGTCATTGTGTGTGTTTTCAGTCTCATATAATATTTCGATGCTTGTATTTTAATGTTTTTGCTTTCGTGGACTCTTACTTGACGACTTTTTAATTTTGGGATTTAAGGACTGGTTATCTTTCCAAAGACGAGAATAATCACCGGATTCTAAGTATCTAGACATCGCATCGGTTCTTAGTTGTTTTCCATTTAATCTGCAGTGCTTTAGGGCAAGTTTGAACTGCGCTCTCACCTGTCTCATTAGTAAAATATAGTGTCTCCTTCCCTCGGGTTACCATTTCGCTTCCACAGTAATAACATTTCTCGTGAGTATGTATACAGATCTTTAACTACTATGAGATTCAGGGCCTCTGTAACACGGTTTTTTGGACTTTGCTCCAGAAAGTTGACAGATGTATATTTTACAACCACACACAAATTTTGTCAGCATTATCAATAACCTAAACCCGATAGTTTTAATTTTTATAGAGTAAAAATTATCTAGCCGACGCCATGGCCAATGATTACGAGCCAAGAGTCGAAAAACATTCATTACGTAAGCAAGGTAAACACTGTTTGACGAAATGTTGCCCCGCCCATCCACCAGACAGAAACTCATTCACCTTGTTCCATCGGCACTGAAACCCATAGCAATCAAGAATGGCTAACAGGATTTGGAATTGTCCCTGTTGTTGCAAAACTGCATTTGTCTTACAACTTGCAACTTTATACAGTTAAGAGAAAGCCCGTAGCCATACTTACTATAGCCTGAATAGGTAATTATTCAGTTTCTAGTTTAAATCCAATGTTTATAGTTTGATTTGTATTTAGCGTAACATGATTATAATACTTGTAATGTCATTCAGGATTTTTAACATTTCCATTAATTATTCACTATGCCACCAAGAGAGAGAGAAAGAGAGAGATTGTATGCAAAACAGTCTTTATATAACTAAATTTTTTGTTAAAATAAATTTTTATCCAAAGTATATATATATATATATATATATATATATATATATATATATATATATTATATAAATATACTATACCATATATACAGATATCCCAAAAGTAAGTATATATATATATATTATATATATATATATAGTATATATATATATTAATATATATATGATATATATATATATATAATAACACATATATATTGGTATAATATATATATATAATTAATATATATATATATATATAATATATAATATATAATATTGTATATTAATATATATATATATTATATATATTAATATATTATATATATATATTATATATATATATATATAAGCTTATATGTGCTCAAATCTCCAGCAGACCAACGGATCATCCGATATAATTTTTTCTTCTTTAGGCTGTACGACCATGTTGGATATAAGACTTTATGAATGGCAGAACGATACATAGATGTAGGCCAACTGCTGGGATCCTTGAGGATCATCTAGCACTTCTTACAACTACTCAAGAAATTAGTTTTTATAGCCAGAAGTTAAATTTTCTAATCCAACAATGCCCATGATAGCCTTCGGTGTTATCCTGAATTATAACGAGGCCAAAGTGGGTGGAGCCTCATGAAGTCATCATTCTGACGCTAATTATTGGTGAAGGTCTAAAGCCAAAATACGGTACCGGCTATTTTTTTTTCAGTAAATAGGTATATAGCAAATAAATAAAAATTGCTTGACACTGGATATAGCAGTTATCAAATCAAACTTGTCTACTATGTTTTTGAAAAGTACCAACTATTCCCTACATCTTGTCAATCTGATTGTGACCTATAAAGTACACTGCAATTTCTTAGGACACTCATTTTGGGAGTTAGACCAATAATCGAAGTGTTTTTGTATTTATTAACATATTTTGTTGTTTTGTCCATTATGGCAATTATCAGTGGAGAGGTTTCAGAGTTTATAAAGGTGTACTGCTTTGCTTGTATTTAAATTTCTATGTCATGGTTGCCAGAGGTCTAGCCTTCGTTACGTATAGCCAATCATCCATCGACAAAGAAGGAAGAAATGCTGTCATAAGTTACATAACGAGTGCGTTCGAAACCTTTTCTCTGAGTAAGTTGGCCCGTCTTCAAAAAAAGTCACTTTTACATTATAAATATCACATTTATTCAACCTACGTAATGCAGAATACAGTCAAAATTTATGTGTAGATACAATGTGTATTCTGAATAAGCATTATATTTACGAAATGCATAGATAAAAAGTTATTGCGAAAAAACCGTGTTACAGAGGCCCATAGTAAGTCATTCCATCCAGGTATATTACGAGAATTACCTTGACGAAATCTAAAGATAGCCCTGCCCGAAGCAAGCATATGGAAATTATGTTTGAATAGAATTCATTCAGATCCTTCCTGCGGTGGTCATTTCTACAATTTGTGTTACAAACAAAGTCTGCCGGTTGAATTATTGACCGCAACCTGGTTTCCGTGGGCACCCTAAAGTATCTGGTTTTCTGTTGATTTTTAAAATCCCAGTTTACCGCTGGTGGGCGGTCAGTTAGGGGGTTTACGGTAGGGAGGGATGGGGTACCGAATGACACCTGTAAAGGGATGCGTAGCCCGTGCAAAATCATAGCGAATATTGCAGGTCAAAATAGAATCATGAAGTTGTGGAAGTGTGATGCAATGGTCCAGCCAGGAGGTTAAAGTTGTGTCTGCTCTATTTTGTACATATGGATGGGAGGAGGGAGGGAGGAGCATTACATCGCTAATATGGAGAGCATGATTTTGACAGAAGCGTGTGAGTTATAAAATTGTTTTGTGGGATGAGAGTCAAGGTCCCGGATCATACACATATGATCAGCAGGAGAATTGTGAATAACACTGTTTAACTCGCCTAGGATCATGCAGTATTGATCAGAATTGTTGTTATTTTGCCAGGGCATAACATTAATTATTAGGATTTTAGAGGCCCCTACTGTCACCTGAAGCCCCCAGCAGTCTGTGACTCCTGTAAGTCTTCACATTTACCATGTTGCCTAACGATTTGTGTCACAGGAAAGAAAGGCCCCTGTTTGGGCGAGCGGCTACGATTTGATCTGTAACTTGCATCGATGGAGTCGAGAAGGCTCTGAAGTCTTCAGGTATTTATGGCATAGTAGTTACCAGCCCATCCTTAGAACACCTTGGATGTTGCCCAAAAGTGAAGGGTGATTAGGTATTACAGAAGTTTTTCATAAAACAGCCGCACTCTTAACAGCCTCAAGTCTTAAAGAATCATTCGAAGGAAGACCATTAAATATTTATGACTAGTTAAAGATTAGGTTATTTGGGAAAAACTCTCTTTCACGAGAGTATGTATAATGTTCTAAGGGATCCACAATAATAATAATAAAAAAAAATTAATAGTTCGTGTATAATTTAAACGCACTTTACATATAAATTGTTTTAAAATTATTCACGAACTATTAACATTTTTGTGTATTGTTGTGGAACCCTTAGAACATTAAGTTATTTAATAGAAACAAGAAGTTATGGTAAATTATCATATGCAACTTCCTTGTACTATTCTATTGTGGTAGAAGACGTAAGAAAATACATAATCCTAGAAAAATTCCCAACACGAAAAGCAAAGATGTGTACGACACTATATTTGTTAAGAAGCGAACTGCACGTTGCTACAGTGGAGTGGAATATGGGAGAATGTTAACAATCTGATAATTGGCTTAAGAGAAATAGAGGTTATGTTTAGGTTTTTATCCTGAAAAGTTGCCTACTAATGAAAGACTAGAGATGATGAGAATTAGGAAAGATGGTAATTGTAAACAAGTCAAAAATACTTTTCAATGGTTCAGGAGTAAATCTAAGGTTTTATGTTCTGTAGGATGTAAAGAATGGATCAAATTATTCCCAGCTAACACCGAACGTATTTGCAACGTTGCAAACAGGTTGCCAGTAGCTTGGTGGATGTTTGATATTCAAGAAACGTTGCTGCAACTTTACCCAACTAACATTGAATGTATTTGCAACGCTGCAAACAGGTTGCAAGTAGGTTTGGTGGATGTTTAACATTCAAAGAACTTTACTGCAACGTTCTCCGCTAACACCGAACGTATTTGCAACATTGGAAACAGGTTGTAAGTAGGTTGGTGGATGTTTGACCTTCAGGGAACGTTACTACAACGTTGTAGCCATACTCTAGTTTCTTAGATGGAAATTCTTCATTTTAAAATAATGGCAAGTCCCTTGATAATTGGTGGACCGGAATAACAAACTGGGTTTCATTTTATCAATAAAACACTCGGGGTTGAGGTTTTCTATTATAGAATGTGTGTAAGTGTGTAAATGTAACTAAGCGCCTAGTTGCAGACCTGCTGAAGGGAGGAATTGAAAATACTAAAGAATTTATAAAATAAATTTTATGGCATTAAAAGACAAAATAAAAAAAGCGTAAACAAACACAAACAATGGAGGAATAAAATGAGCAAGGGAACCGTTTCAAAGGCAATCACGGCTACCACTGCTACTAAATTCAAATTGCACTCACTGTTTGTAACGGTTACCGTTCGAGACCCGTAAGCCGACCGCTGAAGACGCCACAAGAGGAAAGTGTATAGCTCCCCCCTTTTTCATTTGCAATCCTACATTCTTCACTTGTAAAAGGTATGTACTTGTCTTAGTTTATAACGTAACACTTAATAGTGGTCTTTTGTATTTTGCCTTGATGTAACAGCAAATTAGCAAGAATTCTCATGGTAATGTTACTTACCTAACCTACGTTACACCACGTTGATCTTGCATGTGGTTGCAAATGTGCCAACAACCATAGGCTAAGATGTACGATATTCTTCAATTAGTTTATGAAACTGTCAATTCTTTTTATGTATGTCACTGTTTGTCACACCAGGCTAACTGTAGCCTACAGCTACACTAACAGTCAGTTAGTCATGAGTACGATATAGGCTAGCTAAAGCTTTAACTACATACTGTTTGATACACACACACACACCCATACACATTATAGATAATGTATTAATGTCAGTAATATTTAGAAATGTTATGGAAAAATTGTTACTAATTTCTTTTAATAAATATATATATATAGATATAATATATATATATCTATATATATATGATATTAGTATTAATATATATATATATATATAAGTAGATTAATATATAGATTATATATATATCGAGCTACAATGTCCTTTAATATCTAATTCGCTCTACCTCAGAATTAATATATTTTCATATATGCTTAACCGAAGGGGAATTTTTTCTCGATAATAGATTTACCTGTACTTGGGCGCGAACGCAGGTACATTATAAATCCAGGAACGTAAAAGCGCTACTTAACTACCGGAGTCGAGGCGGGTTGATGTTGTCTCCAAACCAACGAATACTTCAGCGCGAGAAAGTATTTGAGGTGAGAGACGACATATACCTTTAAGCCTCTCGCGGTTGGGTGGTATCGCTTCCACTGACGTTCCTGGATTTATAATGTACCTGCGTTCGCGCCCAAGTACAGGTAAATCTATTATCGAGAAAAATTCCCCTTCGGTTAAGCATATATGAAAATATATTAATTCCGAGGTAGAGCGAATTAGATATTAAAGGACATTGTAGCTCGATATATGTATGTAAATCACGGTAATGTGATATGACTTATGTAAAATGCTACGTGTTGTCAAAAGCGCTACTTAACTA
>NC_087208.1:14113760-14136260 GCF_015104395.2 Macrobrachium nipponense | reverse complement strand
TGTTAGCTGGGCTAATGTTAGACATTAAAGCTGACTGTAAATAACACAAGAACACTGCAGTTATTAAATTTTGTAATTATGTGTATTGAAACTGAGGAAAATTGACAAACAAATTCTTGTGTTCAACATTTTAACTGTTGAAATAATGTAAATATTGTATTTTTGCTATTTGGAAAAAATAAAAGTTGAAAAAAAAAAAGGTTGCGGTCATAACATTGAGAAACAGTAAAGCAACGATGCCGCCATTTATATATTGGAGCGACATGGAAAAAGAATATATGCGATGCTTAGTAACTCTTAAAATGCCAGTACAACAATAATTCAATGAGGCAATTTTAATGTTACAATTGGAAATTTAAGAAATAATAATTGTGTCCTTGTATTTGCATACTCATTTTCTTTAATACGATATTTGACAGAAAACGGAGAAGCTTTATTGGTATACACAGGGTACTTCAAAGAGGAAACAAACAAAATAGTAATTTTAATCACTCAATTTTAACTTTCAACACAATGTTAACCTATTTGGCCACCGTATCCAGAAACCCTAGTTAGAAGTAAATTTATGTTCTTACAAATGAGCCATTCATTTTCTGCCAATCACATTTCAAGCACCTCGGCGTTGCCTATATTCATCTCCCACAACACCTCTCCTCTCCTCCTCCCCTTGACAGCCCATCCTCCTCGTCGACTGTCTATCATTTGACGTCTCAGTGTTTGTCCTCTTAAGATGACAAACATCTAGTTGGCTGAGTGTGCCTCTCAACCACGTAGAGGTGATCTTACAGTACCCAGTGTCTGTCTCTGTATACCCAATTCATTGCTTGATTAGGTTGGGTGATTCTGTAATAACAATAATAGTCTCCTGTGTTGAGACAAAGAATGCATGACGGCGGAAAAATGGTTAATATATGGGAGGATGCTTGAGTAAAAAGCCGATAATAATTTCACAGGGTACAACGCCATTTTACTTGCTTACTTCCTCTTCACAGAACTACAACATAATTACAAGCGCTTCAGTGGCGTGGTTGGTTTGATGTTTGCTTCTCACATCGGTGGTTGCAGGTTCGATTCTCGGCCATTCCATTGAGGAGTGAGAGATGTGTATTTCTGGTGATAGATTTTCACTCTCGACGTGGTTCGGAAGTCACGTAAAGCCGTTGGTCCCGTTGCTGAATAACCACTGGTTCCATGCAACGTAAAAACACCATACAAACTAACAAACAACAGTAGTTACAACTTTCACCAACAGAGGCGCCAGCGGCAAATCACAGACAATGTAACAAAAATAAATGGTAAACTTAAATAAACACGTTTAGAATTATTCATCTTGAGTTTATTACTCAACATCCTGGATCTTGTTAACGTATCATTTTCACTTTATCCTGTAGAGTCAGTTTTAGGCACTGCTTGAAACTGTCGGCAAGTTCTATCAATTGTCAAGGGGAGGGAACGATGCCTTTTTGAAAAAAAAAATTGAAATAAGAAATTTGCTATACGTAGCGTAGCTTTTTCAGCGCTATAAAAGCATCAATGAGTATCATATGTTAATGAAGCAAATAGCGTTGCTGCAACGTCACGGTGAAGCGAATCTTAATATATATCCTATATTTATTGTTCTCTAGATTATTGTCAAATAACAATTTCCTTGTATGAATTTGGAATGGTCGAACTGTGTGTTCCAGTTACAGCGCTTTCAGAGTTGGCTAATGCGACACTGGACTTATTATTATTATTATTATTATTATTATTATTATTATTATTTTACGTCATTATGAAGGACCAGTAGATGAGCGGGATTTCATCTTGAAGATGCCGGAGATGACATCATAGTTTACTTGATACCGGATCCAATTAAAACAAGTAATAAATGAGCAGAAGTTTCTTCTGCGCACTCCAGTTTCCTGACAGAGTATAATGCTGCATGAAACTCTCAACCAAGGCCCATGAAACTCGGAAGCGGCCGGTGATGACCTATTACTATGTTATTGGCAATATGATGGTGCCAGATGCACGATGATGTGGAACTTTAACCTTAAATAAAAAAAAAATAAACAACTGAGGGTAAAGGGCTGCAATTTAGTATGTTTGATGATTGAAAGGTGGATGATCAGTATGCCAATTTGCAGCCCTCTAGCCTCAGTAGTTTTAAAATCTGAGGGAAGACAGAAAAAGTGTGGTCGGGCAGATAAATAGCCATCTTAATAGTTTTCTTTTACAGAAAACTAACAAGCATAGCAGAAATTGCAATACTTACATTGATATCATCATTGTAAGTCCCTTCACATTCGATACATTCTGCGCTAGTTCCACCAGATTACAAACGCATGATGTGAAATAGGAGAGGCTCAATTTAAAAAAAAAAAAAGAAGAAAAATCATGACCATTACACTCATGCACAGAGACGCATGCACTTTCCCTTTCTTTCAGGAATGGAAGGACAACAGCTTTTTTTATTTTATTTATTTTTTTTTGTCATTAAATTTTAGAAGTGATTGGGAAGTTAAAAGTTCTCGAGAAAATATATCATCAGTATTTCAAGAGCACGCTTGAATATATTACTCAGTACCGTTTACTCCAGCTGCGGAGAGAGTCGAAGACAAAAGGTTTTGTTCTTTTTTTTTATTATATTCTAATATGGTAGGGGATTATTCTTGTATATTTTCATAGAAGGGGCGGAGTGACGAGTAGCCCACCTAGACACTAAAAATAATTGGGGAGAAAAAGTGGAGCTGGATCACGTAGGAAGAGGAGAGAGGCTACTCTGAGGGAATTAACAGCTGAAGCAGAGTAGTTCCCCCGGCCGCTGAGTAATCCTGATGGGTTCCGCCGCTTGTAGAGTTCCCAGGCTTAGTAGCAATAAGAAATAAATCATATATAGGAGAAAATTCTCAATTTGGATGGATTTCCTTCCGGGAGACTAAAGGTATAGCAGAAATGGAAAGTTCCTTTTTATTGTTAAGTGTCTCGTTCCCTCAAAACTCGCCGACATTTTGACGTGAAACGTGTCCGTCGGTTTTGTTCATCCAAGCCAGAAAGACATAATTCATCCAGGACTCATTTCTTCATAAAACTTTTAGCAAGATGTCTGAGGAGACTTGACTTTATAACTAGGGTAATTGAAGTCCTCCTCCGAAGTAAAACTATTCTGCCCATTAAAAGTGACTCCATGAACATAGTACATTGTCTTTTACCTGAAGGAAGATGAGAAAATTTCAGGTCACGCGTCTTTTTTTCGAGAGAAAGATCCGTGGTTCAGATCACTCGAAATTGGGAACAATATTTTTTCCTCTTTCTGCAAAGTTTAGAAGTTAGAAATTTCCTGGTAATCCCCCATTGAACTGTTTTTTATTTCTAATTCTGTGATTATTATGATTACTTTTCTTGCCCTTGTAACTACTAAAATTTCCTTCAGTGACCGAATGAACGGCAAGCGTACAACGTAGTCGCTTTTTACTATAAAACTTTCGATATAGGCTGAACATAAATGCCACTTCGTCGTTTTGGGATTTTTTATCTTTCCTTCCTGTTATTTCTTTTCATCTTTACCCTTCTCCTTGCTTTAGCTATTTATGAGTTATTAGAAGCTATCCAAAAATTTAGGCGTAGTCCAATAATTTCAAAATTAAGGAACCGTCAAATTCAGAGGATTGGTGACCTGTTACTTTGTTAAATGGTAAACAAATTCCTACGGAGATATTTAAAAACAGACTTCACTTGGTGAATGATAAGGTAATCTCCAAACTTCAATTCATTTTATCAATAATGAGAAGACAAAGGCAACCTTGCTCAGTCTAGACTGGTCTAAGTTTTTTGACGGAGTCAATATTGGTTTTCTATTGAGCCTGGCAAAAATTTGGTTTCCCAGCTGAATTCATTATGATTATTGGCACTTCCTGTAAAGGACTAGTTCTTCAGCATTGGTGGTGAGCAGATGTACTAACGCGCACAATAGTCCGTTCCCTCTGCTGATCCAGAGAGTGAACACGAATCCGATACAATGAAACCCGGAAGCAGTTGGACAAATGACTAATTAAACTCCCAATAGATGTCGCGCCGTTGGGGAAAGGAAAGAGGAGTGGGAAGTAGCTATTTTTCTTGAGCGTACAATAAAGTCTCCATAGCCTAATATCATTAATTAAGAGAGTGAGTGTAAAGTTTTTGTTGTTGACGATACTGGGTTTGAGTATAAAATGTGAAGTTAAGGAAGTATAAGAAATCACCTTCTTATATATATATATATATATATATATATATATATATATATATATATATATATACATATATATTATATATTATATATCTATATATATATATATTATATATATATATATAACTAACGTCTCTAGCAGCAAATTAGCAAATTTTCAGTTCACTTACAGATTTCGGCTATAAGTAATTTTCTTGAATACTAACACAATATGAAATCTTAAGATATTTTCGCCAAAGTCACAAGTTGGTATTTAGTAGAAACATAGAAACACAGAAGCAGAGAAACAATATTAATAATAGGACAGAGATAAAGACAAAAAAATTCTGAGAGAGAGAGAGAGAGAGGAGGGAAAAATAACATTTCAAGTTCTTTTCTAGATGAACACCATAGTGAACAAGCCTCATCTTATATATAGGTTTCGTTGTGTCAACGTGGCAATCGCAAAATGTCAGATATTATCAATTTTACTATATGTCTTTCATAAGATCTTCATCATTGTTTTCACGATGCATTATAATACAAAATAACTCAACTCAGATTCTGTGTTTCAAGGAGCAAAGTAGTTTTGCAGTGTCGATGTAGTTATCGCTAATGGTGAGGTGTAAACGAGTTAATTATCGCTGACAATTTTGATTGACATATTTAAAGAGCAATTGCCAGCGAATATGCTATTGTAGGAATTTAACTTCTCTCTCCAGGAAAGTCAACTGCAGTGGTCCTTCCCCTTCCCTGACTAGTTCCTGTCTTAGGGAGAGTTAGGGACCACTATCAGCTACCTTGGCATTGGTGAGTTAGGTTGTCTAGTATTTGACCAAACTTAGGCTGCAGGTTTTAGCTCTACTAATATTATGCAAAGGCAAAAAGGTCTTATAGCTGTTTAAGGCTCTAAATGTTTAAAGGTTTATATATGCTAACTAGTCAATGATCAGTCAATATTAACACTGATCAACATCCATTCACATAATACTAGTTTACTATGATCACAATTGGAAGGAGTGAATAATGGTAAAGAACTCTGTAAATATGACGTTACGTTTCCTGATGTCGATGACAGGCTTTGTTCTACAACGTTTATGGGGCATCATGTGGCCTTAAGTCAGTAGCAGTAGATGGTAAGTTGCGGAACAAGTCACTGTCATTTGTACGTGTCCCAAGTCACCTCCTATATGGGTAGCGTCATCCTTAAACCTTTGGTATAGACTATTATGTTAATGTAAAAAGTGTCCACACTAGGATATAGTTTTCATGACCATAGCATTCTACATTAAGAATAATAACAATTGGACAGGTATAAGATTATTCAATACACAGCGCATTTTCGTTGCCAACAAAACCGCCAAATAATACATAATGAAAAAAATTGTTCTCTAGTTTCGTCTATTTGGCTACCACTTACCCAAAAACACACCCCCACTCTCTCTCTCTCTCTCTCTCCGATCAATTTTTTCTGTCTTATTCTCTGTGCTATTATTAATATTTTTATTGTACTTCTTTCGTTCTAGCTTTTTATTGAATATGAATTTGTTACATTGGTGAAAGTATCTGCATCTTACATTTTGCGTTAGTATTTAAAAAAAAATTACATATAGCCTTAATTTGTAAGTTTCTATAGATACTGGCCCAACCATGCAATATGATGATATGTGTATATATATATACATACATATATATATATATATATATATATATATATATATATATATATATATACATATATACACATACATACATCGAGCTACATATATATACGTATATGTTTGTGGTCGCTACCTCAATAACGTAAGTGAACAGAAAATTTTGCGAATTTGCTGCTATAGATGTTAGTTATTTTTTCTTATTTTTTGTAAGAGATGGCTTGCAGGTTACAGAACACCACCGTTAACACTGTTGGTGAAAGTTTTGTATCGATCTTGTGGACTGTTGTTTCGGTTGATAAGATACGATAATCCAAAGAAAATATTAATTTATGAATACTGACTTCCTAAGCACTTTTATTTGTTTTCATTTCACATATTTCCTTAACTGCGCATTTTATGCTCAAACCCAGTATCGTCAACAACAAAAACTTTACGCTCACTCTCTCAATTAACGATATTAGGTATGGAGACTTTACACTATGCTCAAGAAAAATGCCTGTTTCCCACTCCTCCTTACTTGCTCCTACGGTGCGATATCTACTGGGTGTTCAGTTAGTTAACTGTCCAACTGCTTCGGGGTTTCATAGTCGCGGCGCGGATTCGTGTTCACTCTCTGGATCAGCGGAGGGAACGAACTATTATGCACGATAGTACTTACTTACTATCCCCGCTGTTAGGTAGACTCACACTTAGTGGTGGTTAACTTGAAACAAAGACATTGAGCAAAATGGCAAATAATGATATCTTACAAGGGTCAAATCAGTTGGCCTCCAGTTCGCGTCAGCTATCAACACCAAAGGTAATATTTGATATACTTCACATTAAGGAAGATGAAATAATTGGCGTCCAACTCGTGCCATGTAATCGAGTGATCCTTAAATTTGTAGACAAGTGCTTATTTGATTATTTTATAGCCAAATTTGACGACAAAACGAACAAGAATGAAGGAAATGATAACATCAGGATTTTAAATCTTAGCAGCATTAACACATGTGCCTATTAGATATGCACCTTTTGAGTTGGAGAGTGCAATTCTCGAATAGGCATTATGCAGGTGTGGCAAAGTGCATGATGATATGAGAATGAGAGGAATCCCTAAAATAGTACCATTGCAATTTCACCAATGCTTTACTATACCTTTCTTGAACTTTTGCCTCGTCATTACTATCTCCTTTGCTCACGATGTAGCACTTTTTATGCTTATTACACAATAAAACTCAGTAAGTTTTTCAATATGTATGTGAAAGTAAATGTGAGGGAAGAAAAGAAGTTATGGTTTACACTGTTCTTCTGAAAAGTTGGTGTTTGTTACACAAAAATATTTTTTATTGCTGCCAAAGTTGTACCCTAAAGCTACCATATGTATATATATGATCAAAGTTTCCGCATAAACTAGGGAAACGTCGGTAACTTAAAGGAGTTCCTGCCTTTCAAACATTTGGTGAAAATTCCGTATCTTCTTATCAGTCTGTGCGGTTCTGACCCTTCGAATTTTATTGCTTACTCCAGACTGGGCCCTAAAATTTTGTAGGGATCATATTTTCAAACATGAAACCGTTGCCTAACACGCACTGTTTTGTTGTAAAAGATTTCTATTTACTTTTGACCCCAATCAATAGCCCTGATATAAATAGTATTTGGGAAACACAACCGATGTCCAATAAAAAAAAAAGTACTACATCAAGTAAATTTGTGTGTGTTTGTCTCCCTTGATGTTAGTTGATTTAAGTATATCTTAGTTTAAGCAGATCACTGAGCTGATTACCAGCTCTCCTAAGACTGGCCCGAAGAACTAAATATCTTTAAGTAGCTAGGAACCATTTTGTTACTTAGTAACGGAACCTACAGCTTATTGCGGGATCCGAACCACATTATTCCGAGAATTCAATTTCTAATCACCAAAAATAGATTCCTCTGAGTCCATGTTGGCAGAGCAGGGAGTCGAACCCAGACTACAGAATTGGTAGGCGAACATTGTAACCCACTGGTCCAACGAGGAGCTTGATGTTACTTGGACGTATCAAATCCTTCGTTATACTGTATCTTGGAAATGAGAATTTGTGCATACATAATTATGCTGTTTCTCGGTGGGTTTAAGCAATGGAGGAACTGTAGCTCATGCACAGTACTGGGGTTGATGCTTATAAGATCCAGGCAGCCTATTTACACCAGGGGTCGATAAGGTGCAGCTGATTTCCAGCTCGAGAGAGATTAGAACTATGACACGTATACTTGAGGTTATTGATTACCATTCTTGGTAGTTGTATAGGTAGCTGGGGGGAGAGTGCAGTGCAATTGTGTAGACGGATTTCAGAGAGGATGTTACCTCAACTGACAGAATTTCGACATCAAAATGTTAAGGGAATACTTTCTGCCATCGTCATTCGTTCAACCTTCAACGAAGAATTAAGAAAACATTTCAGATGGTTTTCTGTCAATTTTTAGTTTTCTGTAAAAGTAAACAATTGAGATGGCTATTTGACTGTCCGTCCGGACCTTTTTCTGTTAGCCATCAGATCTTAAAAATCACTGAGGCTAGAGGGCTGCAAATTGGCATGTTGATCATCCACCCTCTAATCATCAAATAGTCCGCGGCTGAGAGTTTCATGGGCTGTGGCTGAGAGTTTCATACAGCATTATACGTTGTACAGAAAACTAGATTGCGCCAAAGAAACTTTATTAACAATACACGAAAGAATACAGTGAAGGCAGAGACTTTGACTTGCAATGGATGACTTTCTCTTTACCAAAAGAAAGTGGTATGGTTTCTTTAGGGCTAGACTGGTAGTAGCCCGATATGCATAATAAAAGAATCAGGTATACAGTAAGGACTGACGCTAACATCTTTGACAAAATTGCTGTGGAACCAAGCAACAATTTCATGGCCCACCGGCAGCTTTTAGTATGACTGATTAATGGCTTTGGATCTACTAAAGTGGAGAATAAGGACGTGAGCTCACTGAATGCTGTTACTATGAGATTGAGAGCCTTTGTCCCTGTGGTTTTCCGTAATAACTTTTTTTCGGTACAGATATATTACCTAGCCATAGTATACTTTAAATCCCTACCTAATTTTCGGCATCATTCTTTATTACTTATATTAGAAAAAAGTATATTCATAAGAGTAAAATAAAGCACCCGAAGCCATTGGTAGAGCACTTTAATGTAAGGGTGCAAAGTTATTCGTGACGTAAGCATATGACGTCCTGACTCCTTCCACAAGATGATGACAACAAGCAGCTGTCTCTGAAATTCTGAATGAATATTCGTACCTTGTCAAGGCTTCAACAATGGCGGCTACGATAAGTCATTGTCCCTATGGTTTGCAGGACAGCTTTTGTGATTCGACTTGCACAATTGTTTAGAAATGAGGAGGCCCGTGGCAAACCCTACGTAAGCTTGGGCACGTACGTAAATGAATAATAGGGTTCTTTTTTGGGTATGGAGTAAGCCCGGACATCCAAGGCTACCAAGTTTTCGTCATTTGTTGACTTCCATATGGTGAAGAAAGATAATTATATATGCTCTATAAAGCAATAGTTGTTGATTTCTTGGTAAAATATAACTTGCGGAACAACATTAAAATTTGCTTTGCCAAAACAAAAAAAAAACAAAAAAAAATGCCATTGGTTATAATACATCACTGAATGACCTCTATAGGTCCCAATGCTTGACTTGAAGTCTAAATTCTATGATCCAATCTAATCCTATGCAATCAACTATTCATGACAATGATCGTCACTGTCATATTAGGAAAGATATCAAAGGAGTTACAACGAATGCCAAAGTTTTCTTCATTTTGTTAACTGATTTTTAATTACATAATTTTTCAATGAAGAAAGAGTGATAGAAAGTAATTTCTCGGATTATTTGTGGAAACCCTTTTCTTCAATGATTCTAGTACGCGACCTCATGGCATGAATCCTATATACTACTACCACTACTACAAAGTGTAAACAAGGAGTATTGGTTGTATTTCATTGTTGCCAGCGTCGGTTTAATTTTTCTGGCTAACATACTGGGTTATTACGGATGGCAAAACTCTGCTCATAGACTGGCCTTGCCGAGCGCTGATAGAATCCACACGTTCGTCTTTGACATATAGCTGTATGCTGATACCGAAGGGGCTAGCACCGTATTAAGGTTTCGAAATCGTTTATCATTTCTTTTACTGACTTGTGCAGAGTACTTAGAGGAAGGGAAGCACCAACTCACTCAACTCTACGCAATACGTTTTCGAATGACGTTCAATGTGCCACAAATAGCAGGACAAGGTATCCTAGGAAGATTTATTTCTCGATAATAGAACTTTCAGACAATTCATCAAAAAAGAAAATAAATAAATCCGAAAGAGGAGTCAAATGACGCCCCAGCTATTGGCGAAAGAATATTCCCCTCGTCAGGCATGGCATCTACGAAGTATAGGAAAAGTTCAAGGTTACAAAACCTAATAAACCTTAGCATATTAATTTTCTGCTCTAGTACTCATCAAAAACGGACCACCTTCTGGAATCCTCCTCTTCAAGAGGTCCAAACTTTATTTTACGGACATTTTACGCGAAGGAATTTTTACGCATAAAAACAGGACCCCAAAATCTAGACGAAGCAAACGTTTTCTTTGGTTGTTTGGGAAGTATAATAGGTGAAATCGAATGTGATAGACCTACCTATTAACTGTGAATACTTTTTATACATGTTTTCCGTTCTTTGATGAGCAAAAACCATGGATTCCACAAGTTACTTGTTTTTGAAAGTCTCTGGAACCAAGATGGATATGTTCAAACTATTCGCCCATTACAACAGTACTTGATGCAGCAACATGCAAGAAAAATTGCCTCCTCCCTAACATAAAAAAGGAAAACTGAAAAGTCCTTTTCAAAAGCATATTAATGTAATGGATTTCAATAATGTGATCAGTGTTTAACAAGCAGGCAACAATCCGGAAAATAGGAAAGACGTCTTTTTTACTTCTATAATTTCCGAAGATGAAAGCGATTGTAATTATATTTTCCTTGATCTGCATGTAGTCTCTCTCTCTCTCTCTCTCTCTCTCTGTCGTGGTGTATACATACCAACAAGTGCAACTACTTGACTCATTCCGCAAGATCACTTTTTCTAGAGCCTCGTTCTCAAAACTGTTCATCATCAACTTGATAGAGCGAAATTTCTAGTTTCAAAGCAGCATTTCATGGATTTCGGAACCTACTACTTGAAGCATTGGTGTGAAATCTCGACATCGAAATCTACGGAGATTTAGGTGTCCTTATAATCCACTGAGGTCATAAATTTTGTCATAATTTAGTAACAGTTTTTTTTTATTTTTTATTTTTTTTAATAATCATATAACCCAAACTGACACTGTTTTCAGTGAAGACTCGATGATGCTATATTCACGAATGATATTCATTAAAAAAAAAAAACACTTGTATAAATAGTTTAGTTGGGCCCTGCTGGTGACCTATAACAAATGTAAGACACAATTCATAATTAAAGGAAGTAACTTTTACATTTCGTTTCTTACGAATCCATTTACTTTTTGTAAATAACTCCAAACTTTTATAAAGAACGTATTTGAACTTTTCTCATAATAATATCCAGCTAATTCGAGTTTACTTTTCTTTTGTCATTTTAGTAAAAAGACATTTTGCGCATTACTGAAAGTTAAAGATTTCCCCTATGACCCAACGCTTGACATACTTTATAGTTTACCTTTAGTTATTCTGGATTTTTTAAAATCAAACATTTTCTTTCTTTTAAAATTGAAGGTAGAATTAAATGCCTCAGTATAATTCCACCTCAAACGTGAACTTGACCTACCATCTACCGAAACAAAAAATATCAAACCTCTCAACCCACCACAAGAAAGTATACATATTGCTATTTGAGAAAAACATGGGTAGATTGTCAACTAGGGTATTGTCTGGGGATTTTGCTATATTGTGTCGAATCTTCATATTTCGTCTCCGGAGTTTTGTGGCCTTAGCTATCGAGTGACTTTTTCTAGCTAGCTTCAGCATACGACTTGTCAGAGAAAATGGAACACACGAATTCAGATTGAACCTGTCATAAGGGGCTTTTTTTTTTATCAACAAACACATGCAGCATGTTCCATTTCAGGTCCTGTTGGCAGCGACTTTTGGTCGCCATAGCGACTGTTAATTAAATGAAATATGTGGCTCTTATAAGACCCAGGGGAGTACAGTCGAGTTAAAAATCGGCCTTCAGTTATGAAGATTTCTCCGCGGGAATGTTCTATAATTAAGGAAAGAACTGACGGTAATGGAGAGTCTTGGTGCTTACTTTTTGGGTGTTACTTTTATGGTAAATGGGTTTTAGAAAAAGAGACAACGATTGGGAACTTTG
The DNA here is from genome assembly GCF_015104395.2 of Macrobrachium nipponense. Taxonomy (NCBI): domain Eukaryota; kingdom Metazoa; phylum Arthropoda; class Malacostraca; order Decapoda; family Palaemonidae; genus Macrobrachium; species Macrobrachium nipponense. The sequence goes on along the minus strand of NC_087208.1, from coordinate 14,124,047 downwards.
CTTAGAATGCGACTTAGTGTGGAGAATATTTTTATAGTAAAACAGAATAGACCCAATATACCAGTACCTTTTCTGTGTGTGTTTTTTTCTTCTTTTGTTTAGCAGTCGTTTTACGTAAAAAGGACGATGAAAGTTTTCCATAAATAAATAAAAGATAACAAATCATCAATCATGATGTACAAACAATCTAACGATAAATCGCTAAGAGCAGCGACAGTCTCTCTCTCTCTCTCTCTCATGCCTTTTTTATCTTGCGTCAAAAAATTGGATAACTGTAACTTGCAACCTTCAATAAGGCATTCAAAATAGATTTTTGTCTCTCAGACACCAGAAACTGCTTCGTTCCTGTCTATGACGATAAGGATGCACCTGACACCCAACTCTTCAGAGAGTGGTAAATATAGTACTATAGTATATACATATATTTCTTACACATTTCATTATTTTACACATCCTTTCTCTGTTCCATATGTCGTAATTCCATTTCCCTTCCGAGCGCGTTCATGTACGTATTTCATAAATCCATTTCCATTCCATCTTTCAATTCACAACTTTATGCTATGAAGAATGAATATAATTTTTTCCAGGGTTTATTATGCCTGTCATATTTTCCTAAATCTTATTAATTATGTCATTTTCCATTGCCAGGTGTATGTGATGAAAACCTTTAAAAAAGTGATACCGTGCCTACTCATTCAAGAAAAATCGAAGCCCCTAAACCGAATTTATTTAACCACATCTGTGGAAAGCAACCCGTTCAGGCAGCTTCATTAACGCCATCTTGATACTGTAAGGACGACATTCGGGGGAATGTTCGCCCTTCCATTGTAAAAATCTGTATATCCACATGTCCTCTCTTTTCTTCCTGGAAGTACTAAAGTGTAGAGCATTTTACGCGCTCTCTTTTGATGTATATATGTCGGGAATCCATTCCCTCTATGTAAAGTTATTCATGTATTTTCGTCTGTGAAGAAACACATTCACAGCGGGGGCTCTGTCCGTTTTTGTTTATGTTTGTTCGTGCGTGCGTGACGGACACTATGCTTCCGTCCGCACGCCGCCTTATGTACAGCCTCATTTGCCGAATAAAGTTACTTTGGTTGCTCTCCTCGTATTGCTCAAACCCCACAATACTTGTTGGTATTTCGTGTAAAAACGGGACGTACTTTGACATCGCAAGAAGGTACTTTTTATACTTCTGGTATCCAGCAAAAAGATGTCCTAATGTGATGAATGAAAAACCATTGATAGCTGTACATTATATTATAAAGCATTCAGTTAAGCTCTAAATAACAGTGTTACGGATCCAGAGATCTCAGAGACAATGTTACGGCCTCTGAGGGAGGTCCGCTTCAGGTTCGATATGAAATAATAAAAAAAAAAACTTATCAACACAAACAGTTGAAACTGGGGATATGAATATAGAAAGAAACACTAACACAACAAAGGTTTATTTACAAGCTTACTAACAATGGTAAATGCAGAATGGTATCTCCTATTTACATAAACAGATAGAATCTTACACTGCGTGAACTGGGGGGGAAACAGTGAGGTAATAAGAATACTTGCTAAACAGTTTGGCACTTCGAAGAGGTGGCTTCATGAAAGTAGAGCGGCAATTGCAGTCGTCCTCTTGCCTCCGTATTGCAGAAAATAGTCTATTCGTAAGGCAGGAACTCTCCCCCTTCTCCGAAGTCTGCTCAACGTAGAGACAACTCGGCCGTCCACACCTGAAGACGACTAGACCAATATCCAACCAACTCTCGAACAACTTTTGATTGATACTTCGTCGGTTCCTTTTTCTCGTATCTCACGGAAGATCTCTGCTGCTGCTGATCTCTCACTGATAATCTGATCTGTGGCTCTCTGTGACTAACTGGTGATCTCTCTTTTACGATCTCTCTCTCTCTTACGATCACTGCTCTCCAAAGTTCGTTCATCGTATTTATACGGCACTCTGGGGGCGGAGCTTACGGTGAACGTCACCAACTCCCGAGGTTTCTAGACATTCTTAGATGAATCCAGACGAGGTATTGCATCAGAAAATCGCGGCGTTTCTCACGTAACATTGGCGCGTTTTTGCGCTCCACAGCACTCCTGCTGATTGTAGAACCACCACGAAGATAGGCGCCTCCAACAAGGGCGCGAAAGCCTCCTTACTGCCGAACTTCTCGAAAATGCGTTCTCCTTTCCTTTAACTTCTTTTGCTATGAAGCAATTACCATCACAAACAGTAACAAGCAAGACAGCTCAGCGTTCTCCATTCAGCACCGTAGGAGATGCAAAATTTTCTTGCTTCATTTCGAACCTATTAAAATATAGCTTGATGATGTAACTGTTCTCCTAACAATATGAAATCCAAAATACAACCTACACCGAGCAATATTATCCATCCCCTCCCATTAACAGAGAGAGAGAGAGAGAGAGAGCAACATGACTAAATTGCATCGCCTTTAAAAAGATTTGTTATGTAACAAAACCCTTGGAATATTATTTACAAAAACATGCAAACAAAATATTCATGGAAGTAATAAAAATCCAGAAGAAAATTTAGTGCTGCCGGAGAGACCATAACGTAACTTCGAGAAGCACCCTCATGTTACGATTATGGTGGCGAGAACGACTCGGTGCCTTATTGGTTTTGGGTCATTTCATAAGTTTCAGCGATGACGTCAGAATCACTGCCGACAGTCACTGCCTTCATAAAATTCTAAGTAGTTTTTTAAATATATTTTTAAACTTCATAGGTGATAATTTCCGTTGTTGTATACGTGTTTTTACGTATTTGTATGGCATTTTGGCAAATCGATCACGGACTAGAAATCAGGGTTTATTTTTATCAAGATTTATTGTAATTGTATTTCGAGGACAAATGTGTCACTAAAGTGCTCAGATATTGCTATATAACGGGGCAACACTGATCAGTTGGCCGTTTGGAAATTTCCTTTTTTTGAAAAATTCAGATGATCCTTTGGAATGGAAATATCGAAAATGATGGCATAAAACCGAAAGACAAATAACAAACTAGATAGCAGGAGAGATTTGAACTCTTGTAAGGATGAATTATACTCTGTATTTATATGTAGTAAAGGATATCTTTTTGTCTGAAGAGAAGCCTAGCATGGCTCAAAACTGTCATGAGAAAGAGGTTTAATTTCTAATGGGACTTGTTTGGCAGACTCTTTGGAAGAATAGTGACAGAAGATACAATACATTTAAGACTAGACATGAGGCGAAAGTAATTTTCCTAAACGTCATAACCGTTGCAGATTTTTGCTGGTGTTTGTTCTCAGCAGCAAGAAATCAACGGGTATAACGGTCAAGTATTGGGAGGCATTCAGCATGGTCTCATTATAGTAGCGCCAGCAAAGTAAAAGTAACCGAATATTATTTTTAACAGTAAAGAAGCCAATCTGAAGCAATTATAGGCTTGAAATAAAGAGTCACATTTAATCAAAAATAAAATCCATGACAAGAATTCTCCATTCACATGGCAGTTCCTTATAGTCCAAGAGTTAGAGGTCATTTATTTATATTTTTAAATGACCAGGTGTTTGAGTTGTATCTCCGGGAATCTTATCTAATAGCAAGCCAACTCTTAAGTAAATGGCATGGTGGACAAGGTCAAAAGTCAAATACATGAAAAGTTTTTTCGTCTCAATAATTGTACTTAAACCAAGATTACTCGATTGTGAATAAAAATATCGAAATGAGCTTTGTTGCATTCCAAAGCATAATGATAGATCTGTTTTTTTTTTTAATACAGCGTAAGTAAAATACCTAGGAGCAGTATTTCAATTAAAAAAATGCCATGAATATCGGATCTAGCTGATAATATAACATTCTTAAAAATATAGTTATCTATACTTTTATTATTTATCGCTAATATGCTATTTTCTTCTTGCATATTATAGGTAATCTATTGGGGTAATCATTGAATTTTTCAGAAATAGGATTACTTCATTCGTTTGTGTGTGAGAACTAAAAGTGACCATCTAGGAGTAAGAGCCCGTGGTGGCACAAAGCCAGCTAAATCATAACCAACCACCAACCTCACACCCTAGGGCTATGAGCAGAATTTTTTTCTGCTAATATATGTGTTAGAATAATATTCATGGAAGGTTATTGATGCAACTATTGCAAAGAATCAACACTTATTTTATTGATAATTGAAAACCATATATCTTTTCATTGAACTGCACTAACAAAGCAATGTTTTTTTGTTAAGTCAAAGTATATAACATAACAACAAATAAAGTAATATGCATGTTATTGTTAACATAATAAATGAATCAATCAATAAAATAAAACGGAAGAAATATTCTTTAATTTCAGTGAATTGGGTAGTTTGGGGTAGAGCAAGATGGTATACAACTCATTCAGTTCCATCTGCCTACACTGTAATGATTTTATGCAGCATTGAAATTGTGCCCTAAAACTTTGTAGCGACTCTACATCTGCGTTAAGAGTCTCAGTCTGGAAGAGCGTTTTGACTAAACCCAACTTGACTTCGCCTTTCCTGCCATAGGTCTATTGACAAGCTCGCTAGTTATAAATATTTAACTCCTTCTAATTTAAAAACATATATCAGTTCCAAAGCCTCCCCTTCCAATAAGTCCTTCAAATAAGAAAACTTCTGTATACACTCAAATTCAGTACATTGAATAATACAACTGCAAGTAATATTGCATTGATTGATTTGAAAAAGGGTATGGCCAATTTTAAATATTACATTTGCTGAAGCTGTGTGTATATTTGAGTTGGCTGACAGTTTATACCTTTTTCAGTATTGAAACTTCTACTTTGGTGTTAGTAAATAATAGTTTAATAAGTAGGACATATATAAGAATTGAAGAGGAGACGGAGAGGCTTTTAAGTCTTTGATAACCAACTGGTCAGAAGAGGTTGAAACCACTATTGGTACAGATGATATCCATAGTATTTCTTCATTGAGAGACTCCTTGATGGATTATTTGTAGAAGGTCCAACAATTGGATAGTGGAATATTGGATTTAGCAGATCCTGCAGGACAGCTTGACCAGATTATGATTCAAGCAGAGCATAGCCTAAAGATAGGCACTGAAATTCATAGACGAAATTCCTCTATAAGAGTCATCTAGCAGGAAAAAATGAACATAGTACACTGATATTGTCTGTCAAAGTTGGTGTAAGGCTGCCTAAATTAGACCTCAAACATTTCGATGGTGGTTTATTGGAATGGAATTAATATTTGGAGCTATTTGAAGTATCAGTGCATCAATGCATTGAATTTGAACGTATACAGAATTTTTCTTATTTGAAGGTTATTGGGAGGTGAGGTTTTGGAGTTAGATATTTAGGAGTTAGATATTTACAAGCAATGAACTTGTTAAGAGACCTATGGCAGGAAAGATGAAGTCAAGTTCGGTTTAGTCAAAAGGCTATTCTAGACTGAGACTCCTAACAGATGTAGAGTCACTACAAAGTTTCAGAGCGCAATTTCAATGCTGCATAAGATCATTAGAGTGTGAGCAAATGAAACTGAATGAGTTGTATACTATTTTGCTCTACACCAAACTACCCAGTAGAGAAGTGAATCAATAAAAGGTAGGTGTGGGTAGGATTGGTTAAATTTGACACCTTCAAAATGTATCTTGAAGAGGAAATACACAATTTGAGGGCTTTTCCAAAAACTGAAATAGTAAAAACTAAATCCTCAATAACAGTAACTACTTTCGCGGTAGAACAAGGGCAGTCTGTGAAACCAGAAAAACAGAAAAGCTTAAAACTCTGGTTCTGTTTCGTTTGTGCATCCTATAAACATTTCAGTACCGATTGTGACAAGCAAAGCTGTAACAATGGTAGCACTGTTAGATATCATAAGGTCATATGCAATTAAAACCAACCAAAGACCAATTAAGGTGGGGTACAAGTTAGAACACTCTCTTTGACAATAATCAGACAGGGAAATGAGATAGCTAAATAATCGATCTTACCTACAGCCACAATAACCATGAAGGGTAAAACAGGTCGCATTGTGTGAAAGAGAGGGTTGTTGGACGCTTGTGCCAAGAAATCATTTATACAAAGATCGGCTTTTGAAGGACTCCATTATAAGAGTAAGGGAGTTGAGAACATAGCATTGAGAGGCTATATGAAATCAAAACCAGTCAAAAAATATAAAATGGCAAATGGTAAAAATCATTGTACCCCACCAGCGTAGATTGATTCATATGGATTGTATTGTGGTGGATGAGCTACCTGAATACACGAAGAAGTTCGATGTTAAAGAAGAATTTAAGGGTGTTGTGCGAAACAAAAATCAGCTCAACTGATAATGATTTTGATTTACTCATAGAGAAACAATCGTTTACAGAGTTGTTGATAGGGGCTGGCAATGTGTACAACATACTACATCCAGGGTTTAGGAAATCTGAGAGTGTGTATTTACAAACAACAATACTTGCTTGTGTTTGCGAGGTAACCGGAACCTGCAGCTTTCCTCCCACCAAGGAGACTCACGTTTCTATTTTAAAACTGGCAGTGGAAACAATGTGAAACTATGATTGAAGAGCTACTCATTTAAAGGAACCAAAGTTAGATCTTGAAACTTTGTGGAGTTTGGATCCCTTGGTTATTGACTGCAGTGAGATAACAGTACAGGAAAGGAAGTTATTAGAAAACTTTGAGAGTACTATAACCTATTGCGAAGTTGCCAACAGTATGTTGTGGTATTGCCTTGGAAAGCCAATATAAATAGATTGACCTCCAACTTTGGGTTGGCTTTAAATAGAATGAAGCAACAGTGTGTGTCAAGTTTCAGGACACTCAGTATCTAGAACACCATCAGAAAATCCTAAAGGATCAGAAAGATAAGAGTTCATAGAGAGGGTGGAATATTTGAAGACTGATGAAGACTGTCATTTTTTAGCACATAATTTTGTTAAAAAAGAGTTTACACAATGCTGTTCGGTAAGAGAGGAAAAATGGGTTTTGCTTGAATGATTGTTAGTGGACAGACCACATATAACAGTTGACCTACTTAAAGATCTACTGCAGAACAAAATCATTGCCTGTATTAGTGACATAGATAAGGCCTTTTTAATGGTGCACCTAAGAGCAGAGGATAAAAACTATACAAAATTTTTATGGTTGGAAGATCAAACAGATTATAACAGTGATTGTTAGTGTATATGTTTTGAGTTGCTTTATTTGAAGCTACATATAGATAACTTACAGTTCACCAGCAGTTATAATGATCAACTGGTAATCTTTTTTCTTTTGAGGCAAATAAGATATTTGCACAGACACATTTGTACTTAAAGTAATGGACGAGTAATAATGACTCATTACAAACCATAGCGAGTGTATGGGAACAGTGCCAAAGAGCAAACAATTCACAAGGACCTAGGTCGAGATTGGGGCATTAGATCCTATGAAGATAGATAAGTCCAGTGAGACTAAAGCGGCCCACACACGCTCAAATTTTTGGTCAAATTTTTTTATGTCACATTATTTGACGGTTTGACGTTCGCCCTACACGCTCAAACTTCTCATAAATTTTCCAAATTTTCATTTAGAACTCCCGAGTGTCATCATGGATGCATATACAGCGTTGGCTCTTGGCTTAGCGTTGAAGAGCACACAGAAACGAAAGAGACGAAAGTGGGCCCAGCAATGGTATTTGTGTCGTGAACGATTTGGTCATGCTCCTTTATTAAATGAACTGAGAATTAGTTCTAAAGTTCCAAAGTTGTGGTAAACTTCTATAAGCATCAATGAGCTCAAGAAGAAATTTCTTTTCCTGTTTTGTTGGAGCCATGATGACGATGAGCCGCGCACGTCCCCCCTCAGATTATGTCTAATCACTAACTAATTTGCGCAAATTATTGCTAGGTACCACATACGCACAAATTATTTGACGTTGGCTCAAAAAATATCTACTGAAATCAGATCAGTAAAAAATTTGGCATCAAACCTTTTAGGCCATCAAATTACGCCACACACGATCAAATTCATGTCAAATAATTTGACATAAAAAAAATTGGACCAAAAATTTGAGCGTGTGTGGGCCGCTTAAGAGAGATATTAAGAATGATTGCACAAATTTACAATCCATTTGGAGTACTTCATCCTGTTGCTATTAGGGCAAGAATATACTTGCAGAATTTGGGGAAGCAACAGTTGGATTGCAATGATCAACTCTCAAACCCATTACAGAAGCAATGGTCGAGTTATCGGAAAACTTGGAGAAATGTCTTGATATTTCCTTTTCTAAGACTACTAACCTAGGAAAAGGGGACACCTTACACATATTCTGCGATGCCAGTGAAACAGTATACGGTTGTGAAGCATACAGAGTTAAGAATGAAAACTCTCATTTAATTAAGGTGAAGGCAAGAATGGTGGCCATTAAAGAATTAATTATTCCAAAACTTGAGTTGATGGCATAATTGCTGGCAGCAAGAATGGCCAAATTTATTAAAGTATCCTTTGAGAAGACGAGTTTGTAGAACTGTTCATTTGGTTGGACAGTAAAGTCACCCTAAGTTGGCTAGTATAAAAAAAATGTGTCAAATAGCCTGGAGAGAGCTAGAGCTCATGACATCTAGGGCTTGAGTGCTTCTTTGGCATTCAAGAAAAATATGTCTGTGGAGAGGATTTTGAAAGCTGGTATTTGGCGACGTCAAACAACTTTCACTTCCTTTTATTTAAAAGATGTTGCCCATAGATCCTTGGACACTTGTTCTTGGGTCCAGTGGTGGCTCCCCAACAAGTGGTGTAGCTCATCCAGTACCTCTGGCGAGTAAGTTAGTGTCTAGTCTAGGATGAAGGTATGAAAGTAGAATGAATGAGATGACTGGTCTTCCTTCTTTACTACTTTTCTAACTACTCATTTACCTACGGGCAGTAAGAGGGAGAGTACATTTATGAGCTGCAACGGACTAGACGCAGGTGAGGGAGACAGCCATACTGTAAAGATAATCTGGAGCATATGATACTTTTCAGTAGCAACACACTCCTGTCAATAATAGGAAGAGAGGGGGTGATAATAGATCCAGGTACAGGGACAGGAGTGGTTTTTGAGAACGGATAGCTCTCCACCTTCCATAGTGCAATAAGCCATGGCATTGTATGAAGCACCCAGAGAGGGAAACCAGTTGATTCTCTATATCTTTGGCTCAAAGGTTATAGTCCATTATCTTAGAATACATCTATTCGGAAATGGAAAAAGGTGGCAAACTCCCAGTCGGTTATAGAGACTTACCTCCCACCAATAAGTAAATCTATCCTAATGTTAAGACCGAAGGATTGTTCTGTATATGAACAAATGACAAATTTTTAACCAATTTGTATTTTTCATAACTAACAAACCTGAGGTCTTAACAGATAAGGCCCACCTCGAACCACCCTTCTAACAGTCTAAACTGGGTTGGAAGAGTAACTGATAGGTTCTGGGAAGCCAAGGGCATTCTGGGAATCACAATACCTTGTGACCTGGTACAGAAGCCAATAGTCCTTGGATCTCACAGGCGCTAGTATTATCCTAATGTTAAGAACTCGGGTTTGTTAGTTATGGAAAATACAAATTGGTAAAAAAATTGTCATTCTACCTTTATTTGTGAGCCCCATCAACTTGGGACCACCTTGATGTTGGGAGGGCGCTCTTGAACCCCAGGAAATTGTTCCTGGGTTTGAGTCCAAGAGTCCCATGTATCATGATAATATTTCTTTGGATTAATGTTTGTTGAATGCTTATGAATAATGTTTGACCAACATTTAAACTGGAAAGCACACATCAAGTATATTAATGCCAGTGGCATAAAAGCCCTTCCCTTATTAAAAAACTATCCCTTTCTACATAGGGAGCTGGACGTGGCATGATGGTAAGATTATATAGGACATCAGTTTTAACTATAATAGACTACTGCTGTCCTACCTATTCTTCAGCATCTAAAGCAACATTTAAAAACTCTTGATGTATTGCATCAAAAAGGTATATGCTTATGTACTAGGTCATTTAAATCATCCTCAATGAACTCCCTTTTAGCAGAGGCAGGCATAATAACTTTGAGAGATCACTGTGTCTTAATAACACTATTTAGGGACCTTTCCCTACAAGCAGGATCATCTTCTGCAGCTGCCTGCTTCCTGAATTGTAATCCTAGAATCGAATATCATGGTGCTAGATCCTTGCCATTGAGAGTCAAATACTTAATGAACGTTTATAATATGACACTAATTTTCCATACAACAATAGAATAACCACCACATTGGACTCTGAAATGAATAAAAATATGTACCACT
>NC_087208.1:14071260-14111260 GCF_015104395.2 Macrobrachium nipponense | reverse complement strand
AGTGGGAAATTTTGACCTCTAACCATTTGATTCTTGGAAGAAAGTCCTTTCCGAGAGAAGTAGTCCCCACGAGTAGGATTTCTTCACGGGGTGAGGGGATAAGGGACCCTGGCATTTGTGGGAGTGGTAATAGCACTCCCATGGACTGAAGACGCCTTAGATGCTGGTTGCCAAGTGTATAACCAAGCAGTAGCCTCTAGGAAAAGGCACCACAAGGTGCCAAACTACATCCCTCCCTTGTTTGGCTCCTTGGTGGGTGGAGGACTACTTAGTAAAAATGTTCTAACTCATCTTATGCAAGAACAATTTTCCCATCATGTTGACGACACTGGCCTGGACAATGATTCCTATATCATCTCTTCCCAGAAAAAATCATCGGGCCACCAGGGTGAACTCTTAACTGATGGTAGGTAGTTCAGCAAATCTGAGAATGCTCTATTGCAGAAATCTCCCATTCACCATGAATTTTGAAGTAATAGAACTGATGGCAAAACCTTTGGTAAACTTGAAAGAATTTGACTCAAAATAGCCAAGATGAGACTTCCTTGGACACTTTTATTGTATTTGATGGTAATAAATCTGCAGAGAACACCTAACTGAATGGCCATGAAGTCAATGAACTACAAACAATGCTGTTTGACATCAGTAATCTGATTATTTTCCTGAGGAAAAACTGCCTATAATAGAAATAAAATCTCCTATACCTGTATGGTTTGTGGCATCATATAAACAAGGCAGTGAAAATTTCTTAAAAGCTTCCGATACCCTCAATACTGCCCTAGATGGCATTTCTCCTCCTAATAATATGAAAAGATATGGATAGAACGTTCTCATTAAGACTAAGAATAAAATACAAAGACTGTTACAGGCTTTTATGCCATTTCAAAAATGAAATATAGCCTCAGTATCCCCTCATAAACCATTCAGTCACACTGAAGGAGTAATATACTCTTAAAAGATTTATTTGAATTAAAAGAGAATAAAATGTTAAGCAGAAGTCAGCCAAATGTATATAAAGTCAAGAAAATTAACAGAACGAATAATGTCACTTTGATAAAGACAGATAATAGGCGCAAACAGAAATTAACAGTTCATGTGCAACATTGTTATAAAGAATGTTATAAAGAAAGAAGAGGAGAAACCATAAGGAAAAATTATCATAAATAATCAGTATCCAACTGCTTCTAAACCTTCACCTTCCCTACCCACAGTAAGTAGAACGACACTCCAAGTCTACATCATCTGCTACTGAGGATAGGATACCCACTAAGGCAACACTTAAGGAGCAACGTATGGAATGTAGAATGAGCCAAGTTTGTGACAGCTTCCAGTATTCACCTAGTCAAAAGCTTGCAAAAGACAAGACAGGAAAACTTGAATAGGCAACACAAGGCACTGAGAGTTAGCAACGATAACCCTAAGAATGAGCCCCATATATTCTTGGTTCTCACCATTGTCGAACCTTGCACAAAGGCGTTGCAGATGGATTTTGGCAAATGTTCACAAGAGGGTGACGGAGACCAGGGTTCCCAATATAAGTATTTAGCCTAACATAGGCATGTTGGACGAACATCAATGGTATGGACCTTCCCAGGTGAGTGAGGCCTCTGCTGTCCTGACTGCCTGGATGCTTCACTCTTCATCACCAGTTTTGCTCAGGTAAAAGCATATGGAAGGAGGAGAAGTTAGCAAACTATCCATTTTAATAGACTGGACGGCAGGAAAGACAGTTTGATGATAATAAGAGGGTAGGGCAATTAAAAAAACAAATTCTTAACAATTGCTAGTCTTTCCTGTCGCCATGTGAAAATATGGAATATTTTGTACACCTCCAAAGTGGAAAGTACAGGATGCTGACTGGGTTAAATATAGACAGGGCACAACTATGGAGAGATAATTTGATACTTCCATCTCTTGTGGAAGCTTATTCTTACTTCACTGATAGAATAATAACAGGAAATAAACTTGGACGACCATTAGTTCCCTGGTGGTACAAGACCTACACCATCCTTCACAAGATTTCAAGAAAAGTAGTGGTTCTCAAACATCTAAGATTATCTATCAGCGATCCTCGGCAAAGAAGCATTACTATTATCATAAAGCCAAGTGAAAATCTTGGTTATACTAAATAAATGGGATCACCTCCAAGACACCTTCACGGACCGTTTGGAGGAAAAAAAAATACTTGATGGAAAATTTGTCCTATACCCTCCTACAACTCTAAAAATTTATAATTTTATCTCGGAACTGCAGTAAGTAGCAGAAGCATTATGAAAACATGTTTAAAAAATGTCTAGTCCCAGTATATAACTATTCTGAGGAGTTTAGGAGAATACGAAACAGTCAAGTTGCCATACTTTTTCCCCAGATAACTCTGATGAATACAATGCCCAAATATAATGCCCACTTTTCACTTGGAGAACTATAGGATGCGTTATCATCCATCTACTGAAGATTCATCTCCTGGTGAAGATGGTATCTTGTATACCATGATCTGTCAACTTCCATTGATGCTAAACTCCTTTTAAAGGTAATCAACAAAATATGGGAAACTCGGATCCTGCCATGGAGCTGTAAAACATCAATTATTATACCAGTGCAAAAGATCCTTCTCAACTTACTCGTTACCATCCCTTAGCTCTGACTAGTTGCCTATGCAAGCTGATGGAGAGGATGGTCAATACTTGTTTGGTGTGGTATTTGGTTTTTGGAAAAAATAAGAATACCCTAGATCCTCTCCTGAAACTTTCCAACCTAATTCAGCATGGGTTTGTTACTGGGAGCCAAACTATTGCGGTGTTTTTTGATATGGAAAAGGCATACGATACTACTTGACAATATGGAGTTCTGAAAGAGTCTCATAGAATGGAATTAAAAGGGAACCTGATGAAGTTTTAAAATTCTTATTTATCTAATAGAGTTTTAAAAGTACGTGTGGGAACCACTCTATCTTCCTTTTACTGCCAAGAAGAAGGGGTCTCACTGCACAGTGTCTTAAGTGTCCAATGTTTTGCCATGGCAATAAATGGGATCCTTGATGTCCTTTCACCTCGTGTAAACAGGTCATTGTTTGTTGATGATCTAGTCATTTATATTACATCATATGATGCCCTTTCTCCAGTAGGGACTTACAAAAGACTATAGATGCAATATGCAGGTGGACATCAAAAAATAGTTCTAAATTTTCATCAGCTAAAACTATGGCAATGGGATTTACAAAAAGCAGATGTGCAGAAGTAGTGCCAAATCTGCTTTTAAATGGGGAGATTCTATCATATAGTTAAGTTTTTAGGTCAAATTTTTAATAAAAAGTTGACTTGGTCTAATCATATTAATTATCTTAAAACAAAAAGCTAGAAAGCCATTAGACAATTTAAAGGTATCCTCCAGATTTGATTGGGGAGCAGACATTTATAGATGCATTGTGTGTCTCGAGGCTGGACTATGGCTGCCAAATATGTTCCTCTCCAAATAAGACAAGTCTTCGTGAATTGGATGTAGTACATAAAATGGGCCTAAGAATCTGCTCTGGGGCATTTCAGACTTCAGACTTTGCAAGGAGGAATTGGGACTTCAGTATCCAATAATCCATCGAATAAATTGCTAAATCAGACGCTGTTTATCAGATACAAAGCTAACTCTAAACCATTGTAAGTGCGCCTTAAAGAACAGCTGGCTAACATTGACATACTTAACAAAGAAATCTGGCCAGTTTAGTTTCCAGAACACCCACCAAGGCTTGTACCTACTGTAGAACGATGCTCTAGAGACATATGTAGTAGAATCCAAATTTTTAGAGCATTATCGCCAGCATGCAAAAGATTATAAGATATTTAATGATGGATCAAAATCTTGAGATGGCGTTAGCTGTGCATTCATAACCAAAGAAAACTCCAGCTTAGGTCAGCTGCCTGATTCAGCTTCTTCGTTTTCGGCTCAGTTGACTACTGTAGTCCACGCTTTGAGAGAAATCTGTTATCCACACAGTCTCTCAAAGTGTAATTGATAGCATTTGTAAACATAATCCATTCCATCCTCTAGCGCAAAAGGCTCAAGAATGGTTGTTCCATATTCATTCTTGCCACAAATCTGTATGCTTCTGCTGTATTTCTGTTGATTTACCTGATGTCCCCTACGCTGATTTACTTAAAAAGATTAATCTTATATCTGGCAGAAGTGGCAGGCCTGATGGTCATCTCTTGCAAATAACAGAGTATAGAGTGCTTCGGCCCAGCATATCGTTCTGGTCATCAACATTCCATATAAACAGGAGAAATGAGATGGTTTTATAAAGGCTGAGAATTGGGCACTCTCACCTGACTTATAAATTTTTGTTAGAAGGTTCTGAAACCCCAGAATGTGCTCATTGTAACAGCCCCTTGTCAGTTGAGTACATTTTGGTGCAATGTCAACAATATGCTGCTGTGTGGTGTAAGCATGGGCTTGCAGGCAAGCTCTTAGCAAAGATTTTAGATAATGATACTGATGTAGAAGCTGTATTAAAGTTTTTAAAAGAAACTGATTTGTTTAATAAGATATGATAGATTTTTAGCATTTTAATATGAATTTAATATTCTAAGAACTGGTATCATCCACGTTTTTTACTAATTATATATATTTTTTATCTCTTTTCAGATTTCGTTAAGTTTGCACTCCCATATATAGCACACATAACCATTGCTCATAATCATACCTCATTATTTGGGTCTTAGTCCCGGTCCTTAGCCCTAAATCTCATACATCCACCATCCAAGAGAAGTAATAAATTGGAAGATCTCTGGTGACCCTAACTATGGACGGAGGGAGTCCACTGAGAAAAGATTCCTGTATGTATACAGGTTGTGCGACAACCTGTGGAAAAGATGGGAGAGGGAGTATTTGACAACCCTAAGAGAGACCCATTGAGTAGGAATACTGTAAAGCTCTTGGGCCAGGATAGGGGAAATAGTCCTCATTCATGATGAAAGGCCTAGGATTAAGTGGAAGTTAAAGTTAGTCCAAGTGATCGAGTTACATTTGGTGTGAGACAAGGTCCCAAGAGTGGCTGCTTTAAGAACGGCTCATAGCCAGATAAAGAGACATGTAATTAAGTTATACCCCATAGAACTGTGGCAGGGATAGAAATGGTTGATCCTGTGAACGAGAATACTCAGCCAAGCACCCATCCGAGCAGAAGGACTGCTCAGATAGCTGCAAAAGCTAGGAAGTCATTGATAAAAACAGGACTGTTGTAAATATTGTAGATATGAGGTCTTCTTGCTGGGAAGTATGTCGAAACTTTGATAAGAGAGACTGTACTTTACCGCAAATTGTAAGGTATCTTTGCATATATTTTCCTCATTTACGTAAGTGGAAATGCGTATTATATGAAAAGAGGGTATCATGTTTTGTTGTATATGTATTTGGTTAGGAAAAGAGTTGTGTTTAGTTATTTCATGTTTTAGTTTGTAAGTATATGTATAATAGCTTTAACTGCTGATAGTCGGTTGATTTTATTGTTTGGGTAGTTGCCTGGTTGTCTTGGTATCGGCCGTGATAGCCAAGTTGAGCAGTCTAATAACATCAACCAGAGTGTTTGGTTGTGCAAAAATTACTCAGCCATAATCAAGACGACTTTCCAGTAGTCTCAGAGAAGTCATCAGGATCTAATAACCTAAACACTTGAGTTTTCTCTGTTCAAAGTTCATTTTGGGAAGTGCCTTTGGGAGATATGCATTTCTAGAATAAGGGCAGTTTTCTTGTGATGTGCTTTGAATGAGAGTTACGAAGTATAGACTGTGCTGAAAGCCAGTCTCATAATTCAGGCTAGGATAGTGATCTCGTCATTCACAATAACGAATCCATCATTCACAGTCGCAGTAAGTACTCGTTAGTATACACGACGCAGTGTCATATCTCGAATGTCAATATAAATGTGTATTGTAATCTTGGTGTCGTATTGTAAGTCTTAGGCTACAATTTGGTTATTCATGTTTCAAGTCGCCTAAGGCTATGCGATCCCTTGTGATTTGGAATGCTCTACTTATAACTGAGTAATAATAAAAATTATTTTGCTAATAATAAACCAATACTTCTAATTTCAAGTTTATTTTTGTTTTTAAATTTTCCTCTTCTTTCAGGTAGAAGCTACCAAAAAATCCAATAGGCTAACAAAAGAAAGTGAGGACTGATCATTTAAATTTATTGGAAGTGATAAAAAGTTTCACCTGATATATTCCAACATTTTCAGTTTCTCCACTACAGGAATAATCTAATCTAATTTGTTTCTCTAAGCTGTTAATTGGTTTTATTTTTACTTAATTTTCACTTCTTCTTTTTTTTGCTGCATCACAATGTTTGACAAGGTGAAAGGGCCTGGCTCTGAGTTTTTTTTTTTTGCGAATGAGGTTGATTGCCCCATGAAATGTATGTATATATATATATGTAATACATGTAAAGATTCCAGTTCTGGGACCTCGAACTAAATTAAAAATGTGACCTTACAATGATTTTTGTCATTTTACCAGACCCTGATGTCACTTTTCAACTTCGGTTTTTCTTGGGTTGCATGATGGTTCATATGGGATTATGTGTAATGAGGCTAGTCAAAAAGCTAACATAAAAGGGTTATACAGAGTAAATGGAATCAACAGGACGCTAACACGACTCCCAAGCCAAAAATACCGTATAGTACCTGCAAACCCATTACTGTACTTAGCTGTACCGAGAAGATAGTTAAGAGGATGATCATCAATAGGCTACTCTGGATGGCATGTCCTTAACATCCATGAACAATTATGTTCACAAAATAGGAATTAAGACTCAGAAATACACAAATGATGTCCTGTTTACAGTTAATTAAGAGAAAGCTTTAACAGTTTTTCCACCTAAAGAAGGCCTATGAATTGGCAAATACCGCGATCCCTCTTTCTCCTCTTGTTCAAAAAAGGCATAAAAGGTAGCTTATTGGCTTGGGCACAAATCTCACTCGAAATAGATTAGAAAGAGTCTGCTTTCAAGGAGTTCTGTCTGAGTTATTTGAAGATGAAACTGGGACACCACTGGGACAATTCCTGACCCTTTTCTGTTCAGTGTTCCCGTGGAAAATTTTGCTAAGTAAACATTAACTGAGGGATAGAACTTTGTCTATGCAGATGAAGTCTGCATAATCTAACGCTAGCTACCAGGCAACATTCAGTTATAAAATATACAACCAACACAGTATTTGACTGAAGAAAAATGCAAGGAATTAGACCTCAAAATGAATACCAGCAAAACCAAGGTGTGCCCCATGACACACACACTCGTCTTTCCAATAATGTCAATATCACGGAGGAACACATTGACACCTAAATCGATGAACAAAGAACATGGGTCTACTGATCGACTTAAGAGACACGGAGGAAGATGCCCTAAACAGTCAGCCCCTAATTACACAAACGGTTTAGTGGATCGTAATATTCGCTAGAAATGTTGACATTTGATTAGTCGTTAGTGCATTAGATGCACCAACGACTATGCAAATCATAAAACGATGTAGTAAATTAGAAGCGGAAGCATAATGCATGAAATAACGAAATGTTTGGACAATTCATAGTGTATTCGTTGTCCCTACTCATTTCATGTAATTTTGTCAGCACATGAAATTGATCGTGAATACTTGCTATTAATAAAATCAGTTAAAGAAATGCTCCCAATATAGAAATAACCAACAGCACAAGAGCAAGACTATAACTTGGAGCAAAACTAATCAAATGTCAACATTCCTAGCGAGTAACTTTCGAACGGGAGATTTTGCTGTCCTGCAAAGACTAACAATTTCTATAGGTTGCCTCAGGTGCTTATAAATCAAGCATAGAGGTTTGGATTTCTATAGTTAAAGGATACACATCATATAACAATAAACCCAAGCAATATGGTCATATACGCAAATATATAATGAATAAAAGCAATTTTATAATACCGTAAAATTTTTACAAACTTTGGATGTGCATATTACGTTATGCATGATATGGAAACTTTTGTGTAATATGTACCGTTTTATCTTGGAATACCAAATAAATTAGAATCATCAGGTTACTTAAGATTGGAACATCTTCAACATTTTTCTCTTTTTCATAAAAAAGAAGTGCTAAGTTATTTCCCGTTACTTGTTGAGAAAAGATTTTTTTAGAAAGCTGCTGAGTAGGCTATCCATTTTCCTTCGTACCTCCGAAAGATTGATAACCGGCACAAGAAAAGAATCTCAAAATGGGCATCCATTCCCCAAGTTTCACTGACGAGTTTGGAATTAGAGTAAAACTTTTATCAACCGATAAGGAGCTCAAGGTATTGGATGCATCAAAGAAAAAAACAAAACACATACTAGTAATTAAGGAATCCTCGCAATCAATTGCTGAATGTTCCGGTTTTCTGTTTCACTTTGAATTTCTATAAGGTACAAAAACTAGCGGAATAAATCTCAGAATAAATCGCTAAAATTGTATGTTCTCTCGCCAGTTTTTCACGTATATTACTTTGTATTATTATTATCATTAATCAGAAAATGAACACTATTCATATGGAATATGCTCGTAGAGGCCATTGCCTTGAAATTCAGGCTTCCATAGAATATGGTGTTTATTTGAAAAAAAGTAACACGGTAATATAGAAAGAAGAGATCAGTAATTAGACAAGAAAAAAAATATATCAACAAACTGATAAATAAATAGATAAAAATAAAAGTGAGTTATTAAAGCAAGAAAAATAGTACTAGGGTAGTACTGCATTGCATCTTTGTTTGAATGTTTGAGGCTCCAATTGCAAAACATCCTCAGGTAGACTGTTCCCGAGTCCTCTGGTGTGAGGAATAGAGGAGCTCTGGAACTGAGAAGTTCGACAGCCAGGCCCATTTACTGTATTATTTTGCTGCTGTTCAGCAAATCTGGTTGCTCATGGCAGGAAAAGGTGATCGGGGATAAATTTTGAATGTGAAAGACATCTATTGACGTACAACTTATAAAAAGGTGACAAACAAGAGGCCATCTGTTAATGGTCCAAGTCATATCTCGTAATGATAGAAAACAGAAACCTACCACGACGAACCGCTTTCTAAAAGAGACAAACGGCCCAAGGCAGATAATACTGCATTTACTGATACTTTCATTACATGTTTCTGAAAAAGTAATATAAGCGTCAAAAGTTACACCGTAGGAGACAGGGCGTGTTATATCATGTCTGGAATTGTTATTTGAATAGATGCAAACAAAAACCACAGCTTCACATTCATTCCTATTCACTTGAAGGGGAGAATGGGGTGGAACATGTGTGTTAGAACTACTAATCAACACTATTTCTGCCTCATACCACAGAGACTACAACATTCACCTATCCGCTCCATGTCACTATTGAGACGAAGGGTAGCTTCATTTCTCATAAGTGAAGACTTTATTACACCCACAAGTGTTGCATCATCGGCATACTGAACAATCATGTTTTCCAGGCCAACAACAATATCACTTTTATACACTAGATATAACAATGGACCGAAAACACTACCCTGTGGAACTGAAAAAACAATAGGTCTTGGTTTACTAAACATCCCATCAACAGCAACTAGCTGCTGTATGCATGTAAGAAAATCTGGAAATGAACCGAAAACATATCCTCCCACTTCGCGATTTTGAAGCTGTTACTTGAGATTTACTAAATGGAAAGCAGCACTCATATTTATTTGAATTACTCGACGCTCAAAACCCCTTGCAAATGGTACATCAATTCTAAGAGAACATCGCAGTTACCTAACTGCTTTCTATATGCATATAGTGGCTGAAAAAAGGTTTTCTGCGTCTTTTACGGGGATAATATAAATTGGTCTATAGTTACTGCAGTCTGCAGATATGCTATTTTTTAAATAGTCAATGTATCACTAACTTTGCAGTCCTTTGCAGTTACTATGTTGACCTAAAAATCTATAGACTCTGCCATTCATGGGATGCACCACTCTAGATATCTTTTTAGAGTGAAGTAAGAAACCATCCGGGTCGTCTTCCACCCCAGCTATCAAAACTGTCATAACATTTTCTTAATATTCCCAGAGCAAAATGCAAATTTTATAAACATAGGTTTAGGATGACAAGTAACAGGGAGAAAGTCATCCTTAGCTGATAGCAAAGGAGACCAAACAAAATACTTAAAAATATCATCGACATTAATATTTAAAACTTTAAGGGTTCGACTGTAATCCAAAGTTCTGCTATGAAAGCGAAAGGATCCTCTCTTTCTTTGAGACATAATCAAGTCAATTTCTTCATTACAGCTGACATGTAATTCAATCAAGGCAATAACCTGAATTTGTAAGTCTTTGGCCTTTTGGTAACATTGTTTGTAGGCTGCCAATGAACCAAGTAAATATTTACCAATAAACCTACTTGTTGCTTTAAAATTAACGTTACTAATAGAAGAGTGTTTTGTTGTGACGTAAAATGTCATGGTAGTTATTGTTCGCTAGGCTCCCAGCAATTCAATAATTGATCTTTTCCTTCTTTCTATGAGGCGAGTGACAAGGAAACTTACTTGGTTGCCAGCTTCAGAAGAATCCTTAAAGGGAAAATTATTCAAGATGAGGTTCCATCATCGAGAATTTTGTTTGTCCTAGCTTGTGTGCAATGTTTGAAGGAATTTAAAGTAAATTTTAAGGTAATTAGGGTTTTCATATTTCTGTGCCAGCCTTGATGCGAACCATATGTTTAATCTTATATGTAGCACTGACGGTCGCACTAGGTATGTATGTATGTATGTATGGATGTGTTCACTATAGACGGCGGAGCTACTGGAACGAATTGAACCAAAGTCGGACCATATATGTAGTTTTTATAGGGGATGAGTTTTAGCTGGATATCCGACCATGCTAACTTATTTATCATTCGTAGGGGAAAAAATAAAAACATTATTCTGATAGAAATTTTCACTAGGATTCCGGATACTCTCTTAGTTTTCTTCTACGGTGAAAAATAACGACGCTATTATGATTCAAACATTGCCGGTTTGCGGTTGCCAGCCGCCAAGCTCTAGCCGGCTCTTATTTAGGAATTTTTTCAGTAGTTCTGAAATAATCGCGACAATCCTGTTTAATTGAGATTAAATTCTGCTGCTCAGCGAAAATCTTCGGCAATTGAAGCCGAGTTTACGACCAAATTTTATTCAATTGAATCTTTATGAAAAGTTCAAACTGAATAGTTTTTTTATTGGGACATTTTAACCCAATTATATTAAGTTACTATTAGACGACGGCATTTGAGCTGTTTTGATGAAGGTTGTTGAATCATGAGTTTTCAGATGGTTATCCATCAAATTTACCTTTTATTTTTATTCTAGGCAAATTTAGATGAAATAACTTATGATTAGGCAGTTTATTTACACTTTTTTGTATGACGCCAAATTATCTTTCTGCAAAACACCGTAGGAGACAGGGCGTGTTATATCATATCTGGAATTGTTATTTGAATAGATGTAAACAAAAACCACAACTTCATGGTAAGTTTAGTTGGCCACAATATGCCAAGTGTGCAGATCTTGGCTTTTCTGCTTCTTCATTTCCTGTTAATTTTGAAAGTTAGGTAACGATTTATCTCGGTAAACGTACCATCATAAAGTGATAGACTTAAACTCTTAGCAAAAACAAATTCCAAATACTATATATCATCAATACTATCTGAGTCTTCTTGAAAGCTCAGTTTGAATATGGGTAATTTTTAAACACTAAAGTCACTAGTTCTTCACGAAAGTTATACAATTTTAAAGCATATATTTTACTGAAAGAGTTTAAAATTTATATGCTTCGGAAGAAAAATATTTATGCTTAAAACTAATCGCTATATTAGTTTTGAGTAAAAGAAAATTAGACATTTCTGAACGCTTCCTTTGTGAAAGAACACATATTCAAAGTATTGACTAAATTGCGTAGAAGATATAAAGTTAACCAGTACTGTTCTAACGAACATAGTATTAATTGCCAAAAATACGGTCAAAATAACCAGGTTCATTAAAGTGAAGTAACGTGATCCACTTACCGGCAGCTCCGAATTTACCTGTAAGGAAAGGAAAGCGAAGGCTCAACAGTATGTCTAAATTTTCATTATTATTAACCTAAATCTTTATCATTTTATAATTATCAAACTCTAGATCGGAGGATAAAATTCTGGACAACAATTAAATTGACTGGCAGAAAAATTTTTCTTGCGTTTAAAAGCCATGCTTCAGTAATTTAAACGATTTGCATCTTTCCCAAATTATTATGACGGAAGTAGATTTTCTTTGTTGCAACTAAATTTAATTAAAGAAAAAGCATATTTTGCAAAGAATTTTTCACACTTCCAATATGGATTATGTTACTTAATTACTTCGAATACATGGCTTAACTGTGTTTTCAGTCACTCTGACTTCTCTTTGGAAGCTTTTAAAGGAAAAGTTTAAGAGTAAGGTTATTTCTCAAAATTACTAAATATACTAACTTTCTAAAGTCACAATGAAAATCTTGCAATGATAATTAAGCGTCATGCAACGGATGTCAAGTGTCAAGTAACGGATGCAGTTAAATCAATGAGTATCTCGAAATTCATTGGAGCATTTACCTAATGATTTACTAATGATATTATCGAGCAAGTGTATTCATACATGTATGGGAGAATGAAAGGTACAGTCCCTGTAAACTTTGGAAAAATCCTAACGGGCGGAACGACCTACGGTTCGGTTAAAAAAATTGCTGAATCATAATATATATAAAAAAAGAACTGAGTAATCAATGATAACTGCGGACAGCTTGCCTCTAATGTAAAAAAACAATTATGCCCGATTAGCTGATTTAAAATCTCTAGTTTGTTATATTAAAATTGCTTATTACAT
The DNA here is from genome assembly GCF_015104395.2 of Macrobrachium nipponense. Lineage (NCBI taxonomy): Eukaryota > Metazoa > Arthropoda > Malacostraca > Decapoda > Palaemonidae > Macrobrachium > Macrobrachium nipponense. The sequence continues at coordinate 14,098,399 of NC_087208.1, read as the reverse complement.
GCAATCGTAGTCTTAATTTGGTAATAAAAAAATGACCACACATGGAGTATGCTATAACTGAAACAAATCCAACATACGACCAAGAAAAACATATGCAATGAAATATGCTCTCGCCACATTTGAACGGCTTCTAAATTTTTTCCATTGTACACTTCAAACTTGCCTTATCACATTCAGGTGTACATTTTAATCAGATTTTGATTTAAAACTTTCTATTCAAAACTTTCTACTCAACTCATCTCTTTGTTCCCCTTCGAATTGGGACCACCTAGACGTGGTGAGGGGCTCTTGAACCCCAGGAATTTGTTCCCGGGTGCAAACCCAAGAGTCCCATATACGATTGTATAATCTTTTGGAATAATTGTGGAATTTTCCACTTTTGTAAAATTTATTGGTAATAAAAGTAAGAAAAAATATCATAGCTGGGATTGTGTTTATATCCGAAGCTAAATAGCGGGAACTGTGGTAGGACCATCAACTGCCCGATAATGTTCGAACTTGAGAGATATCAGGCGGAACTACTCTTCCGACATTCTATCCGGTTTGCCCATAACATGGTTAGAGTGGGGATGATTGTATTCTTGTAATACTCTCAGTCCTATCAAGCCGGTTTGATTTACAATTGAGCCACCCTAATCATGTTATGCCATCCCCTGTGGGGTAGGGTAGGGACGTGGACATTTGGGAGTTGGTTCTCACTTGTGTCATTGTTGGAGGAATAAACTCCATGAAAGGCTGATGATATCTTTTTAAGGTTTTCAAAATTTATCCCCTCAAATCTTTGTGACCAGCATCTATAAGGATTCGAGTACCCCTGGATCTTTTGATGATTTGGCAGTTGATGAACAAGGCCTTGGACTATCCTCAGGAAATCTTAAAAATTACTAAATGTAAAGAATTTGCAAGTGCCTCATGTATTAGACATACCAGTTCAGTGCGACTATGATACTGTTTTAACAACTTTCCATTCCTTTGGAACTAAATTGAAATACAGATGAATTTCGTAGAAGTCACGTTAAAATGCGAAGCATGGATTACTTTTGATGAATTTGAATATGTCATAAAGGCTAGTAGTAATATCAATACAGTTCAAATAAACCAGTGTGTTATAAAAGGAGCTTTGGCAGATAAACTACCTAAAAATGTGGATAGATATGGACCATCTGAATGGGTTCAAGTTATGCCTCAGAAAACACAGGGTAACACTACATCCAGAACATACCAAACCTCCTATGGGGCTAGTTGCTATAGCTAAGGAGGAAACTTGCAATTATTATAAGTTCTGCAAGTACCTCCAGAAAAAAATTGGGGGGTGGGTGAATAAAGAGTGGAGATATATCTAGATTTGGAAAATGTCCAGAGCTAATTTATGCTAAATCAAAAACACAAGCACATATGATATGATTGAAGAAATCAGACCCCACCTGAATTTTAGTTATGGCCAAGCCTGAATTTTAGTTATGGCCAAGGTGTCATTTTTAAAAAAGATTAATATAACTTCACAGAAAATGGTCATTCATCAAAAGTGTGTAAGAACGCAAAAGTTTGTAGAAATTGCTCTACCCTTTACCACAGTACAAATTCTGAAACACCCAAGTGTAGTAATTGCCAGCTCAACCATAAGGCTAATGATAAAAATTATGAAGTATATAAATATGAACTGTCAGCAGTAAATAAAGCTAACACTAAACACATTAGCATAAGATTGCCAGACAACAGTTGGGCCAATAAAAGAGCTGTGCAAGAGCTCTAAATCTGCTACCCCTTACTACCACAAGGGGTCTAGTGGGAGCACCTTCCGCAGTAGGTGTATCAACCCCTGTAGTAGATGCCCAAGTATCTGGGAGAGGTGCTTAGTCACTGAAAACAAGAGCACACACCACCAAAGTAGGCAAACTGCCTGTGGTTAGAAATAAGTCTCTCCTGATGATGAGGCTCTCCCATCATCTCCTCCATCTCCTACTTTTAAAACAGTAAATCTATCACTGGCAGAATTACTGCCTGATCTGATGGAGTCAGAGCAGTTAAGGAACCCCAAGAGAGGAAGGACTCCTCAGGTTCTCCCCCATATACTCCAAATAAGTATGCATCAATATATAACAGCTATAGTGTGCTTTGCTCAAGTGAAGTGAGTACTTCAGTGGACCATGAAAACTTAGTTAAAGAGATGGCTCAAATTACAATGTCAGATATTCATCCTCCTAAAGAAAATCAAACTAGGAGAGATAAAGATCACAGAGTTAGTCATAGAAAACCGTTTATTTCCAGACCACCCAAAGACGAAAAAAAGAGGTTTTTAAATCAGCTACACAATGGGTTACTTAACATCCTACAATGAACTGTAAAGGATTGCATTCTCGCGCTGAAAATCTCAAGATCTTCCTAAAAGAAACTAATCCTTGTAAATATGGTTGCAGGAAACTCAATTAGCTCCTGAGAAGTTCAGTTTTGGAATTAATTATGAAATATTCACCTCTAACCCTCCCGTGGGTGACCGAGCACAAGGAGGAGCTGTTATTATTGTGAGCAAATCACTAGAATACTCGCCTGTAGCCCTCGGTACAAATTTAAAAGCTATTGCTCTCAAGATCACATTAGACAAGCAGACTACTGTGTTGTCAGGATAATTGCTTTATAGCGAAGAAACATATATTAAAGGAAAGGGAAATGTATCTTCTTCGAGTAGGTCTGAAGCAAGGAGGCATTCCCGGACGCATTTGGGGCTTCTGTTCTCATGATTGTTCAAGAATAAGAATACTCTGTTGTTTTGGGAACTCCATCACACAGACGCCGTTAGCAACACGACGCTTTGGATATGACAACATTTCGTCCAGAGTCTTCTAAGAAGTTTTGGGATGGAATGTTCGTTGGTTAGCTCCGCCTTTCAGCCCTGCCCTGAGATTGACGTATATATATATAGGACTCTGAGAAGTGAAGGTAGCAGATCATCAGAGAAGGACCAGAGATAAGAGAAGAAGGAAGAGACAAAGGATAAGAGAGGAAGAGGACGCACAAAAGAGAGTGGGAATGGAAACAAGGAAGTAAAGTCTGTAGTTTGTAGTCGGAGAGAGAGAGAGAGAGAAGTCCGGACGCAAAGTACACCCCTTCTGTGAAGAAGCGTTCTGCAAGCGGTTTTGAGAAGTAACCCACCCTTCAAGTTTCAAGACTAAATCATTCCTTCCTGCAGTACGAAGGTAAGCAGCCATCTGAAGTTTCCACTGTCCCCTTTGGGAAGCCGTCGCTTCGAGCAACGATCTCAACAGCTGCAGAACTAACAAGTATTTCATTACTGCACTGTTTCCCTCCTTTCACATATAGTCTGATATAATTTTTTAATGTAAATAGGAGAAACTACTCTGCATTTATCTTTGTGAATAAGCTTGTAAAAAAACTTCTGTTCTGTTTGAGTTTTTTTCTATATTTGTATCCCGTGTTTCAATTGTTGGTGTTGAATCCTTTTTGTTTATTGTAACAAAGAACCTGAGTGGATCTCGATCCATAACATGCCTCCTAGATCAAACTTCACAAAGGCTGATATCCAGTCAATAATTGATAAACTCCCACAACCAATTTTTATTCTTGGTGATTTTAATGCCCATAATCCGTTATGGGGAGGACATACTTCAGATAATGAAGGTAAAATTATAGATGACATTATTAATGATTAGGATATTGCGCTTTTAAATGATGGTACTATGACTTACCATAATACATATTTTAATTGTTACTCTGCTATTGATCTGAGCATATGTTCCTCTGCAATAGCTTTAGTTTTAATTTGGTCAGTAATTGGATTTTTAAATAGCAGTGATCACTATCCCATTTTTTGAAAGTATTCCAGAAACATCCCTACAGAAATGCCACAGAAATGGAAGCCATTAGAAGCTGATTGGGAGAAGTATAAAAAGGAAATCCATTTAGATAAGCTATTTGTATCTTTTAACAACCACATAAAAACATATGATTACTGGACAAATACTATATTAGCCAGTGCAGTGTCCTCTATTCCAAAAACTACTGGCAAACCAATGAGACCAACAGTTCCATGGTGGAACAAAAAATGTGCAACCTTAAGAAAAATTACCAGGAGATGCTACAAGAAGTACAAACCAAGTGGCACTCTCACTGCTAAAACAATATACTATCAGCAAGCCATGACAAAAGAACGCCAATAATTTCGTCATGCCAAGAAAGACTCTTGGATTTATTATATAAATGGAATTAACTCTACAACACCATCGAAGTTTCTATGGAAAAAGGTACAGAACCTTGCAGGGAAATCTGTGCCACCCAAAACTCACTCTTTAAGAGTAGGAAATAACCGTCATTACAAACCCTTTGGATGTAACTGAATCATTGGGACAACATTTATCCAATATTTCTAGCCCTAATAACTATTTTAGTAAATTCCAAAGAATCAGGAACAGTTAGGTCAATCCGCATCTATCTGGTGAGGTATACAATGCAAGATTTTCTCTTCATGAAGCACTCCTCGACGGAAGACACTTCTGATGAAGATGTTATTTTACATAATATAATGATTAGGAAGTTACCTGAAGAGGTCATAAGCTACCTTTTTAAGACCATTAACAAGATTTGGGAGACTGGGATTATGCCGAGATCACACTAACTGGGATTATGCCGAGATAGCACTAACAAGCTGTGTTTGCAAGTAAATGGAAAAAAATGATAAATTATCGCTTGGTATGGTATTTAGTATCAAATAAGCTTCTCTCTCCTTTCCAATTTGGATTTTGCAAAAATAGATCTACCCTCGACCCACTTATGAGACTTTCCAACCAAATTCAGCATGGTTTTGTCGATCAGTGTAAGACAATAGGGGTCTTCTTTGATTTGGGAAAAATCTACAATACTACTTGGCGTGGAATTCTTAAACAACCACAGAAAATAGGTATTAAGGGCAACTTAATTCGATTCAGCCATTCCTTCTTATCCGAAAGATTGATAAAAGTTAGAGTAAGGAACTTTCTATCTTCCCCCTTTAGACAAGAGGAAGGTGTTCCACAAGGAAGCATTCTCAGTGTGAATGAAGTTCCAAGCCCTGTTCGAGCTTCACTGTTTGTGGATGATTTGGCCATTTACTGCACTACCTACTATGCTATATCTGGATGCCGATATCTACAGAAAGCTAATCATTCTGTCTCCAAATGGGCCAAGCTTAATGGGTTTAAATTTTCAGCTCTTAAGAGTATCGCTATCCTCTTTTCAAGGAACAGGTGTCAAGAGGTTATACCTAATAAAAAAAACTCGAGGGTTCTATTTTACCGTATGCTGCTGATGTCAGATTTTTGGGAATGACTTTTGACTCAAAACTCACTTGGACCAAACATATTGATAATCCTAAATGTAAAATAAAAGCATCTTTTAATGTTTTGAAAGTAGTCTCTGGATATGAGTGGGGAGCTGACAAGAAATGTTTATTAAGACTTTATGGTGCACTTTGTAGAATAATCTAGATTACAGGTGTCAGATTTATTCTTCAGCGTGTAAAAGTAAACTTAACGACCTCAATATTGTCCATAACATGGGATTACGAATTGTTCCGGTGCATTTAAAAAATCCTTCCAATTAGGTCATTCGCCAATTTGACAGCAGAAAATATAAACCAAGGTCATCTGTTCCTTTCCAGGTAAGGCTACATCAAGAAGTAAATAATGACATGATAAAATATCAGAAAATTTCTCAGTTGGTTATCTCCAGATTCCCTCCATGGCTTATCCTCAAAGCAAAAGTTTGTAACAAAGCAATGGTTAAGAAGAAGCTTACTGATGAAATGGCAAATAATTTATTTTTAGAATATGGTGTAACCCATGATGGTGCGTATAAGATTTATACAGATGGTTCCAAGTCGAGAGAGGGAGTTGGGCTAGCTGTATTTACAGAAGATTCTTATGAGGCTGCAAAGCTACCTCATTCGTCTTCGGTATATACATCAGAACTTTCTACCATTAATAGAGCATTAGCTATTGTTTATTGCACCGAGAAAAAGAAATTTGTAATATATTCGGATTCTAGAAGTGTTTTGGAAAATGTAAATAGTCACAATTCATCCCATCCTTTGATTCTCCAACCTCACGAGTGGCTTTTTCGAATTTCTTGCAAACACAAATCTGTTTCGTTATGCTGGGTTCCTGTCCATGTGGGGATCAAAGGTAATGAAAAAGCTGATAGAGAAGCAACAAATGGCAGGAGCGATGGTCCTCAAAACTACTTGCCACAAATAAGAAACTGAAGGCAATTAGACCTGATTTGAATTTTTGGCAGTCTTCATTTCATAGAGATAGGAGGACTGAAATTGTTTTAACGAGACTCCGTATTGATCATTCCCGATTGACACGCAGCTTTATGCTTGAAGGAAGTGAGGCTCCAGTCTGTGCTCGCTGTGACTGCCTGTTGACAGTTGAGCATATTCTGGTGTCTTGCCCAATATATGGTGCTGCCCACAGAAATGGTGGTCTTTCAAGGAAAATATTAGGAGATGACGTTGATGTCAATAACATTGTCAAATTCCTAAAAGAGATTGATAGATATTATAAAATATGTCATTTAACTAATATCTAATTTTACCTATCACCTAATGCATACAAGCATATGCACTTATACTTTTATTTGTATCTTAATATATAAATAAAATAACTTTAATTTTCAGAATTTCTATTACAAAATATTTGTACTTTTAATTTTAAATATGGTCTTTAAGTTTTCATTCCCTTTAGGTTATCAGCACCTTCATTTCCATTTCATTAAACATTAAGTTATTTAATTCATTCCACTACGACGCTAAGTGACAAAATATGTCCTAGTGCTGGGGCTTGTTTCTAAATTTCTCAATCGTTCCACCCATCTCTTTATCCACAAATATTTCTTTTAATAGGAGTATAAACAGTACACTTATGCTGCGTCAATTATTGTACAGTTGCTTGTACATGGAAAGAGCCATCAAGTCAACATGTACAAGTAAAAATGGGAAAAATTGCACTAGGCGCTAACACTGGCACACAAACTTAAGTTTGTGACCCAGCACAAGAGGAACTATGCTTTACGCTTTTACAGTCTGTAAGGACATATGAAGTGCCGATGTATCAAAAATCCCTGAGAACTGAGCCTCACTGCCTTCCTTCTATCTCGTTTGGAGAAAGACTATAGTAAATGTTCATTAGCAATCTACCCCAAAGCTTATAAGGCAACCTTGACATACCAACTATCCAACTACCCCATTCACATATTATTTGACTAAAAAGATCTCTACACTATAATGTTATTAAAACCTATCTTTTCCCCAACAGTCAGTAATTGATGTTTAAGCTATAAAATATATAAAAAAACTACCAACTTTAGAAAACAAGTGTTGCAGTAATACTGAATCACTGTCAACACGAACTCAAGTAATAACAAAACAATTACTATGAATTCTTCAGAGATAAAATAAATAAATAAATAACTAAATACATTAAAAAATTAATAAATATTTTTCAGCAATGAAATAGCAATCGTCCGCAGAATTTCTTCCAAGCCGAGAAGGAAAAGACCGCCTCCAGTAGCCCGAAAGACAAACAAGGATCTCCTGGAATACAGTCTCGCTTCCAGTATCCGCTGCGTCACAAAGGTAATCCATTGACGGCTACTGCTACGTGAGTAAGTACACCCTTGATATGAAAAAGAAATGATAGACATGAAAGCTGTGTGTGACATGCATGAGGCCAACGAAATATTTTAGTGCTTAGAGTTTTATCTCAAACCTTTTTGTTTATTTTGTTGGCAAGAATGCCTATTTCATTGAATATTTGAAACCTCTGGCTCGATAATAGATGAAGTGGGCTGATTTGTCAAGAGGTTCACAATCGGTTTCAAGCGGGATAGGATTATTGTAGAGGTATCAAGGGTACACTAAGTCTTGAGCAAATAACTATTGGCAGAGTTTCATAATTTTTCGTTCACCTACATGATGCACGATTCATGGCTATTAATCTACTTTCGTTTTGATGATATGATGTTAAAAAGGGTCACTGGTATCTTTGCAGCATCATGTTACATAATTATGTATAACTATTTTCCATACAGAAAGACTGACGTGAACGAAATGAAGTGATAAAAATCGTCATATCACAACCACTGACGTACATTACTAAGTAGATAGGAGACACCTATCACTAGTAGTATCGTCTAAAAATAGTGCTTATATTATTATTTCAATAATAAGTTGAAGGTAGTTGAAATATTCCATTTGTTACAGTTTACAGAAAACTTTGGAAGCTCACAATATGCTATCAAAGATAAAAAAAAAATGATAATCTTAACAGTGTGAACCATGCAACCTCACTCTATTACTTCTGATGTGATGTGCCTGGGAATCAAATGTCACTGTGTCATTTACTTGTCAAAGAAACATCCCCTCCTCAGCGAGAAATGATTGCAATGCATTCGGTGCTTGATATACCTAAGAGAATCGTACATAGATGATCCAAATGTTTTTAAAGAACGGCAAAGTTTAGAAAATGGGCCTTGAAGTGGGACTCCTCGAAGCACAACAAGAGAGCAGGGGAATACAGGGTGTAACTCAAGTTAATGCAACCATCATGACTACCTCTACGCTTATGACTGGTGTCTGATGAATTACTTCAGATGGAGAGGGAGATATTTTAAAAATTGCAATTGAAATCTTTGAATAAGTTCAATAAATAAGCAAATCTACCTTTGATGGATGGGAAATTCAGTTAGGCTTACTTTTTTTTCTATCTTTTTTTTTATCGGTGTCCAGTGAATTCCAATGATAGGGAGGGAAACAGATTTAATGATGCATGCATTTTTTTTCTTCAAAACATGAATAATACGTTTCATTGGGAGACACTTTATTCACATTGGCCTGTAGACCCTCTATCCTCCTCCTATAAGGAACCACCTCTCCCCCAACATCTTAAAGCCTTGGTCACACATTGGCGATTTCAAGCCGCGCAAGTTGTAATTGACGAAATTTTGCTCATTACGACTCCAATACGCTCTCATTACAACCAATTCGTCATAAATCGTAACCAAGTCCCCGAGTTTTACGACTTTGCGCCAGTGATGACGAATATGCAAGGCTGCCTTGCATAGATGCCGTCATTCCATGACTACTGTCCAAAGTTGCCATGTCATGGCACAATACGCAACAATTTCGTAATGGCCTATCGACTTACGACATTTGATTACGCAAGGTTGTAACTAGCAATGACGAACTACGGCATTCAGTACAACATACGCCATGTACTTGGCAAACCCACAACGTGCGCAGTAGGGCTGCGCAGTGAGTCAGAATGTGTCGAGTGCGTCGGCAGCCTATATATATACTCCAAGGGCTTAATTCATTACACACAGCTGCCTCTATATTCAATTTTGAGTAAATATATTTTGGATTCAAGATTTTTGTATTCGTGATCTATTTTGAGAACAATATAACTATATATGACAATGAATACAAGTTAAACGAAAATGTATTCGATAATATAAACAAAGATGAAGTTCAACTTTTATTCACGAAATTAAAAAAAATTCAACGTGATTTTCTTTAGTGATTTCATTGCCATCAAATTAAATGTATCAGCATGTTCTGGAGGATAACAAATGACAAGGCATTTACCATTTTAAGTAAAATATATATTGCATTAAAGATTTTTAGTAGATATTCTTGTTTTGATATAATTTGAAGACTTCAGATATAAATCAATATTATACTGAATACTGCTCAAAAAGAAAATATATTCGGTAATTATATGAACATTTATGAATTTTAGGTCTTTTTCAGGAAATTTGTGTAGTTTTCCATCATGATTTTATGAAGTATGAAAAGGCAATTTTTCATCGTTTCACTATATCATTGATTCCTGCCATTGAACGAAGCATGTAGGGGAGTTGACATAATCACGGAGACGACCTCATGCCTCTCAATCTGCCTCACTCATGGTAGTTGGATTTTTTATATATCAAAATTGAGTTGTGTAACGCACAAGCGGCTAACACCAAGGACTCGATACGATCATGAAAAAGATTTATGGGGTCTGAAACACTCCGAATCTATTGGAGATCAATGGAAAATATTGATTTAGTTACTAGACTTGATATATGTATGATGGCATCCATGTTCACCACTCAGTACAACTGTTGCGTAGGTTGGAATATTGCGTAACGAAATTGTAAATAAATCGTCAAACATCGTCAAGCTTTCAAAGAACTCGCCGTCCTGTAAAAACCGTTAAATGTGGGTGTGGCCTAAATCTTCGGTGACTTGCGCAGACGACTACGTAAATATGTAATCTCATCTCAACTGGCGCAATGCTGTTGTAATGGTTCATTGCGGAAGTCATCTTGGAGTCGATATCAGATGACATTTCTTTTTTTGGGTGAGCCCAAGCCCCGCGACTATAGGAGATTGATCGCTAAACCCAGCCTTTACAACAGTCGCGGTCTGAATGTGTGACCCAGGTTTAAATTATGCTACTCCGAATTCTCGCTACGAAAGCCTGAAAGCAGCACTAATGATAATAGTTATTTTAAAATTCCCTTTACCGACAACGAAGCCTTAAAATACAAATGTTTATAGAACATTTTCTGCTCAAAATTACTTTTTCTTTCACTCCCTTAAATCTTTGCATGAACTCGTGTTACGCCCCTGATTACAGCAGTAGGTTTTTATTGTAAAACAATTTGAAACAGACTTAAACGAAAAAGATACCTTTCATATTTCCTATCCTTTCAGCTACTCATGATGTACTTATGGCAGTAGGTCTTGGCATGCAAGTGAAACTAATTTTTATTAATTTCTATTTAGAAGAAATGAATAGTTACAGAAAGATTAACCTAAGAAAGCTTTTTATAAAAGTGAGCCGTTCTTAATGTATTCGTCAACATATACTCCTACAGCTTTCCAACGAGTTCGGATGAAGCATGATGATATGCAAGAAATTAGATAAAAAAAAAATTAAATTTATTCCTTTGATTTCTTATGATTGCTTTTTAACATGAGATAGCTAGGTCTTAGTAAATTATGTTAAGCAATAATGAAAAGGATAACCCAAAAAAAGGAGAACTTGGCCAATAAAAAAAGTATACCGGGAATGATCAAATAAAGCAGATATAGATATTGCCGATATGAATATTAATTCACATTACGTATCCGGGAGATTATGCTACTGAAAAGAGACATAGGCTAATCAGGTGTCAAAATCAGATGTCAAATTCAGGCTTACTAAATTAATTTATTGATCAAAGGACATATCAGTTAAATCATATTTTGCTATTAAAGATTATTGAAAGGTTTAATGTATTATTTATTAGCTTTGTGTGACGAGCTGACGATACCCCAGTACAGTACGAGACGTTGGGCCATGGCTCGAGCAGCGGCAAAGCCAACTTCAAAATGTTTATGCTATTGCTGCCACGAAGTCTTAGTTGAGAATAAAATTAACATTCGTGGACAAGTAGTTATATATTTTCCTTACTTTGCAAAATAATTACCTTTGATGTGTTAAATAAATATACCCAATTCTAATTTAATGTAACATCTTTGAGAGGAAAGTATTCGTTATTTATAAGTAAATAATCTGGCACCTGCACATGGCAATATTTCCATAACGAACAAAGAATTAAGGAACTACGCCAGTTGTTCGTGGACCGACTGTATTCTGCGACAAGAGTCCCTATTAGTCTCAGGGGAAAGGTGGTTAAGGTGATGGTAAGATTTGCCGTGCCGTACGGCATAAAAATGGGGCCACTGAAGAAAATAGAATAAGATAAATGAGGGATGGTGGAAGTAAGGATGTTCATATAGACAGGCTCATTGACGAGAAGAGTTAGGTTAAGAAATGGATATATTACAAGTACAGCAAAAACCACAGAAGTGTCAAAGAAAGTCCAGCAGCCAAGACTGAGATGGTTTGGGGATCTGATTAGGAGGGGAGACGATGAGTGACATGTTGCAGGGGAGATCATGGAAATGAGTGTAAGGTCTCCTCTCAGTGCAAAAAGCGTGTATATATATTATATATATATATATATATATATATATATATATATATATATATATATATATATAGTATATATATATATATAATGTGTGTATATATATATATATATATATATATATATACATATATATAATATATATATCATAGGTGTATATATATAATAATATATATATATATATATAATGGCTTTTTTTGGGTTTTTTGTTTGGATGTTATATTAAATATATATATATATATATATATATATATATATATATATATATATATATATATAAAAGATTGAAAAATCACAGTAGATGCACGTGACTTGATTAAATAAGTGAATACCACAGGAAAATGATAGGCAGAAATCCAAGTGCTTTCGTCTTTACTAAGACATTGTCAAGGAACGAATGAAATACAGTTAGAAAGAAAGTTATCAGGTAAGCAAGATCAAGAATACCAGATAGTTAATTGTCAAAAGGATAAAAATCAAAGAGATAATCCAGGATTATCGGAAATCACACGGTCACAAACCTAAACATAATTTAACCGTAACAGAAACTACAACGTTTCCATATAGTCCAAAACATGTAAAAATAGAATATATTAATTTTTTCATAATGATCTTTTTGTTTACCTGATAACTTTCTTTCCAATTGTATTTCATTCCGATTGAGAAAAGAGTTAGACAGGGAGAGCCCAGCTCTCCTAAATTATTCACTGCGTGCCTAGAAGAAGTTTTTAAGAATTTAGATTGGGAAAATGTAGGAGTTAACGTTAATGGGGAATATCTTAGCAACTTAAGATTTGCAGATGACATAGTTCTACTCAGATAATCAGGAGAGGAGTTATAAAAGATTATAGAAGATTTATATATAGAAAGCAGAAATGTAGAACTGAAAATGCATATGAGTTAAACAAAGATAATGTTCAATGAAAATGCTGAGAGACAACAAATAAGAGTTATGGACGAACCTCTAGAGATTGTTAATGAATAAACGTATTTAGGACAGACAGTAAGTGTTTCCCTAGTACATGACCCCGAAATTAAAACAAGGATATGGGATTGAAAAGAAGACGATGGATTGACGAGCTAAGAAAATTTGGGGGTATAGAAGGGAGTGGAAGGACATGTCTAAGGCCTTTGTCCTGCAGTGGACTAGCAACGGCTGATGATGATGATGAGATATATATATAATAATAAAATATATTATAGATATATATATATATATAAGATTATATTTATAATAAATATACTATAATTGTATTTTTACTATATATAATTGTATTTTTGCAGTATTCTTTGAATCAGCATCGAAATGAACCACTGAAATAAGCAACAAGAAAACAAGAACGAACATAAAGCATTTATGACCATGGAAGGTGGAAAATCTAATTAGTCTATCAAACCACTCAACTAATTTATATCGTAGCTGAAAAGGACGTCAGTCTTGGACAAAATTGTTATTGCAATTTAATTATATCTTTTTTCCTCTGTAATATCCTTGTGATCATTGAGCGTAGCAGGCGTGAAAAGTACAATCAATTGTATCGCAACAAACCTCTGCCCAGTTTCCTAAGGAACAGAACTCCAAAAAAACTAATAAAAACAATCCATTCTATTTAAGACCGAACGTGATGCAAAGGCTGAGTCCCTCAAGCTCATTAGCATTGCAGAACAGATGAGGGTCAAAATCCATTATGAGGTTTTTTTAATGATCCCCTCCTTAATGAACTTATAAAGAGAAAGAGAAGAAAAGGGGAGAGCTAATTAATGTTTCCTACTCCCATCAAAGCGCCATCTGTTATGCTACGGAATGTAATGAGGAAAGCAGAGTCGTTAATACTCTCATTATTATTTGTTTTAATTTCATTACATACAAAGCAACAAATTTCAATGAAATCAAAGCAACAAACTTCGATGAAATCACAGTGAACAGAGGGTTACTGGATTCTGCATTCATGCGTCTCTGCACTCAAAGTACATCAGCGTAACAACGCTACATATTAGAGGAAATATAGTAACTGGTTCTTCAAGGCGACGAGGAAACCTTCAGAGATGACTTTTATTTATCGCCACTGACACTCAAAATAACCTTAGCTAAGCTTGTTGGCACTGGTAAATGAATATATATATATTATGTATATATATATATATATATATATATATATATATATATATATATATATATATATATATTATATAATATATCACGAAGGGAAAGGCATCCTCATCTTTTAAACTGCTTAAAGATGAGGATGCCTTTCCCTACTACTTCCTTCGTGATATATCTTCTTTGAGCTCTAGCTCCGGCCCTTATGTATATATATATATATATATATATATATATATATATATATATATATATATATATATATATATATATATATATTTATTTATTTATTTATAATATTTTTTTTTCAAGGTACCTAGGGGAGAGTAGTACAAAAGGATTATAGAATCAGCAAGGGAAAAGAAAATTACAACATCAAATATGAGTCTTTGCTAGGGATGGTAGGAGCGCTAAAGATGAAATTACGAAAATAGATAACTATGCTTGAGGTCAACGGAGCTACAGACAAATATGACTTAATTCCGGAAATTTCGTTCGCGCCATAATTCTGAAAATGAAAAGACGACAAATTTGTGTCATGCAGATCAGCTAATCAAATCATATCCCTTGCAAATGGCCAAAAAGATCGGAAGCTCTTGAAGTCTTTACTACTTTCTGTTTGGCGATTATGACACTTATCTGCCAATAAAGGCTTAAATAATTCTGTATGGCGCGGAAAGTTCGTACAAAGGGCAGCAATGATGTCTTTCAAATTATAATATATTACATATAACATCATTCCAAGATGTTTTCAAACCATCTTAACTTTATAGTGAAAAGTAAATTGCCTTTTATAGGGATTTTCTTTTGAGCCTACGAAGGGAAATAAGAAATAAAGTCCATCTATGGACAGTGCCAGTTTTTATAGCATTCGTATGAACCTGGTTTAGTTTCGTGAGAACCCGAATTGGCGGAAATATTACCTTGATCTTAGAGGTTACGAGGAGTTATAAGGATTAGGATGTCTCAAAGACTTATTGGTCCATCCGAGGAGACATCATGTGCTCATATATCTCTTGGAATAGATTTTACTGTTCATTCAGTGTTCTAATGATTTTTTTTAGCTTTCTTGTAAACTCTTCAACACTGCTGCTGTTTACAACTTCTAGTGGCAGTTTATTCCACGTGACACGCATCATGTCTGTAAAGAAGTTTCGGCAATGCGATGTGTTGTATCTCCCCAGTTCTAGTATCATCCATTATTTCTTGTCTGGTTTTCGTTTAACGTAATTTGGTTACTGTCTACTTTAGTTGTGCCTTTCAGTATTTTGAATGTTTCTATTAGATGCCCTCGCAATCGTTGTTTCTAAGCCATACATGCTCAGGCTCTCTAGTCGTCTTTGGTAACCTATATGCCTGATGAATGGAATTAACTTTAAGGCTCTTGCTTGCCCTTCTAATCTATTTATGTCCTTTCTTAGTGTTGGTGACCAAACCTATACTGCATATTCAAGATTAGGTCTAACTATTGATGTGTAGAGCTGCAACACCGTTTCCTTGTTTCTGTACTTGAACTGCCTCTTTATGTATCCCACTAGTTTCTGTGCTTTCTTTCCAGCTTTTATGCAGTTTTATGGATTTTAAGGCCTTGGTAATAATGAATCTAAGATCCTCTTTTTATTTTACACTATTATGTCATTCACAAGCAGCATATAGCTGGCATGAGGGTTGTTTGTTCGATTTGTAACACTTTACACTATCCAAGTTAAGAGGCATTTGCCATCTTTTTTATCACTCCTATTTTGTTTAGATCCTTTCTTAAACTTTCCAATGTATCTGGGTATCTGTCTGCTGCATTTACACCTAGTTTGGTGTTATCTGCAAATTTGGCTATCCTGCTAGTTAAGCCTACATCAATGTCATTATTGTAAGTAAAAAATAAGAGGGGGACAAGGACAGAACCCTGAGGAACTCCGCTTGTCACATCTGCCCACTCTGATTCTTTGTAATTTATTACGACTCTCTGTTTTCTATAAGTTAGCCAGTCCTCGATCTAGTCTGCTGTTCCTCCTACAATTCCTAAAGCTCAAACTTTTGTCATTATTTTCGTGCGTGGAACTTTGTCAAAGGCCTTTTGGAAATCTAAGGAGAGTATAAATATTGCTCTACTACTGTCGTAAATATCACGAACCGGTTCAGTAGAATACAAATTCAACGTTAGAGTATTTTCATGATGCTTTGAGATTTTACACTACACTTAGTCTTGATATACGAATGCTCTCGTCTGTCAATTCTATACAGCAACAGTAATTTATAAATGAAAGATGCAAATCAGCAAACATTCGTCGTTTCTGGTAAATTTTTTTTCCACATGCAGCCAGTGTCTGAAAAATCTTACTTCTATTACATACATAAGGATTAAATTTGTCTTGAATTTATGGCCTTCTTGCATAGACACTACGTCCTAAAATCACGGAAAAAAATGTTGATAATAATCCAGTAACGATGCTCAGAAACATAAGTAACAAATTAATGTGTTTATTATCTAAACTTCACTCAAACAACTTTGCGTGAACTTTCAAGACTGAAATTGATCTGTGTAAAACAAAATTCAAATTAGTTACAATAATTTCGTTTTCGTATAATTTTTGTTACTAATGCTTATTTTCTTATGGAAATTCGGTAAAGCGGTCGAATTGAATCGTAGACACAGATCATAGATATTTTAGCATTTTCATGACTGTTAATCATACATAGAAAAATGTATCATATGACAGTAAATATGTGATTATAGAAGATACCACAAATGCATTCTGTATAGTTGAATCTGCCAATTTTTTTGCTACAATTGGCACAAATAACCAATATAAGCAGTCCTTACTAAGACGCAATTTGGACAGAATTAATATGATTTTAATTGAATGTTTAATACTGAATGCTGAATATGCTAAAATATAACAGACTGGTTTACCAAACCTCATCTTGGTTTGGTTTCGTCCTTCATCTAAAACTTATTATGACTATTACAAATCTGCCATTTCGTTAATTAACTTTTCAGCAAGAAGAGGACCCGTGGCAGAAATCGGATTTTCTCAATGATTGTAAGTTGAAGCAGTCAACAATCAAACAAACATGGGACGTCTTGGTAAAAGCAATAATAATCTCCCTTGTCCAGTCAAAATACCTAAATAGACCATCTCGAGTGACCGAGACAAACTTGATCAAATGGCTCAAATTCTCCTTAAAAATAAAATGCCATGAAGGAAAAGACTTATTGCAGCATAACAGTCATACAATTTTTCTCGTCATGAATCAGTTATTGTACTTAGTCATTTGAGATGACCTTCAGCATTCATTTACCCCTGTGGGATGTCAAGAAATGGCGAGAAAAAGATAATATAATCTCGGAGCAATATCATCAGGTGGAGATGCATTGTTATTTTTATAGCCAAACCAAAATGTCGTGGCGGGTGACAGAGGGTTTCTCCCGGCCTATATCGTTCGCAGCTAAGAACATTTTGGTCAGTTTACCCATAAGGAAACGGCCCTACTTAAACCTAAAACCTCAATTAACATTTACGCGTGTGTGATTGCGTGCGCGCATACAGACAGAAAAAGAATTATTAGTGTGTGTATATATATATATATATATATATATATATATATATATATATATATATATATATATATATATATATATATATAAATTATATGTATATATATATATATATATATATATATATATATA
The DNA here is from genome assembly GCF_015104395.2 of Macrobrachium nipponense. NCBI lineage: Eukaryota > Metazoa > Arthropoda > Malacostraca > Decapoda > Palaemonidae > Macrobrachium > Macrobrachium nipponense. The sequence goes on along the minus strand of NC_087208.1, from coordinate 14,080,595 downwards.
TATATATATATATATACACACACTTAAACATCGAAAATTAGAGCCTATCAAAAGAACACAAAGGAAAGGAATGATTGACCCTTTACAAGTATACAGATGTAGAATTTGATAAGAGATAACTGCTTCCAAAGTCCCTGTAAGCCACGTTCATCTTACAGAGAGATTTTATCAGGTACTGGGGTCACGTCTTAGGATTAAAATTCCAGCATGTATGATTATGATTTAAATCGTGTCATTATAAAGCCATGGCATTCATTTGGTCTTTCATCTTCGTCTATATATATAAAACAAAGTTTTGTATACATAGTACATTGTCATTCACTCAACTCAACTCCCCTTGTAAAGAAAGAACTCCCAGAAGTGTTCTCCCTGCTGTAGACATGGAAAGTGCTGCAAAAACTGAGAGACGTGTTCTTTCTATTTTCAACATTCGCACACAACGTTCACAATTACTTTGCGAGAGAAAAGATAAACAATGGGCCCTTGTCACATGTGACGAGAGTTTACGATTGTGCATGTGAAGCTACCGATATTCAAGATGTAAACTATTTGTACTAATTTATAATAAGGAAAAAGAAAAAAGTAAGAAACGAAAAGGGTGGAGGGATTAGTCTCGCACCATCCGGCTTTACTAATAAACCGATGAGATTTTTCCCTTTGTCTTCAAGGAAAAAAGTCTTAAACTTTAAGATTCAAATTACGAGGCATTCTGATGAGACCTCCTGTCTTCCGACATGATATATTGGTTTGACTATAATTACAGTGACCACATTTCTTAACACTTTTCTTTCCGTTGTGTAAGACAGGAGCATCGTAATCTAGGCTACTATAAAAAAAAAAAAGTCTGTCCAGAATGTCATGAAACATAGAGTAGGTTTCCGACGTTGCCGCTTTGCGCCAATTTCATTCATTAAATCTCACTTAAGGCGAAAAAACAGTGTAGATTTGGCATACACTATGCCACATCTCTCTTTGTCTCAGGTCAGGAAGGTTAAGAAGCTTATCACTTTGGTTCTGATACCCAAGCTTGACGGTTTAAGATGGAAGGCTCCCCACGACAGCAATTAAGTGCTCAGACGCGAGAAGTCATATTCAATGTCCACGAGTACTTCAAAAGGGAGAAAGAATTTTTTTTTACGAAAACAGTGCCTTATTTTAAAGAAAATGTCTATTAATTTTATCGTTTCATTATCCTAACATCCAAGAAATTGTTTTAATGGAGAAAAATATTATTTTATGAAATATTTGATGTTTGGCACATTCATGCACATTCATCAATTCTACAACAAAAATGGTAGAGAGAGAGAGAGAGAGAGAGAGAGAGAGAGAGAGAGAGAGAGAGAGAATGACGATGCCAGGCTACAGATATCTTCAAGAACCTGACAACACATTTGATAATGTTCAAATATAAACTGATTCAATCAGAATTCAAATTATATAAAGAATAAAAGTTAAAGCTTAATGAGTAATAAAGCTCGAAAACATTGAGTACATTAAGATTTCAGTATTGTACTGAACTAGATTGATCGTAGGGCACAGAACGTTCAATTTTATTTTCATCCGAGATGGATCTCTTAAAAGTTGTAGAAAAACTGTGATATGTATTAAAGGACACTTACTTGTCTCCCGTACTTTATATAGTGCTCGAACTGTTCCTAAAAAAATATTTTTTTTTATATGAATGTGTTTTTTAAAATAAACAAGCAATGACTTCATGAGCTGTTTTCGAAAACAAACCAAGGTCAACTTAACTTAATCCACAACAAACGTTCAGCTTGGTGCGACTGGAAAGATTCAGATTATGGGATTAAAAAGGAAATTTTACGACCGTATTAAAGGACCCGGAATGGAAGGATGCTGGGATTAGCTTGAGTCAGATTAAAAGTCTTGAGGAAGTTTGGCATCGTCGCAAACCTACTCGATGTTTCATGACATTCTGGACAGACTATAGCAATTCGATGTAATGAAGCATCCTTGGGTCTTGGAAGGGCGGCATTTGGTGGGCGTTCAGCTTAATACCAGGTTAGACTTAATTATCTCGAGCTAATCATACATTCAGTCTTGCAGGATCTCGTATACCATTGGGGATTGTGGGACTTTGAGTTACGCACCCTGTTTACTCCTTCCTTTCGGGGAGACGCATGAAGATTTTGTTTATTCATCTGTTTAGATGTTTAGAAATCTCGCATGAGAGAGAGAGAGAGAGAGAGAAAGAGAGAGTCCTTGAATGTGTTAACAAGGAAAAAATTAGTCAATGTATGAAACGAAGATCAGATCGAGTGCAAACTGTCCTAAGTGTGCATAAAGCAACGTTCAGTTAAAAAGTGAGAACTACAAGCAGGAAAAAGTCTAATCAATCATCGATCTTTCTTTTGACATAGAATATCTCTCTTCTGCAAGATCATGACTCGAGAGGAGAGAGTTTTCAAACGTTTTGTGATTGCAGATTAATCAAAAAATAAATGATGTCTCGTATGAATAATGTGACTTATATTTTATTATAAATACATTTCTGTCTACTAAAAACGTAAATGAATTGCCTCGATTCTTCTTTTCGCAATGTCATTGCCGCTAGAAAAAGACTTATTAGTGATAACCATCAAAGAGATTTGTCCTTAAAGGCCTCAATATTTAGAGAGAAAGAGTCGACTGAAATGAAAACAGGATACCTATTCTTTGAAGGGTGAAAAACAAGAATTGGGAAAATAAGAGCAATTAAAATGATACAAAGTAATAAAGTAAATATTCGGCACAATCGACTTTTCTGTATAGCCTATAAGTCTGTATGAAACCTCTCAACTACGGCCCATGAAACACTAAGCCGCTGTTCATGAAACTTTCGGCAAGTGCTCGGTGGTGGCCTGTGTTTTTGCAACCTATAGTTGTGCCAGACGCATGATCTTGACTCTCTTTAACCGTGAATAAAATAAAGGCTATCAAGGCTAGAGGGCTGCAATTTGGTATGTTTGGTGCCTGGAGGGTGGATAATCTACACACCAATTTGCAACCCTCTAGTCTCAGTAGTTTTTAAGATTGAGGGCAGACAGAGAAAGTGCGGACGGACAGACATAGGAGTCATCTCAATAGTTTTCTTTTATAAAAAACCAGTAAAAGCTACAAGGTATCTTGAATCAAATGGAGGAAGAAAATGTCTCGTTTACCCAGAGGTTCTGATGACTGGAGAGAGAGGGAAGGCCGACCAAAGCAGAATGAAAATATTGCAGAGAAAAGCAGTTTCAATTCTACTAGAGAAATCTATCAAAAAAATATATAACATTCATAACCTTAAGTTTCCTAACACCGAACTCAACTCAGAAGCTTTCAGGTATAGAGAAAATTTACTATAATGAAAATTAATTATGATAGGAATGGACAGCACCATCTAGTCAACGTTACCGATTAAATCATTTTATGAACGCGTAATGTTACCCGATTTTCCCTCCGCGGATAACACCAAACCACATGCGTCACTAAAAAGAATTTCCCAAATACAGTATATTTCAGAGAGAGAGAGAGAGAGAGAGAGAGAGAGAGAGAGAGAGAGAGAGAGAGAGAGAGAGAGGCGGGAAATAGGGCTCCTTATTGTGTTACATAAGTCGTTACCAGAAAAGTAACGATCTCGCCTTAAAGATTCTAGGCTATCCTTTTAGGATTGGATAATTGAGAGGACCTTAGGGTAAATTAGCTTTCCCCTGATAAAGGTCAAAGTGCCCCTTTCCTCAAGAGGAATCTTGCCCAGGGGACACACTCGGCTGCACGATCTCCGTCCGTAACTATGGATTCTGAGATAGAAGGCTGAGAGAGGTGATGAACAATTTTGGATGCTGTGCCAATGTCCTGAAATCTTTCAGAACTTTTCCTTCGTTGTTACGAATCCGTTGGAGTCTTTAGTTATGTTTATAAAATGTATGCCATGCAGAGACAGAGAGAAAGAAGGAGAATGTAGAGGCATGGAAAATGAGAAAAACATTTGCGCGTTTCCATAAATTCTGTTTTACCAAAAAGACAGGAAAACATAATGGTCAGTTGTTTTCTCGCATTTACATTTACTAGGTCCCTGCACATAAAAAGGCTGATGGGCAAAATTTCCAATAGTAGGTTGTTATATGAGCCAATAGTAAGTTTCGTAAATGATCCATAATATCGAGATATTTATTTATGTAGCACACACGAGCATTCTCAATTATACATACACAAACACGTATAACTATATCTGTACACACACACACACACACACACACACACACACACACACACACACACATATATATATATATATATATATATATATATATATATATATATATATATTCAGTATTCTGATAGACACCGTCACCTCTGCTCAAATCAGTGTAATAATTCATCTTTTCTCAACGTGATAAGTAACATCAGTGATCCTTAAGTATACCCTCAACTGGCGGAGATGTCAGCGCTTGAAGGGGCACGGGTTAGCCTTCTTCAAAGACAAGTCCACTTACCAGATTCTGAAAGACCTCGCTCCAGAAGGCCGGATCGTGGTCGACTTATTACGAGAATTTTTTTTTTTTTTTATGAAATGTTCTCAGAGAACGATAATACTCGGGTTTTCCTTTGAGATAGAATAATATACATCCCTTTATAAAGTACTTGTATATGTTTTTGCAAAATAGGTATTGTTTACGCTGATATAGTAGAGCCTATGTAATACTAAATTTAATACATGTTTGAAAAGCGAAAACTTTGAAATGCTTTTATTCTGTCTCAAGCTTCAAGAACTTCTACATAACATATACATGAAAACTTTGCTTGTATGAAATTTGAAAACCTTTTCAATGACTAATATGCAGTAATTCTTGTACCACAGCTTTGGAAGAATGAATGGAAGATTTAATACTTAAAAAAAAATCTAACTGATACTTTATTGACAGACAAGAGATGGAAACGAAATATTAATTTATATGCATAACCTTAACTGAAAAGAAAAATCGTAACAAGTTCTTTTTAACAGAGAGGAAAACGCATCACTAATATTACTTTGACAAACGTGTAAACTCAGTTTGTTTGTTTCTTTGTATGGTGTTTTTGCGTTGCATAGAACCAGTGGTTATTCAGCAAAGGGAGCACGTCGGGAGTAAAATCTATCACCAGAAACACACATCTCTCATTCCTCAATGGAATACCCGAGAATCGATCTCGCTGCCACCGAGGTCCGTAAAGTCAGTTTAAACCGGAATTTGTGTCACGCCAATGACTCCAGGCCATCTTCCCTCCGTTCGTCGAAGTATTTCCGACAGAGAGAATAGGTTTAGAGAGCTCTCTCGCAAATAGTTATATATATCAATCGATGTCTGATTACAAGCAGGATTCTTCAGTCCAAATGAATTCGTTGTGCCGAAATCAAATTATGTGAAACCCTCAACGTTGATCTTCCGATCAGAAGCTTTCTGCACCACTGAGTTTGTAAAGTCTTTCGATGACGCTCTGTTAAGAAATGAGATCCCCCTTGGTTGGTGGTTACGTTTATAGCTCGCTATTCTTTTCCTTTTTGCTTGGAATTTTTGGGAGAACTGAAAGTGTTGGATTCTCGGAATCGTCAGCGAAAACCCGTGATTCATTCAGAGAAGAGAACATCGCTTCCTACGGGTTATTATGCTTTATTAACCCCTTCACTAACGATGAAAGCGTAAAATACCAACACCTGCAGAATTCTTCTCTCCTCCATCTCCCTCTTTCTCCGTCTCCTCCTCTTCACATCCCTGTCCTTATCCGTCCCTCCTCCTCCTCCACTAGACCCTTCTTGTCCTCCTCCTCAGCTCTCATCCCATCCCCTCCAGTTTCTTGTTTAAGTGAACACTCTCCTCTGCTGAAGAATCGAGCACTACCATCCAGGCTGTTGCCTTGTTGAAGAGGAACTCGAGTTACGAAATTAGTGCAAGATCGAATGTTCTAGGATGATTTACCGTAACACCGGAGGACCGAGGTACTAGATTCCTTCAAGACCAGCGCTGTTTTAAAACTACTGCCCCACAACCACCTCCCCCCCAAAAAAATTATAATAAAATAAAATAAAATAAAAAATTAAAAAATAAACAATAATGACAAACACTGTGCATACGCAAAGAAACTTCTTTGGACCATCTGTTGGAACAGCATTATACCATAGATGCTCAAAAATGCGAAACAAAACACAAGGCATCGCCAAGGAAAAATTTTCTCCACCTTGACGGACCAGTAACCTCGCCAAAGCATCATTTAGAACCTCAGCACTAATTAGTTAAATGAACACAGCACCAGTAACTAGAAAAGAGACAATAAAATCACAGACTGAGTCCATACCTGCGCCTGCCCCAAGCCCCTTACCTCCGACCTAAAATCTCCTAAATTCGATCGCCTAATCGCATAACCTGGACCTAAAGGAATTTAGGAGCCTGCCAACAACAAAGTAAACGGAATCATCAGTGCCCATAAACTACTGAACAAGAATAACATCATTATACAATTACATAGCGTAAAGTTCTTCTCGTCAGACATACTCTACTACGAGTGCTCCCTTCAGCTAAGGGGGGAAAAATAATATTTTCTCTCAGTAAAATTCTTTCCTTTTCCACCGTCTATCCTCAACTACTGCAAAACTGAGAAAAGTAGCGACAGTCACTACCGTAACTTTCTCAAGTAAGTGAAATTCGATATGACAGCTCCGTAAATTACCTTCCATTTTTCGTTCTTTCTCAGGCGAGAAAGGTTCTCATCTCATTTAATAGCTATATTCAACTCGCCAGAACTCTCTACTATGCCTCATTATCCTTCTATTGGACACCTTAGGGCCATCGTTAAAACTCCCTTCGCTAACATAACTCCGAATAATAGCCGTTTTTATCCCTTGTTGTGTGTTTCAAAGACTGACTATGGACACTTAAGAGCTTCTCTGCCCGCGAAAGCCCGTGCTACAATGACGCTTTATATTTTGAACCAAACATCTACTATTGGATGGGTGACAGCCATCGACTGCAAGACGCCTTATGGACTTAAGCTTCACTGAGAAGTACTCAAACTTTTATCCGATGTCAATAGGTTGGCAGTAACAACTGACCACACTGGAGCCCGTGAAGTTGGCAACCTTGGGAAGAAAATGACATTCCAGTAGAACGGTGAAAAGGCCAGTCGATCGGAAAAGTAAAAGAAATAGCAAAATGTCCTTTTTCTTGGGTATCTAGGACAAATTATACAGAGGAGGATACGAAGGTTTTGATAAAGACGAAAATCATGATCAAGATTCAGGTAAAAAGTTTCCGAATGAAAATAATAGATGATAGATTCTCAAAGCCACATCCTACGGGAGCTTGTACGAAAAACCGCGTGTGTCATAACAAACAACAACAATAGCAAAGGCAACGGGTCCTGGATGACACCAGTTAACATAAGAAGAGAAGGTTTTGGAGTAAACGTAATAAAGTAATTATTTTCTGAACTCTTGAAAGAAAGGAAAGTTAGCCTAGAGATTGTTTCCCTATTACCTTCAAGCTCTTGGAAGTTTAACGAACATTTATACGCAATGACTGACAGGCCAAGCACTAAATGACAAGGGCTTAGAGAAAAAAATGACAGAAATTTTATGGTTTACTTATGAAGTAGGAAGCCCCAAGAGAGAGAGAGAGAGAGAGAGAGAGAGAGAGAGAGAGAGAGAGAGAGAGAGATTTGCAAATCGTTTTCTCAATGGGCGTTAACAAGCTGGTTCCAGGTAGAAACCCTTACTTCGACTTTACGTAACTCATAGAAAACCTAAGGCCAACCTGCAAGATTTGAAGCTTTAACAGGGATCCCAAATCATGGCAGTAACGTCCTTACTGCTTGGTAGTTCTCTCTAATAGTAAAGTAAAATTATCATTATTATATCATTATCATTATTAGTAGTAGTATTAGTAGTAGTAGTAATACCAAAGGAAAAAAATAGGCCTAAAAGACCATTTAATTTACAAAATGCTTCAGCAAAGATGGTTATGCGCAAAAAAAGCAAAATTCATGGAGCAAAAATGAAAACATTAAAATCAAATGCGTGGGAATCGTTTTGCCAATATTGACGCTTTTTGGAAATAATCCCTCATAAACTTAGAATCAATTGGCTGAACCTTTCACTAAATATCAACTTGTCATATGAGATAATTCATGCGAGTACAAAATGTTTAACTGGGCTTCCTACCTAGTTTTTCCCTTATACTGTATGGACAAAAATGAAGGTAAAGATGTCCTATAGCTTGACCACGAAAAACGTTTGCATAATTAAACGAAAAAAAAAAAAATCTTATAGCAGAAAAATAAATAGACAATCATTGACCTTTCAAGGAAGTAAAAATTAGCATTTTGATCTGTATCTGTGAGAACAGTAACCATCTCGATTTAAGAACCTGTTCTAATGTGGGAAAGGAATTTTAACTTCATTATTGCATCCATCTCTCTCTCTCTCTCTCTCTCTCTCTCTCTCTCTCTCTCTCGTGCAGGGTCGTACCTATTTTTCGCATGTTCTTAGTTTTCTCTGAGAGTATCGAACCCATAAGAGAGAGACAATGAGAAACAAGTCATTGATATCTCAGTTTTTTATAGGGAAACAATAAACTTTGCTTAGAAAAGAGGAATAGTTTTGTTTATGGAGTTTTCTCCTGAATACTGTTGTAGAATTAAAGACTGAAGTATGATCGACAAGAAGGGGTAGCGGGAGGTGGAGAACCGAGTCCATGAAGAGGGCTGCGCTTTCATTGATGCATGGGTCTGTCTATTATCTTCCCTTTGGTGGTCTATGTATGCTTACAGTCCTTCAGGAATGGGAAATGTGACTCAAATATGACGTGATATTGATTGATAAAATTATCCATGCTTGAAGTTGTTCCTTCACTACACTCTCTTTTAGTAAATGATAATGAGCTGTAGGAACATAAAATCCGAGAACAAAATATAATCTTATATTGGTATTGTTTGAAGTAAAAACAATAAGTTTCTCAAAAACACAAAATACTAATTACAAACTTTGTAGGTGAATAAGATATATAATAGATTGATTTTAGAACAAGAGAGAGAGAAGAGAGAGAGAGAGAGAGAGAGAGAGAGAATGATAAATCTGTTGAAATAATTTGCTTTGACACATTTAGCATTATTCAGGTATCCACGCAAAATAAAAACCACCCATTATTTTTATGAATTTTTTATTTGCACGATGTTTTTCTTCTTTTTCCGGAAATGAGGACGTCGCTAAAGCGGTCTTGTGTGTGTGTGTGTGTATATGAATACAAGGGCCAGAAATTAGGGAAAACTTCGAATTGAGGTGTTTTAGTAATATTAAACGCATTTATTTCAACATCATTTAG
>NC_087208.1:14036260-14066260 GCF_015104395.2 Macrobrachium nipponense | reverse complement strand
TATGAATTCTCAGAAAGGGTGTAAAGCCAAGGCACAAGAGATATATGTGGAGGCCAGGGAGTACAAAGGAAGGAGTAGGACGTAGGGCTTTACTCCACAACATGATAAATTATGATGAAAGCGAAAAGTAAAAGTACGAGTCTTTTCTCAATCAGTATAGAAAGCGAGTGCCATTATAGTACGCATATTGACAAGGCTTCGGTTTGGAAGAACCACTTGTCACCGTGTGTTTATATATTTGTTTAGTGTTTAGGTTGAAACTATATTTACATCATAATAAGTACTGTTTGTATGTATATAGGGATTTCAGAGTTAAAGCCGAGTTAAAGATCCAACTGTAATTACCAACGAATTCTTGTTACCGTAATGAAGATTGGTAATTGACATTTTGTTTTGGACAGTTGTTTAGTTACTGTTTCTCTCTCTTCAGAAGTGAAATGGGGATCAGCAGAAATAACTCGTGAGTGCATTCGTGGTGCTGTTGTGCGGAAGAGGTCGAGATCCCTGCCACCTTGGATTTTATACATCAGCCCTACTTGAAAGTGCTCTTCGTCGGCGTTGATTGTTTACCGTCACCGAAGTACTGGTGCTTGGTGTTTAGTGGTAAATGTTACGGTAATCGCAAAATGTGCACTGGTCGCTATGATCGAGAGAGTGTGTTTATTGGCCGGTCGAAGTCACGAAAGCATGTTTGAGGGTTGTGGCCTTATGCACAAGGGATAAGTGACCGACCGCATGGCGGTATCCGCGAGTGTACTCGGTATCTTTTCCCTGTATTTTGGTTATTATTAAATGATATACCTATTGCTTATATTTATATATATGTATAAAATGTAAAATCAGATAGCAATCATTTTTCTATTTGTTACGTACGTTATTATTGATGAAATGAACACCGTTCTACTTATTGATATTTGTTTGACATTTATTATACTCACGTGACTATTCCATATTCACTTTATTATCAATTAAATGTTATATATAGCTTTTTGCTAATGTTATAATTAAAACTTTAAAAAACTCATATACTTGTTTATCACCACTTCGTCTACAACATTTAAAAGACTAAAAGAACCTTCAAGTGCTATTGCATAGCTTGTGTTTGATATTTATTAACTAGTGAATAGTACTTGTGACACCACTGCTGATGTGAAAATCATGCAAGAGCACCTGGTTTGTATTGAACATTACTCTAGTCTCTGTAATAGCAAGAACAGCAATCAGAATGAATTCTCCCGTATTGTCTTCGATGACAAATAAGAAAAAAGGAAAAAATTTACCCACAAAAACGCGTCGCGTTTATATGATCGTGCTCCTCTGAATGGTTACATTTATTATATATCTTCAAACTTTATTGCCTGAAGAAGTGCCAGTGTCCATCTCTTCAGGTATGGTTAACACTGAACGTATTGTAATAGAACTCGTTTTCTATGTTGTTTGAGAAAAGATTTCTTCACCATAATCCATCAGGTTACTGAGTAAAGAAGCCCTCTAGCCCTTCCATAGTATCCCTTGACCTTCAAATCTGTCTCTTCTGTTTGAGCTTTACTACCACTTTTGGGATTTCATTACTTTTTTTAAATAATGGGAATAATGAGGTACTTTTCTGAACTCTCAGAGGACTGGTAAGAAGGGATGTGTGTAGGTTGGAACTTAGCACTGTCGGAGTTGGAGACTTACACAGATCGTTTGCTGCATCTACACCGTGACACCCCTCTAAAAGGTATGGGGGAGCTACATGCGTGGATGTATACCCTAAAGAAAACTGCAAAAATTCCTAAAGCAGTTTTGATAAATCATTCAAGCCATTAGAAAAAAGAAAAGAAAAAAAAAGTCTCGTGAAATCATTACACCGGGTCTTCAGAATAAATGAAACCTTATAAGTAAACGAAATATCCTTTGAATTTTTAATACTGAAATGCAAAAATAAAGATCGTCCATATATTTTAAAATTTAACGATAAATATCACATAAGATATCTCCGAATAAGGAAAAAAATCAATACTTTTTCCATTTTCGAAGAAGAAATCTTTCAAAGCGTCAGCAGCGCAAAACAATAATTCATCCACCTTTAAAATAATCCCTTTTTGATGCTTTGATTTGTAACTGGAGTGGATGTGTCCGGGAATATGGAAAAGGAAGGTGGCTTATGCTATGACGCTGATGGGAACTTATCTTTATCTAGTCTGTGTGTGTGTGTGAGTGTTTATGTGTGTGTCACACACACACATAGATGAAAAAACACAAACACACAAATTCAGGAAAATGGAAATAAATGGTGACTTGTCCCGTAAGGAGAGTCGGGAAGTGCAGAGATAACGTTAATATATTTGACAGAGTTTTATGGCAAAAAGTCGGCTTTTGAGAAGCAATGTCATTGTTTTTTTCAAAAAGATTTCTCTGTCCCTTTTTCGGCTTGTGTTTCATTTGATTTATAAGATTAGACAGACTCTTTCTATGATAGGTGCAACTCTCTCTCTCTCTCTCTCTCTCTCTCTCTCTCTCTCTCTCTCTCTCTCTCTCTCTCTCTCTCTCTTTTATCGTTCCCTGAGAAATAAAGTACCTAGAAAGTTGTAAGATACGTTACCTAATGTTCGCCGACCAGGAGGAAATTTATGACGTGGATAAAAGCCACGTCAATCAGTGGAGGTCATTAAATTCGTATATTGCTAGATATTTCTTCTGACACTGAAAAGAGAAAGGATAATGGAGCGACATCGAAGGTTTCAGTTCTGAAATCTGTGGGGAATTCTAAACATAGAAGCGAGAGGTTTATTAACCCACAACTCACAGGGACTGGCCAAATGGAGGCTTTTCGTTAATCTTTCTTTAATGTAGATATTTATTTTACTCTAAAAGTGAAATGCAGAAGCTAAAATAAGGTATTAAGCACAATACTTTTATTTATTACATAACCTATTGATGTGAATAATTAATTGACAACTACGTGCACTGCGTGATTCAGAACATTTAGTTCAGCTCAGATTTAAAACTCCATTTCCTGTCGTTTGGCTGGTACTGTTCGAAAACTGAAGATGGAATAACATTACTAGTGGAATTTCGATTTTAATTTTACTATTTATATACAAATATAAGTTGAATATCAATAAAGTATAGTTCACTGGAAAAGATACGAATTGAAATTTTACATGGTATATAATGTCTGTTTATTTCATGTACATTAGACATTTGTTGTAAAATACATGATTTGCTTTAAAGTATAGAAATGTTTGCTTTTAGCATACTTCATGTGATCATTTTTTTTGCCTTTTTTCAATATATTAATATAAACTACGTAGAGCTAATCAAATTGTCACTAAAAATCAAAATGTTTAAACGCAAGCATATTTTACATAGGCCTGTCAACGAAAAATATCATACTAAAGAAATTCTCCCCCAAAAATCATAAATATTCTCATGCAAATATGAAACGTAGATAAATGGAAAGCCATTTTGTTGCAGCTTTTAACATTATTAAAAAATCAAATATTCTGCTAACTTTATTTTCAGCATAAATTTAGATCATTGTTGGAAAATTTTCCGTGACTAATTTCATATGATAATTTCAAAATTTTGTTTTTGTTTTTTGTAAAATATTGGATAAAGAACAACTGTACAAAAACTAAATGACACTAAGCGCTTTCTTGTTATTTTAAAAAAAGTTTTAAGTTCTTAGTAGCTTGAAAGGGTTTGGTAACTTATTTTTTTTGTAACTTTCCTTTTCAGTGATATATATATATATATCTATATATATATATATATATATATATATATATATATATATATATATATATATATATATCGAGCTACAATGTCCTTTAATATCTAATTCGCTCTACCTCGGTAATTAATATATTTTCATATATGCTTAACCGAAGGGGAATTTTTCTCGATAATAGACTTGCCTGGACCAGGGCGCGAACCCGTGCATCCTTTCAAACCAGGAACGTCAGTGAAGCTTTACTACTACACCACCGCGAGAGGCTAAAAGTCATGTCGCCTCTCACCCTCCAATACCTTTTGCGCGCAGGTAATTAGTTTGGTTTGGAGACAACTAGCAACCCAACCTCGACTCCGGTAGTGTTTGTAGTGCTTTTGACAGCACGTAGCCAATCTATAAGTCATATCACATTTCCGTGATTCATATACATATATCGAGCTACAATGTCCTTTAATATCTAATTCGCTCTACCTCGGAATTAATAATATTTTCATATAGCTTAACCGAAGGGGAATTTTTTCTCGATAATAGACTTGCCTGGACCAGGCCGCGAAACCCGTGCATCCTTTCAAAACCCAGGAACGTCAGTGAAGCTTTACCTACTACACCACCGCGAGAGGATAAAAGTTCATGTCGCCTCTCACCCTCATATACCTTTCGCGCGCAGGTAATTAGTGGTTTGGAGACAACATCAACCCACCTCGACTCCGGTAGTTTGTTTGTAGGCTTCTGACAGCACGTAGCCAATCTATAAGTCATATCACATTTCCGTGATTCATATACATATATCGAGCTACAATGTCCTTTAATATCTAATTCGCTCTACTCGGAATTAATATATTTTCATATATGCTTAACCGCAAGGGGAATTTTTTCTCGATAATAGACTTGCGTGGACCAGGTACGTGCTGTCAAAAGCACTACAAACACTACCGGAGTCGAGGTGGGTTGATGTTGTCTCCAACCAACTAATTACTTGCGCGCGAAAGGTATATGAGGGTGAGAGGTGACATGAACTTTTAGCCTCTCGCTGTGGTGTAGTAGGTAAAGCTTCACTGACGTTCCTGGGTTTGAAAGGATGCACGGGTTCGCGCCCTGGTCCAGGCAAAGTCTTAAGTATCGAGAAAAAAAATCCCCTTCGGTTACAAGCATATATGAACCCCAAAATATATAATATTACGAGGTAGAGCGAATTAGATATTAAAGGACATTGTAGCTCGATATATGTATATGAATCACGGAAATGTGATATGACTTATAGATTGGCTACGTGCTGTCAAAGGCACTACAAACACTACCGGAGTCGAGGTGGGTTGATGTTGTCTCCAAACCAACTAATTACCTGCGCGCGAAAGGTATATGAGGGTGAGAGGCGACATGAACTTTTATCCTCTCGCGGTGGTGTAGTAGGTAAAAAGCTTCACTGACGTCCTGGGTTTGAAAGGATGCACGTTCGCGCCTGGTCCAGCAAGTCTATTATCGAGAAAAAATTCCCCTTCGGTTAAGCATATATGAAAATATATTAATTCCGAGGTAGAGCGAATTAGATATTAAAGGACATTGTAGCTCGATATATGTATATGAATCACGGAAATGTGATATGACTTATAGATTGGCTAAGGTGCTGTCAAAAGCACTACAAACACTACCGGAGTCGAGGTGGGTTGATGTTGTCTCCAAACCAACTAATACCTGCGCGCGAAAGGGTATATGAGGGTGAGAGGCGACATGAACTTTTTAGCCTCTCGCGGTGGTGTAGTAGGTAAAGCTTCACTGACGTTCCTGGGTTTGAAAGGATGCACGGGTTTCGCGTCCCCCGTTCGCGCTGTCAGGCAAGTCTATTATCGAGAAAAAATTCCCCTTCGGTTAAGCATATATGAAATTATATTATCCGAGGTAGAGCGAATTAGATAGTTAAAGGACATTGTAGCTCGATATATTTATATGCATCACGAAATGTGATATGATATATATATATATATATATATATATATATATATATATATATATATATATAGATAATTTATATATATATATATATCCTTATATGTTGTTACTTTTGTAATGCATATCATCCTCTCTTTAACTGTAAGAAATATTGTAAACTTGTTTGCAATATTTTCAGATTCCTTATTTAGCTTAGAGTTAGTATGTTCTAATAATGTATGTTGAAATTTCACATAACATAATTTAAAAGTTAAAAATAAAGTAGAATGTGAAAAGAGAGAGAAATTTTTGCATTGTGCATTAGCCAGGAGGCATGCTCGTCACCAATGTTCCGTTTTGTTTTCATAACATCTCATCACTACTAAGTTCATATTTTTTGGAACATATTGAGCATACAATGTACACTCAACAAGAAAACTGAAGATACAGTTTTCATTAGCTTTCGTTCATCCAATTTCCCATTTGTTTTCACTGGAAAGACATAATATCGTTAAATTTACTCTGGAATATGAAAATATACTGCAAATTATATCATATAAGTTAAAACTGCAAAACAAAACCATTCAGATACTTAAAAACACGATATATGTCCGAAGTGATTGGAATTTCTCAGATGGATTCGTTCATAGAGATCTGGTAGATAGAATGTGAATTTCTGATTTTAGTACTATGAATCACGACGACAATATTTACTCGTTTTGCTTCATGAACGGGGATATATTGCATCATCGTAAGTGGTGAATGCAATTATTTTAGTTTCTACAAACTTATGTTTGTGTTCCAAAGCGATTAAAGTTAGCTGACGTCAATGGCAGTCAATGTTGCGACAACTAAGGTAGGTTGAACAAATCTAGTTTCATCCGCAAGAGCGTTTTCTATGATGTGAGGAGGAGCCCAGAACTTCGAGCGGGAAAGCGCAAGTCACTGGATACTGACTAACGTAACAGATTCACACTTTGATTACTTTGACGTTGACATGGATCGAATGCTAGTTCCTGTTTACAAAGCTACTGTCTTTAAAAATAAATCTTAATCAAGGTTAAAGTAACATGTCAGCTCAAAGATTTTCTGGCTATATGCTCCCATTACAAAGCAGTTCGTAGTAGTCTACAGCCCTACGTGACTGCATTTCTTTGCCGCGAGGCTGAAAGATCTCCCATGATATAAAACTTTAATTGCCTGTGCAATACATATTGAGTTATTTGTGGTAATAAATATTTTTACTTAACACAGCTTTTTTCGTCAATGATTTGTGGATGAAACCCGATTTTCAAAAGTAAAGACTATATCAAGAGAGCAAGAATGACCCGCACCCACCCTGTGTCTAAAATTTTCCACGTTTTTTTACACTCTTTGAATGCTACGGCAACTGCCGAATGTAATCAAGATTAGGGTATGAATTTCTTAGAGAATTAACTTGAATATTATGATCCTTCAAATTTGATCTAGTATAGTGCAGCACGATCATATCCTATCGCGCAAGCATAGGCCTATCGATAGAGATACTTAATTCATTATATTTACTTTGAGAGATTAAGTGATAATATTTTTTCAAATGTTTCAAAAGTGGGCAGAGAGAAGAGAGAAACTTGGAAGAGAGAGAGAGAGCGCGCAAGCATAGGTCTATCTGTAGAGATACTTAATTCATTATATTTACTTTGAGAGATTGAGTGATAATATTTCTTCAAATGTGTTTTAAAAGTCGGGGGAGAGAGAGAGAGAGAGAGGAGCAAAATATGCTCATGTGAAAGTTTAGGCCTATTTATAACTACTTAATTACATTATATTTTCTTTGGGAGATTGAGTGGCAATATATATATTTTTAAAGTATGTTTTAGAAGTGGAGAGAGAGAGAGAGAGAGAGAGAGAGAGAATTATAGTACTGGTGACGGACTTGTGACGGGGAAAGGCAGAAGAAAATATAATGAATTAAGTATCTCTATCGATAGGCCTATGCTTGCGCGCTCTCTCTCTATCGTCAGAATATTTCATTCCTAACTGTATTGTTCTTCACGATTCCACAAGTACTGCCCAAATTTTAAAACCCTTTCTCTCATTGTTTAAGATCCGTTTTTAATTACGCATGAATTTTACGTCAGTTTAGTGTCAAAGATTACTTATAAATAAGGTTTCACAGTAGGTTTTAAAAAAGGATGATCGATATTCTACCCTGAACTGACGATACCAAACCAACATTAATGAATAACATAGAGCCTGTTTCTACATTCAAATATAATTGATTATAGGACCTCAACAGAATCTTTATGAGTAAAGTTGATGGAAATCTAGAAAGCAACAAACGCTATGATTTTGAAGCTCCGCCCCTTTTCAAGAGTTGCCAGGTGTGGCATTATTGAACAATATACTATGTCCGAAGATTTAAAAAAACTGTATCTTAAGTTTCATTGCCGAGTGTACATGACTGGTTTCAAACGTGTACCTCTTTGTTGAAGTCTTGAAGTATGAAAGTTTAGAAATCAAAATGGCTGAAAGTTTAAAAGTCTAAAAGTCTAGAAATCTGAATGGCTGAAAGTCCAAAAGTATAAAAGTCCAGAAGTCTAAAAGTTTAAAAAGTCTCAAAATCCAACCTGCTGAAAGTCTAAAAATCTAGAAGTCTGAAAGTCTAAATGATCTAGAAGTCTGGAAATTTAGAAATCTGAATGGATGATAGTAAAAAATCTAGAAGTCTGAAAGTCTAAAATTGTCTAGAAGTCTGAAAGTCTAGAAATCTGAATGGCTAAAAGTTCAATTGTCTAAAAGTCCAGAAGTCTTAAAATCTAGAAATCTTAAGAGATAAAAGTTGAAATGTCTAGAAGTCTTACAGACTAAAAAGTCTAGAAGTCTGAAAGGCTAAATATCCAAATAGCTGAAAGTCCAAAAAGCTAAAAGTCTAGAAATCTGAAAGTCTAGAAATCCCATGACTCAAAAACTGAAAGTCTAAACGTCTAGAAGTCTGAAGTCTAAAAAGCCTAGAAGTCTGAAAGTCTCAAAATCCAAACAGGTGAAAGTACAATAGGCTAAAGGTCTAGAATTTTGAAAGTATAATAAGTCTAGATGTCTGAAAGTCTAGAGAATCCAAAAGGAATCTAAATGGCTGAAAGTCTGAAAGTCTAAAAGTCTAGAAGTCTGAAAATTTAGACATCCAAAGAGCTGAAACTCTGAAAGTTAAGAGCCTAAAATTCTGAAAGTATAAATGGCTAAAACGCCAAAGGTCTAAATGTCTAGGAGTCTGAAAATCTAAAAAGTCTTGATATCTGAAAGTCTAAAAGTCTGAATGTCTAAAAGTCCAAATGTCTAAAAGTCTACTAGTCTGAAAGCCTAGAAATCAAAATGGCTCAAAATCCAAAAGTCTAAAAGTCTGAAAGTCTTAAAAGTTGGGGAATCAGAAAGTCTAAACATCATTATGTCTGAATGTCTAGAAATTTAACAGCTGAAAGTCCAAAAGTCTACGAGTCTGAAAGTCTAGAAAGTCTTTAGTATGAAAGTTTAAAAATTAAATGGCTGAAAGTTTCAATGTCTAAAAGTCTACAAGTCTGTAAGTCTAAAAAGTCTGGAATTCTGAGTCTAGAAATCTAAACAGCTGAAAGTCGAAGTCTACAAGTTTGAATTCTGGAAATTTAGAAATCTGAATGGACAAAAGTCCAAAAGTCTAAAATCCTAAATGTCTGAAAGTCTGAAAGTTGAAAAAGTCTAGAAGTCTGAAATTCTAGAAATCTACATGGCTAAAAATCCAAAAGTCTCAAAGTCTAGAAGTCTGAAATCCTAAAAATCTTAAGTTATAAAAGTTGAAAAGTTTAGAAGTTTGGAATTTTTAAAGTCTAAAAATCTGGAAGTCTGAAAGTCTAGATATCAAAATAGTTGAAAGTCCAAAAGCCTAAAAGTCTAAAAATCTGAAAGTATAGAAATCCAATGGCTTAGAGTCTGAAAGTCTAAAAGTCTAGAAATCTGAACAGCTGAAAGACCAAAAGTCTAAAAGTCTCGAAGTCTGAATGTTTAGACAGCCAAACAGCTGAAGGTCTGAAAGTCTACAAGTTTAGACATCTGAAAGTCTAAAAAGTCTAGAAATCCAAAAGTCCAGCAATCCAAATGTCTGAAAGTTTAAATATGTAAAAGTCTAGAAGTCTGAAAGTATAAAAAGTTTAAAAGTCTGAAAGTCTAGAAATCTGAATTACTAAAAGTCTGAAAGTCCAGAAGTCTGAAAGTCAAAAAAGTGTAGAAGTCTGAAAATCTAAAAGGTTTAAAAGTCTGAAGTCTAGAAATCAGAATGGCTGAAAGTCTAAAAGTCTAGGAATGGGAAAGTCTATAAGTCTAAAAGTCTTAAAGTCTAGAAATCCATACAGCCGAGTCCATAATTCTAGAAGTATAGTCTGGAAATTGAGAAATTAGAAAGACTAAAAGTACGAAATTCTGAAAGTCTAGAAGTTTCAAAGTATAAGAAGTCAAGAAGTTTTCAAAGTCTAGAACTCTAAAAGTCTAAAAACCAAATGATTAAAAGTAAAAAAACTCTAGATGTCTTAGTCTAGAAATACAAATGGCTGAAAGTCCAAAAGTCTAAAAGTCTATGAGTCTGAAAGTCTACAAATCTGACCAGCTGAAAATCCAATGGTCTAAAAGTCTTAAAGTCTGAAAGTCTAAAAGTCTAGGAGTCTGAAAATCTTGAAATATGAATGCTTTGAAGTAAAAAAGTTTAGAGGTCTGTAAGTCTAGAAATCTTAAAGTCTAGAAATCCAAATGCCTGAAATTTCAAAAGTTTAAGTCAAGAAGTCTTAAAGTCTAAGAAGTCTAGAAGTATGAAAGTCTATAAAAACCAAATGATGAAAGTTAAAAAGTCTGAAAATCTATGAGTTTGAAAGTCTAAAAAGTCTGAAAATCTAGAAGTCTGAAAGTCTAGATATCTAAATGGCTGAAAGTCCAAAAGTCTATATGACTAGAAATCTGAAAGTCTAGAAATTTGAATGGCTAAAATATGAAAGTTTAAAAGTCTAGAAGTCTGAAAATTTAAAAGGTCTAAAGTCTGAGAGTCCAGAAATTAGAATGACTGAAAGTCTAAAAGTCTCAAAATGTGAAAGTCCATAAAGTCTATAAGTCTAAAGTCTAGAAAATGAAAAAGTAAAAGACTGAGAAACTAAGTTTAGAAGTCTGATAGATTAAAAAGTGTAAATGTCTGAAAGTCTACAAATCTGAACAACTGAAAGTCCAAAAGTCTAAAAGTACAGAAGTCTGGAATCTAGAAATCAAAACTAATAAAAGTATAAAATTCTGAAAGTGTAGAAATCTGAAAGTATAAAATTCTGAAAGTGTAGAAATCTGAAAGTATAAAAGTCAAAAAGTTTTGAAGAATTAAAGTCTAGAAGTCTGAAAATCTAGAAAACCAAATAGCTGAGGTACATATGAAAATCTAAAACATTTAGGAGTCTGAAAGTCTAAAAGTGTAGGAGTCTGAAAATCTTGAAATATTAATGCCTTGAAGTCTAAAAGTTTGGAGGTCTGTAAGTCTAGAAAGTCTAGAAATCTTAAAATCTAGAAATCCAAATGCCTGAAATTTCAAAAGTTTAAGTCAAGAAGTCTTAAAGTCTAAGAAGTCTAGAAGTATGAAAGTCTTTAAAAACCAAAAGATAGATGTTAAAAAGTCTGAAAATCTATGAGTTTGAAAGTCTAAAAAGTCTAGAAGTCCTGGTAATTTAAAACTCCAAATGGCTGAAAGTCTACAAGTCTGAAAGTGTAAGTCTAAAAGTCTAGAAATCTGAACAGCTGAAAGTCCAAATGTCTAAAAGTCTGAAAGTGTAGAAATCCTAATGGCTGAAAGTCCAAAAGTCTGGAAGTCTAAAATTCTAGGCATTCTAAGAGTCTGAAAGTCAAGAAATCAAAATGGCTCAAAGTAAAAAAGTTTAAAAGTCTGCAAGTCTATAAGCCAAAAAGTTTAGAAGTCTGAAAATCTAAAAGACAATATGTCTGAATGTCTAAAAATTAACAGCTGAAAGTCCAAAAGTTTAAAAGTCTACATGTCTGAAAGTCTGAAAAGTCTTGAGAAAAGGAAGTTTAGAAATCAAAATGGCTGCAAGTTTAAAAGTGTAAAACTCTAGAAGTCTGTAAGTCTAAAAAGTCTGGAAATCTGAGTCTAGAAATCCGAACAGCTGAAAATCCAAAAGTCTAATATTTAGAAGTCTGGAAATTTAGAAATCCAAATGGACGAAAGTTCAAAAGCCTAAAAGACTGAAAGTCTAAAAATGTCTAGAAGGGTGAAAGTCTAGAAATCTGAATGGCTAAAAATCCAAAAGTCTAAAAGTCTGACCGTCAAGAAATCCAATTCAAGAAGTTAAATCTCTAAATAGTCTAGAAGTCTGAAAGTCTAGAAATCTGAATTGATCAAAATCCAAAACTCTGAAAGTCTATAAATCTTAAAGTCTAGAAATCTGAATGGCTGAAAATCTGAGTATAAAGGTCTAAAAGTCAGAAAGTCTAAAAGGTCTAGAAGTCTGAGAGTCTAGAAATTGGTGAGACTTAAAGTCCGAAAGTCTAAAAGTCTCGAAATAGGAAAGTGCATAAAGTCTAAAAGTTTGAAAGTCTAGAAAACATAAAAGCTATGTCTAGAAGTCTGAAAGTCTGGAAATCTGAATGGCTGAAAGTCCAAAAGTCTAAAAGGATAGAAGTCTGGAAATATGGAAATCAGAATGACTAAAAGTACAAAATTCTGAAAGTGTAGAAGTCTCAAAGTATAAAAAGTCTAAAAGTTTTAAAGCCTAAAAGTTTAGAAGTCATAAAGTCTGGAAAACCAAATGGCTAAAATCTCAAAAGTCTAGATGCCTAAAAGTCTAAAAAGTTTAGAAGTCTTAGCCTAGAAATAATAATGGCAGAAAGACCAAAAGTCTAAAAGACTAGGAATCTGAAATTCTTAAATTCAAACGGCTGAAAATCCAACAGTGTGAGAGTCTAGAAATATGAAACTCTAAAAAGTATAGAAGTCTGAAAGTCTAGATTTCTATCTGATTGCCTAGAAGTCTGAAAGTGTAGAAGTCTGTAAGTCTAAAAAGTAAAAAAGTCTGAAAGTCTATAAATCTGAATGGATGAAAGTTGAAAATTATAAAAGTCTAGGAGTTTGAAAGTCTAAAATGTCGAGAAGTCTGAAAGTATAAAAGTCTAGAAGTCTGAAAGTCTAGAAATCTGAACAGCTGAAAGTCCAAAAGTCTAACAGTCTAGAAGTCTGAATTGCATCATCTTTTCGTAAGATCATTCTAGAACCTTCTGTTTAAGCATACGTCATATTTGGGAAGTAACTTCATTTAGTTTTGCCTTTAATATAAATAATAATTTCTTTCATATTAAAATACTTTTATTGTCTTAAATCACATAATAATAAATGTTATTTATGATTGTAATCCCACTTTCTCTCTGCTTATATTTTTGAAAGAGAATTTTTATGATACTAGCTGAACTTCGCATCCAAAACGATTTGAACCCGTCAGGGACTTTATGTCTCGCCAATACAAGGGGGAGAGAGAGCTCTCATTACGGATTGAATTCCTGGCGTACTGAGATCATCTCCGTCTCTCTCTCTCTCTCTCTCTCTCTCTCTCTCTCCCGCGCCACTTTTGATTTCATATTAACGTAAAGATTTTATACTTAGTGAATGATCACTCGTAAATTTTAGATCTTATATTTATTAGAGTTATTTAGTATTAGTTAGTGCTTATTGTGGAATCTGAACAAACATTGTACAAGTGTGTAACGGTGCCTTTTTCTTTTTTAAATACTGCGAATTGGTGAAATTTTGGAGCTAGCTGCAGCAGAGTAAGAAACTTGGTACCAAGGTAATTTGTTATTACAAGGGGTTTTAATTACAACTAAATAAAAACATATTTACAGTGGTTTGGTGAAAACAATTTCAATTTTTACACATTGCAAATTTTTATGTTTTGTGTTTGATTATTTGGAAGTGATTTTTTTGTGCATTTATCCATTTGTCTTACTGAAGTGATTTTTTGTGCATTTGTCCATTTTTTCTTATTGAAGTGTGTTTTTTATACACATATTCTATGTGATTAATGCTTGCTTTTTTTGCAATTTTGGTATTTTCCACATTTGTCTGTGTTTTCATTTGCATTCACAATTTGATAACTTAATTGTTTTCATTAATTAATCGTTGCATATTTGATTGAATTTAACACTTGTGAATTAATTTGCATTTAATTAGAATTCTTTTCAAGTTTTAGTGTTGTTTAGAACTTGTGCATTAATTTCCAAATTTTAGTTATTACCTTACGCTTAGAATTTCAATGGAATAATTTAATTCCTTGATTAATCAATTTTCTTGATTTTTGTAAAAAATTAATTTTGATTTAATTTTACTTAATTCAAGAACTAATTCAACTTTGCGTTGTTTTCAAGTACGGGTAAATTTCCCTGAGGTTGTGACTTTCACTTATAAATTTTGAGTTTCATATTAAATTTTTATATAAAAAATTTTTATAAGTGTTTTCTTTGTCACCATTATATTTAATTTTGTTAGGTAGAAACATAGAGTGGTAACTGAGCTGTTTTTCTTCAATTTAATTGAGGTGAGTTAGAACCAGGGAAGTACTTAGACTTTTAAAATCAGGGAAATACTTAGACTTTTAAAGTTGTTGATGAAGTGATGCCCTTTAATTTATTTAATTACATATAAGATTACCTCATGCCTGTTTTAATGAACTTCGTCTGATTTTCTGCAATACTGGTAAGTTGCAAAAGGGAACACTGTTGCCTTTAGAGTATTCAGTCATATTTTACCTGTGATGAAGGTTCAGGCGTCTGGCTTTGGTGAGGTAATATTCAACAATAGGTAAGTGTAGTAACCAGATACTTGATACTTTGTCACAATATATATAATATATATATATATATATATAATATAGATATATATATGTATCTATATATATATATATATTATATATATATATATATATATATATATGTGTGTGTATATATATGTATGTATGATATATATATATATATATTATATATATATATATATAGTATATATATATATATATATATATATATATACAAATTCAAAGTTACAAGGAAAATGGTTAACTTTGAAAATTAAATTTAATCAATTATATATATATATATATAGATATATATATATATATATATATATAATATATATATATATTTGATTAAATTTAATTTTCAAAGTTAACCATTTTCCTTGTAACTTTGAATTGTACATTGGAGATTTTCTGAAAGCTTAATTTCCGGTCAATTTACACAAGCCTAAATTATGCTTTTATACATATTTCCTTTTTAATATTAAGCAAATACAAAAGGAAATCAGTGCAAATGACAAAAGAAACATAGGAGATCCGAAGAACATTTATTTTTTCCTTATCATATGAATACTATAAAGTTTTACAATCATGAGATGTTATAGTTTAATCAAAATCAATTCAATAGTGGAATGCCAGTTGATAGCATATCATTAAGGAAATAGCGAAGAGGGAAAGATAACATTAAGGGGTTTGTGTTCTGCTCCCAGAGAATGAAGCTGGAGTCAGAAATAAACTTTGCCTGTTCCTTGGGCTGACCAAAGATTCATGGCGAACTGAGGCTAATTTAATAGTGTGCGAATCGGTTCTAGTAACCCTTCTAAAGAATATCAATATTTCTTCCTACTATAAAAGCACTAGTAAATTTTTTTTATATTTTAAATATTCAACTCGTACGTATCTATCATGTGTTTTTGTATACAAATGCGTTGTGCGTCTTATTGTAAGTTGTATCCAAATATTAGTAATTAAAAGAGGATCATATTTACCTTAATTTGAGAGAGAGAGAGAGAGAGAGAGAGAGAGAGAGAGTAAATTCAAAAGTTGAATTTACACAGAACAGCCATTTCCCAGATCAATGTTAAGACACTTGCAGAATCGCAGAATAGACATTTTTCATAACTTCAGTAGCAGAAGATCACGTACTCTCATTACAAGGGCTCGGCCCACCCATAACCATAATCCCCGACACGGGCCACATGTACTAAGTTGTACGGTACCGACTCATAAATCATACCCGTACTCAATCGGGTAGGCAGCAATGTCTATTATAGTTTAAAATAAAACATTAATCTGTGCTCCACGACCAGTTTAGCGTAGATTGTATTTCCCACACACGGCAATCTCCATTATGGCCCGCAGTTGTACAGGCCCACGCAGATTATGTATACGTGGTGAGCTGAACACCCTCTTGTGCATGTCAGCAAATCAACAACTTGCATAGCCAGTGCCATATACGTTTCATGAAGGCTGTGGAAACCTCCAGAAAGGCGAAGGCATAAAGGCGTGGCGAATCTACAGTAGTCTGCTTGCTCAATGGCCGCTGAGGACGCTTCCAGTGGTATCCCCATGTAGAGTGCGGGAATTAGTACCTTAGAACGGTTCATCAGAGTCATGTCATGGATCAATTAACAAGTCGTTAACCCTAAGATCCTTCATAACGAACGCTCTGTCATTGCAAATAAAATTGTCATGGAGTTACAAACAACTGTCCCTAAATACAATAGCTACCGACTAAAACTTGTGTCCCTGATATTACTAGTGCATAATTGCATGTGCTACAAAATTGAATGTATTATGATATGACTACGAAAAAGACCCCTACTAATAAGGCTAAATTTATTAAAATCGACTCTAATAGATCAATAGAAAATATCAATTCCAAACACACTCCTAAGATGTACCATCATATAACAAAGAAAAAGGGGAAACTTATCATCATTTCAATACTTATGATTGTAGCGCACACTAAAGAAAACAAGTAAAAAATGCGCCTAAGTTCTTTGACGCAATCTAGTTTTCTGTACAACGTACAATGCTGTATAAAGCCATCAGCTATGACCGTAGTAGCCATCTTGCTTGGTGAGACGTACCCGCGTGAAGTCACAATAATCAACAGATATCACAAGTTTAACCTACGACTAGAATTGAGAGAAATCTAGAAGTGTTCGTGAACTATCGGTGATAAGATTAGTGTGAAAATAGTAGGATAAAGCGTCTTCTAAGTTAGTTTATCAAGTGTAATAACTATAAATCAGAACAAGATGGCAGTAAGTTCCAACTGCGGAAAAGGTGGCGTAATTTGGCGTGTCTAGCAGATTCGCAATACGATGAGGTAGCAGGAAGGGAACTGGGCATTTCTCATCTATGAAATCAGCAACAGTCCTAACCAAAAAGATACAAAAGCATTCATAGATATATTAGAAGGATATAATCCTTCAAACTGGAAACAAATCTAATGAAAACATCTGAAAATAATTGAAGAAGTTCCAAATAAAATCCAAGTGGTCAAGAGACTCCATAAAGAAAAAATATACATAAACCAACCATATTCCGACAAAGAAAATGAATAAGGTGAATCTTGTGAAATATACTAATTGATTGCATTAGGAAAAGAATGCCAAAAGCATGCAAAACTGTGTAAGGTTTGGTATAAGCATAGTCAATCCACACACCTAATCAGAAAATGTGCTGCATGCAACATTCCGATCCCATCCACAGTGTGCTGAGGTAATACAAGATTTGAGAAAAGATACAAGAATTTTTTGTTCAACATGTCTATCAGGATAGACAATGTTATTAAATCAAGATTGAATGTACAAATAGTTGAGGATGAAGAAGAAGAGGAAGAGGAAGAAGAAGAAGAAAAGAAGAAGAGGAAAACGGAAGAGAAGTAAACAAAAATGAAATGACAGAAAAAAATAAGGAAACAAAGAACAAGATAAAAGTATGGATGCAGAGATACTCATTGATACTACATATGAGGCAATAAAGCAACATACCTACGAAGAAATAAATTACGATATGACAAACAGAAAAGCAAATCCGAAGAGGCTCTACCCAGATCTATACAATGACGGGAAAGAGGAAAAAATAGACAAGAAAGACAAAATCTGCAACCTTTGAAAAGAGGGAATTGCAGATTTGGAGAAAGATGTTACTACAAACATCCTAAGATATGTCAAAACTATGAAATATATGGTAAATGTGCATACTTAGATGGATATGGGGATGATTGCAGAGATCTGCATCCAAAAATATGTAAAACCTAAAAGAAGGAAAAGGATGTAAGTTCGACACAAAATGCATATGCACCCTGTAGCCATGAATCATAATCAAATAAATAACCAACCAAGTAATAATAAAATCCAAAATAAGAAAGAAACAAATAAAGAGAGAAATCAAGAATATCAGGTAAAAGAGAAAAAGCAAACCACCAATGAGATATGCAGAGGTGTCAGCAAAGAATTTCAAAGCATCAGCTCCGAAATTTACTCAAGAGATAATAACTGTATTTATTATGCAAGAGGATATTGCAGAAACGGAGAAAATTGCAGATTCAGACACAAAATGAATAATTATGATGAAGGAAGATCAAATATTATGGAAAAGTTGGATTTTTTTTTTAATGTCAGAATTTCTGGAAATGAAAAAAAAAAAAAGAACAACATACCAGAACAGGAAAGAGACATGGGAAAATCCTTATTACTATCAGTATTAAATGAAGGGGAGCAAAACACGCAAACCATCATAGTGATGAATGCGCAGGGTTTAGTTACGAGTAACTCAAAAGAAAAATAGAGTACTTAGAAGAACTAACCCAAAATGAAAAGAAAATAGATATAATGAATATAAGTGAAACCTGGTATTCCCAAGAGACTGGGAATGATGATCAAACTAAAAGGGTTCCAAACTTATAGATCAGATAGAAAAAATAGGAATCAAGGGGGAACCGCAATATATGGGAAAGACAAAAAAACAAGGAAAAATATATGAGAAATATAGTAACTCAGAATGTGAACTAATAGCGGTAGAATTTGAATCTGAAAAATTGATGAACATAGTAATATATAGACCTCCTAATACTAAAGAGTTTGACTTAATAATTGAAAAATTGGCTGATATATGTAGAAATCACAAGGACTGGACTATTCTCCTATCTGGTGACTTCAACTTTCCTTTCGTAGAATGGAAAGAACGAATAGGAGATTGTGGTTGTACTTATACATATAAAAAAGAGAGTAATAGTAGTGCAGAAGATAGAGGCATTTGAAAAGCTATTAGATATGCTACTAGAAATACAACACCTCAACAAATAAATCACCTGCCAACAAGAAAGGAAAATACTTTAGACCTAGTATTTGTGAACGAGATGAATTATGTTAAAGAAATAATAGTTTATAATGCGAGTATTTCAGACCATAATGTCATAGAATTAACAGTCATTCCAAAGCAAGTGAAAATAGAGATAAGCAAGAAATGAAAAAGTGGGGAAGGATATGGAAAAATACAACTTCTACAGTAAAAATATTAAAATGGTCAGAAATTAATGAAGAATTAAACAAAGATTGGGGAATAACATTTTCGTAATGATGACATAAGGGTAAATACGGAGATATTATAATAAAATATTGGAGATAATAGTGGAAAAATATATACCGAAGAAGAAAAGTAAACATCATTCATGCATACCAAGAGACAGAAGAATCTTGTTCCAGAAAATCAGAAAGTGGAAAAAAAGTCTTGAAAAGAAAAAATGCATGGAAAAGTTATAGAACTAAAAAGTAAGATAGAAAATGCAGAAAAAAAGATTATACAATCAAAAGAAATGAAAAATAAAAACGGGGACTTGGAAGAAAAAAACCCTATTAAATATCAAGCAAAACCCCAAACTATTATACTCATATGCGAAGAAGATGAATAAAAGAAGAATAGAAATAGGCCCTCTGAGAATTGAAGGGAGATTAACGAATGAAAAAAAGGAAATTTGCAACATACTGGCAGAACGATATAAGATGAGAATTCACCCCTAGAATAGATAATGAAGATAATGATATAGAAGTAAGGGATGAAAATAGTGAATATTTAGCTGACATAGATATAATGAAGCTGATAGTTGCAGGCTATAATGAAATTAAAAATGGAGCTGCTGCAGGGCCTGATGGAATTCCTGCTATTTTGTTAAAGAAAGTAGTTCATTCTATCGCAAAGCCACTTGCAATATTATTAAGACAAAGTGTAGATACAGGCAAGATATATGATGAGCACAAATTAGCGTATTATTACCCCTACTTTCAAAAGTGGATCAAGACTAGAGGCAAGTAATTATAGGCCTGTGAGTCTAACATCACATATAATGAAAGTGTATGAAAGGGTAATGAAGAAAAATATTATGAAACATTTAATAAAAAATAATTTGTTTAATAAAGGACAACATGGTTTCGTACCCGGAAAAAAGTACACAAACCCAAACTGTTAGTCCACCGTGAAAACATATTCAAAAATATGAAAAGCGGAAATGAAACAGATGTGGTTTATTTAGACTTTGCAAAAAGCTTTTGAGTAAAGAGACCATAATATATTAGCGAAGAAAATTAGAAAACACAATATCGTGGATAAAGTAGGAAGATGGTTAAAAGAATTTTTACACAACAGAAAACAGATAGTTATTGCAAACGACGAGAAATCGGATGAAGCCAAGGTAAATATTCCGGTGTGCCGCAAGGTACGGTGTTAGCTGCAATACTGTTTGTTATTATGATTGAAGACCATAGACAATAATGTTAAGGATTCGGTAGTGAGTAGTTTCGCAGATGACACAAGAACAAGTAGAGAAATTACTTGTGATGAAGATAGGAACGCTCTACAAAGAGACCTTAACAAAGTATATGATTGGGCAGAGGTAAATAGGATGGTATTTTAACTCTGAGTAAATTTGAATCAATAAATTATGGAGACAGAGAAAGAAAGCTATATGCATATAAGGGACCTAATAATGAGACCATCACAAATAAGGAACGCAGTTAAAGACCTTGGTGTGATGATGAATAGGAACAGTTATGCAATGATCAAATAGCAACTCTGTTGGCAAAATGTAAAGCAAAAATTCAAAAATGGGGAATGTTGGTTACGGCACTTCAAAACAGAAAGCGAACACATGATTATGCTTTATAAAAACATATGTTGTAGTCCACTTGAATATTGCAATATGATATGGTACCCACACATCAAAAGGATATTGCACAAATAGAGAGTGTACAAAGGTCCTTTACAGCTAGAATAGAAGAAGTAAGGACTAGACTACTGGGAAAGACTACAATTCTTAAAATTATATAGTATGGAAAGGAGAAGAGAACGCTACATGATAATTCAGGCATGGAAACAGATAGAAGGAATAGCAGAAAATATACATGGAACTAAAAATATCAGAAAGAGCAAGCAGAGGAGGTAGATTAATAGTGCCCAAAAATATACCAGGAAAAATAAGGAAAGCACACAGGACATTAATCCACTACGCACCAGCATCGATAATGCAGCGTCTATTCAATGCGTTGCCAGCTCATCTGAGGAATATATCAGGAGTGAGCGTAGATGTGTTTAAGAATAAGCTCGACAAATATCTAAACTGCATCCCAGACCATCCAAGATTGGAAGATGCAAAATATACCGGAAGATGTACTAGCAACTCTCTGGTAGACATTAGAGGTGCCTCACATGAGGGACCTGGGGCAACCCGAACAAGATGTAAGGTCTGTAAGGTCTGTAAGTTGCTCACCAGATGCGGTAGAGTGAGAGTGTGGTCTATGACTCCGGAAAGTGCTGCCAGACTTTGATTTTAAATTGGTACTTTTGATGATTGGAGGGTGGATGATCAAAATCAACCATCCTCTGTAAGTTACAGCAACCACCTTTAACGGGATACAGTATATTGAAAACTATTCTCAAATCTTCAGAAATATTCATGAAACTCTACGGTATTTCTACATTACATTTAAAATAGAATACTCAAGAAAGAAAGAGCCCAAAGTAATGCGGAAGACCTATACGATAAACAACTTCACTGTAGAAAAAATACATAAACAGCTGTTCAACCCCAAATAAACATTAAACTTGAGAGAGAGAGAGAAGAGAGAGAGAGAGAGAGAGAGAGAGAGAGAGAGAGAGAGAGAGGAAAAAAAACAAACTAAGCCCCATTTACGTTAACCCAGTCAACCTTGTACTTTCATCAAGAACAGCAAATCTATTTCCTCTTTTCACTTCAACGACCCTATATGGGCCTTCTAATTTAGGCCACAGTTTGTAATTTAACTGATTCCTAACATTAATTTTCAAGAATACCTTATCCTTAACTACAACTTTTATGTTGTCTAATTTTGCATTGCTTGTCTCAGCCATCTCTTATTTAGCTGTAGCAACTAAAGACTAAATATATAGACAACAAATCAAGCACACCTCGTGCTTGATAAGCAAACAAGACTTCCTATGCGGACATAACAATGGTATCACTAACATTGTATTAATGCAATGACGAATGATGTCAATATATCTATCCCAGTCTTATCATTGCCACCTACTGTGACTCTAAGAGCCTCGAGCACTTTCCTATTGATTCGCTCACACAATCCATTTGCTCCTGGTCTATACATAATGATCTTTACTTTCTGTATCCGTATAACTTCCGCTAGACACTAATGTTACTCCCATTAACAAATTCTTTCCCATTATATGTAATAAGCACCTTAGGGACTCCGTAACGGCAAATGTAACCATTGAAAAATGCCAAACATACCTCGTCTGCCGTTTTATTCTTTGGTGGAAAAATCTCAACAAACCTAGCTAACCCATCTACACCCTCTAACAGCAGTCTTTTACCATATCCTGAAATGGCTTACTAAGAATAGGAAAAGACACTATTTTACAAGAAGTAACCTTCGCTGACTTGCAAATAAATAAATAATAATAAATAAATAAATAAAAACAAATACACAAATAAAAATAAAAATAATTAACAAAATAAAAATAAACTACAAACAGAACATCTTTTCTCAAAGTTCTCTACTAGGAAAACATATTTTTCTTGTATTTTCTTAACGTATTTTCTGATAAGTCTTCTTAATCCCTAAATGTGGAATACCAAATTTACAATGCACAAATTTCAAAATTACTGAGAATAAATCTTTCGGGATTTTTGTCTGTGTTGTATCTCTTTTATCTTTACTACTGCTCAACTTATATTTAATGTTCCTAACTAAAAAATTACCCTCTAACTCCAGAACCGCAAAAGGCAACTTATAACCCTTCCGAACTAATTCATCTTTAATATACGCCTATGCGTCTGCTAAAACTTTATCTTCAACTTGTTTTGACTCCACTAATCTAATATACCAGTCTTTACATTCACCAGTTAAAGCACACACGTGATCATCTTCCGTATCAATAAGATTCGTATCAAGGGCATCAGTTAGCACATTATGTTTGCCCTCAATATACTTGAGCTTAGTATAGAAATCCCTGATTGTCAAAAGCCACCTAGCTCTCTTAAAGAAAAGATCCGGCTTATTAAAAAGATCCAATAATTGCTTGGGATGCGTAAGGATTTCACCTCATCTCCCATTAACACCATCTTAAAATGAGCCCAGCTACCATCAACCTCTCTTTACTACCCCGTATCTTAAACTTTCGGCTAAAGAAAGCAATTGGGTGAAATTTACCCTCAAATGTTTGCATAAGACAAGCGCCTATTCCCTCATGACTGGTATCTGTCACTAAAGTAAACAGCAGACCAAACTCAGGGAACTCCAGAAATGAAGGACTGATTAAAGCTTCTTTGACTATCTGAAAGGCTGTCTGCTACGACTCGCCGCATGAAAGTTGTACATCATCCCTTAAAGTTAAAACATCTGTCAAAGAAAGAAGTTGACAACGTTGAAAAACCTTCCACAAACCTACGGAAAAATCATGCCATCGTCATGAATGACAACATATTTTTTCAGCATGGGGGCAGGAAAATCACCCCTGCCTTTGTCATTGTTTACTCGAACACCTTCTTTAGTGATGGAGTGACTTAGATATATGATCTGCTTCTTCATTAAATCTCATTTGGCTAATTCAACTTTTAGACCAGTTAACCTAAATCTCTTAAGAACTTCCCTAAGCACCTTTAAATGTTTTTCTATGGCACTATTAATTAATTTTTTAGTCTCTTCTCACTTTCTGCTTAGAAATTGTCAATTCCCGAGATGTTCCGCTGTCAACCAAGTGCTAACGTGGTCCGCCCTAGGGTGAGCAATCTATTACAAGATTCTTTGCAACAAGCATAATGCAGATAATTATATCTTAGTTTTACCAGACCACTGAGCTGATTAATAGCTCTCCTAGGGCTGGCCCGAAGGATTAGATGTTTTTACGTGGCTAGGAACCAATTGGTCACCTAGCAACGGGACCTACAGCTTATTGTGGGATCCGAACCACACTATATCGAGAAATGAATTTCTATCACCAGAAATAAATTCCTCTGTTTCCGCGTTGGCCGAGCCGGGATTCGAACTTCGGACCACCGTATTGGCAGTCGAGCGCGAAAACCACTCGTCCAGCGAGGAACTAAGCATAATGCAACTAATATATATATTTTTTCATACCTTTGAATCCGATTTCTACTGGATTAAAAAGTTCCATTGTTCGACAATGGGAAACTCCGTCATGGCGCTGGAGCTAAGTGCCCTAATCAGGTCATTGATTGGAAGATGCTATATCCACTTGCAATCTCATACGAATAGTATTTAATGGGTTTCCAAGCGAACCAATAAAAACTACATTCACACGGAACAGCTACGAGTATTTGCCAGATCAGTGTTAAGACACCTACAGAATCGCTGAATGGCAATCATCTTCTAATTGCAGTCGATATTGACTTTGATGAGATATAACATAATTATAAATTCTAGTGCCCGGTATGTCCTGATATTTATTGTTGGATCTTGCCGCAGGTTACTGCAGGTGGTCCTTGGTGCTGCATTATATTATATATATATATATATATATATACATATATATATATATATATATATATATATATATATATATATATATATATATCAAGTAAATATATATGTGTATATATATATATATATATATATATATATGATTGTAATTGAGATTACCACAAAATCCACATAAGAAGGTGAGTGAAAACTGGGACCTTGAACAAGTACTTTGTACATTTTCTAGTTCACAAGGGGTGGCGGGGTTACAGTCTGTTAATCTGGATGGCGAGTTCTTTAAGCAAAAGAGACAAGGAAAGAAGATCAAGATATAATTTTTGATGGAAATTTATATTCCTTGTTGACATAGCTTCAATAAAAATGAACTCCAACAGATTCCATTTGTGGTGGTCTTTGACCCAGGAGATTATCTAGGAACGATCCCATTTAATAGCATAGCCTGTCTTAAACCAGTGGTCCACAATACCATTATTTGTTAAGCCTCTTGATATGGCATATTTGTGCTGAGAGCATCTCACTTTTAGTCCTTTTGATCTTTGAGCAATATAAATCTTATTAAATTCTTTACAAGAAATATTGTATGCAATATTGTTTGAATTGGGTGGGCTATTCTTAATTAGTTTATTTCTCAAACTCTTATTGTATTTAAATAGTAAGTTAATATCTATAGTTTTTAAAATGGGTACTGCAGGAATTATATTAAGATGAAATGGTACACCGAGAATGTTCTTCAGTTCTATGTTTCACAAATTTCCAAAAAATATGGAGGATTACAATAGTTTTAAACAAATTTTTCAAAAGTTCAGGACTACAAATTCTAAGAACTCTAAGATATATACTGGAAAATGTTGACACCTTAATTTGTTTAGCATGGTTACAGTAAAAAAAAAAAAATAGATATATGACAAATTATTTGTGGATATCCTATATACTTAAAAAAAAATTGGTGTTATTTCTATAAACTAAGCCATCCAAAAATAGTGTACAATTATTTTCATCATATTCTATTGTGAATTTTATGGATGGAGCAAGATTATTAATTGAATGCAAGAAAACAGGAAAATTTCAATTTTCTTTCAAAATATAAAAACAATCATATACACATCTAACCCAATAAAAAAGAGTAACGAAGATAATCAAATAAAGCAGATTACTATAGATATTGTCGACTTAAATATTCATTCACATTATGTAGCCGAGAAAGTATACTTCTGAAAATAGATCTTGCTAAATCACAAGCAGATGACAAAATCAGAAGTAAATTTTACTGCTACTAAAGGTCATAAAAATGATTCTATTAATCAAAGGACAAAATTAGTTCAATAATGGCACTTTACTATTAAAGAGCTACCGGCACCCCAATACTGTGCGATAGAGACATTGGGTCAAGACTCGAGAGGCAGCAAATGCAATTTCCAAACGCTTATGGCATTGTTGTCACGAAGTATTAGTTGAGAATAAGATAGAATTACAAAACTCGTGGATATATATTTTCCTTACTTTGCTCAATAATTATCTTTGATATGCTAAATAAATTTGCTTAATTCCAATTTAATTTATTTCAAGTATAACATCTTTGAAAGGAAATATTAATTATTAAAAAGTAATTAATCTGGCACTTGTATATGGCAATATTTCCATAACAAACAATGAATTAAGAAACTACGCGAATTCTTCGTTGGCTGACTGTACTTGTAAAAGCAACACAGCACCGCCTAGAATACCCAACGTATGCAACCGACTGATAAGTGACATGAACGAAGGAACTGAGCTTAGTCCAGTCTCCAAGTATGTTATGGTATCGCTTTTTATTGCAATTAAAAGTCAGTGAAGGAATTCTACCTGGAAGTCTTACTGTAAATGAAAACTTTGAAAAAGAGCAAATATCATTTTTTTACAACATTTTTATGAGATATTTATAAAAATATACAAATTACAAGTTATTTGTCATATGTTCACATACAGAGAATGTTATCTGTAATGAACAACAGCAAAGCGTCATTCACGTGAAGCTACGCAAAAATAAAATGACTGCTTTTCCAAAACTTAAGAAAATCTTTTCTATTTGGTCCTCTAAAACAAACGAAATTCCATGAATAACACATTTTTGGACACAACAGCTTCCATTTGTAGGAGCAAATAGAAAAGATTTGTTTCCTGTTTTAGGTTAAATGGTTGGTTTGTGTTTTCTATTCGAGATGCAATTTCAAACAGAAGTAATATTTACAATCTGAAAAACGTTTTCCTCTAATGTTGAAAATCAAAAATCTCATTTAAGTGGGAACTTGTGATGGGAGCGATATAATTTCAGAGATGAAGTCAGTGAGAGGTGTAATTTTCCTTGAAGATGAAAGACGCAATAGAATCTCAACGAAACGTAATTTGTTGAAGAAAATTCCGGCCGTAAAAAATTCTATTAGTCATGAATTGAGATTGGGAATGAAATTTGTTTAAAACGTATTACACGGTGAAGTAACTGGGAAAAAGACAAGATTCTGCTTTCTGGAAGCCCAAAGGCGATTAAAATGGACATTGAAGTAAGAAAAAAAAAATCCCAAATATTTCCAAGCTTTCACCTTAGAGTTCATTACTTTTCCTAAGTCCATGATTTCCTTGCACAAACGTACTCTGGGAAGAGACGAACTCACGGAATGTCAAATAGTAAGATGGTCAAAAGCGAACACTATGATGGATGCAACCCAAAAGATTCGAGATAAAACATCGAAAGCAAATTTAACAATGTCTCCAAGCGACAAATATTAAGAGAGAATTAACTTACCTATAAATATTCGCTCAATGATGGCAAATGAATTACGCACCTTGGACGTTTAACAAATTAATTTTTGGCCGATCCTGAGACTGATTCTTACACAGATAATATATAAAAAATCCGACTTTGCGGAAACCAAAAAATGAAATGTGTAGAGGGACTGGTCGGTGCCAAATACTGATCATAGGATAAACGTGGCGTATGTATACATTAAATGTAAAACCGAGATTGCAAGATACTTATATTTTTTATTCCTCTCTAATGGTAGAATTAATCAAAGAGGAATATGATTATGAATAAAAATGCATTAATTTAAAAATCGTATCGGTCAGATACAACCTTCAGATACAAAAGAATACGAATGAAGAAGGATATCTTCCTTCTTAAGCAATGAAAAGACCCAAGTGGAAGCAGCCATTGCGGTTTTCCTTTTAATGTCTTCATCGAGCATGGGGATTTGCCTGGTGCTTCTGGATGTTCTGCCAAAGACAAAGAAACAGTGAGAGAAAGCATCTGTTACCACTGACGGTGGGGATTCGACTGTTTCCAGAGAGAAAAATAGAGGAAACTTGGAGGAGGAAGCAATGAAAAAGTGTAATCTTCCGGCATATTTGAAAAGCTGAACCAAAAGAGACAGATCGTAAAACTTTTCCAATTTCCTCGAGCCATCATCAAGCTCTTTTAAAAGAAGGGGAGAAGTTGTTGAATGATGGGCTAACATTCCAACTTGTAAAATAGGAAAAATTTCGTTACCTGGTATTTACCTCAGACACCGCGTGTTTGGTCTAAGCTACATCGAGTCCTCACGAGGTCTGAGAAGCCAGTGAAGTGAATCAGTAAAGGTTCTGGTGTGTAGAGCATAGATATTTGAAAATATTTGTGTTTTTAATTCCTTAAACTTCGAAACCCTTCCCGATAGAACTGCTTTACATTAATAAAAATTCTTCACATCTAGCTGATTCTGTTTCGTATCTTAGTCGCTTAAGAATAGATATGAAGTCAAACCCCGATTAATCAAAAACATCTGGTAGGCTGGTCATAATAAACTTGCATTTGAGACTTCCCTGTTATTTTCGTGAATAAGTTTCTGTGTGCTAGAATGGCCTTTAGTGTCCGATGGAAATTCAGCCATTTATTTTTTCTGCCATTGTATAATAATGTGCAATATTCCTTGGGACAACACATTCGGAGCATTGCTCAGTTCTTCATTCACATATAACCAGTTGCTCAACAGAGGAAGGAGCCTGTACGGGCACACGATTGCTTTATTCTAATAACATCATCTCTTCCCAGACCTATAGCTCCGAAGTCTGGTTATCGGCCATTCCAGATAGATTGCATCCCCCCTGAAAGGATTAGTGACCAATTACCTTTGCTTGGGTTTATTACTGGGGGGCTTGATTGGAACGGGTGATTGATGGGACACCATCAATTAACCGGAATTAACCGGAAACTTTAAGTAGAATTAGCTAGAAATTGTCAATAATCGGATTTACACAACCGGTAATCGAAGGAGAGATCCTGTTAATCTACACCCCAGATTAATTTGATCTTATCGCTCTTTCCCCGTTTTAAATATAGATAGAAAAAAATTCTTAGACAAATGAAAAATTTTGGAGTCTGAATATAACAAAACAGAAATTATGCATGTTATGTAGAAAAATATATTTTGATGAAAAAACACGGCTAATACCTCATGGTATCTACTGTATTTGTAGCATTAGCAAGAACTATATTTTAAATTTTCCTGTTAATAGTCAGAGGTAACATTTGCATGAGGACTGATTTCTTCTTCCTGATTACTATTAACGAAGTATAAGTTTGCATGAGAGAGAGAGAGAGAGAGAGAGAGAGAGAGATGCGAGAGAGAGAGAGAGAGAGAGAGAGAGAGAGAGAGACTCTTGATATTCACTAAATATACTGCAGCTATGAGCAGAGCTTTCCAGGAATCTTTTCTACCTTTCCGATTGGCCTATTGTCTGCTGGAACAACATTATACCGAAACCACCGATAGATACATCTATTTTCTGTGACCTTGATCAAACGCTGTAGCGACTGTACAGAAAACTCGATTGCGCCGAAGACACAGTGGCGCATTTTTTTTTTTGCTTGTTTCTTTTTTATTTTCGTCAGTTTCAGAGAGAGAGAGAGAGAGAGAGAGAGAGAGAGAGAGAGAGAGAGAGATAGTAATTTCATTTACAAAACTTTGAGTACCACCATTTGGCATTACTTAATTTAGAAGGGGTGAATGTTCATGAAGCCGAAGCTCATTTTAATTAAAAAATGCATATCATTATCAGATCAGGAAATAAGTGCAATCCGCATCAATTCCCGCAATATCTAATGCGTAACAGTAACATTCGTACACATACACACACACATACGCTCAAATATATATATATATATATATATATATATATATATATATATATATATATATATATTATATATATATTATATATAATTAACGAGGAAGGGGGAAATGATAGCTTCGGAGATCGAAACAGCAAACACACAAAGAAAACATATTTCTTTAGGTTTCAGATCGATTACCAAATCAGCAAATGCACTGGCACCTTCACATAGTCCTATAGATAAGAGATATATCGGATGTCAGAAAATGGAATTTGCGGACGCAGATAGAAATTTTATTAAATATGCGGATGCGGATGCAGATATTTAATAACCATACCCGTGTGGATGCGGAAACTTCGTAAATCTCAAGAATTCAGTATATTTAATTGTTACAGACGA
>NC_087208.1:14028760-14031260 GCF_015104395.2 Macrobrachium nipponense | reverse complement strand
CCAGGTTAAGGTTTAATTACCTCGAGCTAATCATGCATTCAATTCTGCAGGATCTGGTTTACCGTTTGGGATTGTGGAATCATAACTTTCACAACCTGTTGCTGTCCTCTTTTGTCTAAATTATCTTGGTTTAGCAATTTCTCCTGAGAGAGAGAGAGAGAGAGAGAGAGAGAGAGAGAGAGAGAGAGAGAGAGAGAGAGAGAGAATCTTGAATGTGTTATCAGCGAAAAAGTTTATTCTTTACAAGTTTACTCTTCAAACTTCCGATTATTCTTCCATCAACAGTTTTTATATCTGTTAAAATCGAAACCACGCCTATTTTTTGGATAGCCTCACGCGATCCAAACAGTGAGAGCATTAAAATTAGTTTCAACAAAAAATAATACGTCAAACATTACATGCATATTCATGCTAAATAATCATATCTATTCAAGCATCATGACTGCGATCATGATCGATGCAAATACTGCTAGATAAATCCATTAAATGAAATATATAAAATCCTGGATTCTCCTTCCGTTGATGAGAAGAGACTGCATATTTCACCAAAAAGCATTCCTAAAACATATATCTGAGAGAGAGAGAGAGAGAGAGAGAGAGAGAGAGAGAGAGAGAGAGAGAGAGATGGCTCCTCACAGAAATACATAACTTGTCACCAGAAATTAACGATCTTGCCTTAATATGAAATCCTTACGATGTTTAGTTGTCTTTAATATGTTTCAGCGACGGAGAGACAGAGAGAAAGAAATAGAATATAGAATGAGGAAGGTAAAGATTGGCCTATATTCCTGAAGCCTCAGCCCGGCAAACAATCCACCAAAGAAAAATTCTGTTTTCAGCGCTTTCTGCCGACACTATGTGGTACTCACAATCCGAAAGTTTACCGTTTCGACCAGCATATCTTACCATTTTCCTACCTGTTTGCTTGTTCGCCATGACTATGTCCTAAACATAATATAAGACGATTTTCTTAGTGAAAGTTTTCCTAAAACAACCAAGTATATTACCCTACGGTATGTTTTCGAAAACGATTCCATGGCCAACCATTTGCACAACTTTACGCGGGGGTTAAGCATTGCTATGTACATTTGTTTGACAGAGCCCTTGATGTATAGCTTTTTCCCTCATTTGGAATTAGTTTTCTACATATATAGTTGGTAGCCCTTTATTAGCAACTTTTTAAATGTAGTTTTTTCCATTTTCAAGGCCTGCCCATCAAAATATCTATCAAGGCATTTATTTGTGTATCCCGCACGCACATGAACTGACTGACAGACACACACGTATGCATATATATATAATATATATATATATAGATATATATATATATATATATATATATATATATATTTATTTATATATATAAAGTATATATATATTATATATATGATATATATATATATATATATATATATATATATATATATATATATACATACATATATATATATATATATATATATATATATATATATATATATATATATATACTATATTATATATATATATATATTATATATATATATATATCTATATATATATATATCCATATATATAAATATAGATATATAGATATATATATTAGATATATGTATAATATGTAGGTACATATATTATAATATATAGATATACTATTATATAGTATCTATATATTATACATATATATATATATATATATATATAAAAAATATATATATATATTATCTAATATACTATGTTGTATATATAATATATATATCATATAGATATATATATATATATATATGTATATATGTATATACATATCTATCTAGATATATATATATATACTACATAGTAAATATATATATATATGATATATATATCTATATATATATATATATATATATATATATATGGTATGCCTATATATATATATATATTATATATATCTATAATATATCTATATATATATATATATATATATATATGTGTGTGTGTGTATATGTATATAGTATATATATATATATATATATATATATATATATATATATATACATATATATATATATATATATATATATATATATATATATATATATACAATATACATATATATATATATCCCCTCTGAACCTAACATGGTAAAGGTGGCAGACCTAAAATCCTATTATTCATACGCACAAAGGCAACTCCGAAGTAGCGAAGGCAACTGAATTAAACTCCAAACTACAAAAATAAAAGTTTTTCTAGAACATATGCAAGATTCTATCTATCAAGGAAAATTGGAGTAAACAAATCAAAAGACAAACCAAAATCAAATCCAGATAAGTTGAAGGAAATGCATAATCAAGGTAAATACTGAAAAAAAACCTTCACCGCATTCGTACCTCACAGAGCGATGATCAATAATACAATGTTTTAAATTGGCCTACTTACATCCTATGGCCACCTCTCTTCACAGTCTCTCGGTCTCACCTCACCATTCACAAAGGAGCAAATCTTAAGAAAACAGTGAACAATAATTCTATAGGAACCCCTG
>NC_087208.1:13981260-14023760 GCF_015104395.2 Macrobrachium nipponense | reverse complement strand
GAAGAATCAGACTACAGAGAAGACTGAAATAAACAAGCAGAGTGTTTAACAACCAGTGGAAATGTAACCTCAAGCAGTGAGTGGCTGAGCAGTCTGGAGGCTTTTAAGCCATATATCTATGAGGTACCCTGTTAACTCAAGGAGAGATTGTGCAGGCACCAGTCAAGATATTACGTGATAAAGGGAGTAATCATATTGTGATAGTACGTGGTGCTCACCCTCAGATGGAGAAGACTCACAGGAGATTCAGTTATTTTGAAGGGAATAGGAGAAGAAAAAGTAACCATCATTTGATGCTTCCACT
This sequence comes from Macrobrachium nipponense, assembly GCF_015104395.2. Classification (NCBI taxonomy): domain Eukaryota; kingdom Metazoa; phylum Arthropoda; class Malacostraca; order Decapoda; family Palaemonidae; genus Macrobrachium; species Macrobrachium nipponense. Next base: position 14,023,456 of record NC_087208.1, on the reverse strand, counting down.
TGTCTTGTGGACTGATGACAGGGAATATTGATTTTGCTGTGAAGGACTCACTGGCTGTGGAAGGTGTACATGTTCTGTTGGGTAATGAAGCTGGTGGTGTGCCATTTATTCCTTGTCCCATAGTGACAGACAAACCATTGAGGATTAGTCCTATGGTAGTTAGAGAAGAATATCTCCCAACTGTTTCCTAGTTGTGTAACCACCAAAGTATGAAGAGGACTATGCCTGTAAGTGAAGAAACTGAGGATTTACACACCTAACAAGGATCAAGTGAAGGATCTTCGAGCTCAGAAGAGTTGTTCCAGGGAAGTGATGTTTCCCCTATTGCCGACCAATAAGAGATTTCCCAAGAAGAAGAACCCATTGTTCCTAAAGATATTCCGAGTAGTCAGAGTGTTTCTGAAGATAGTAGTCAAACTACAGTAGCTGAGTTAGCAGATATTGAAAGTTCAACCCTTGAAGTTGATCTCGTGACAAGAGAGAAGCTAATTGACTTGCGGAAGAAGGATGCATCGTCAGCTGATTTGTTTTTCAGAGTTGTTAATCAAGAAGAGATGCAACAAACTCCTACTTGTTATTATCTAAAAGAATGTTTGCTGATGAGGATGCATAAACCTGCAGATATACCAGGAGATGCGGGATGGTACGAATATCATCAAATTTTGATTCCATATCCATTGAGGAAGCAAGTGGTAGCAGCAGCTCATGAGGAGATCAAGAGATATTTTTTCTGGCCTGGATTTCACAGAGATGTTAGCAGGTTCTGTCGTGAGTGTCATACCTGCCAGATAGCTGGAAGACCGAATGAAACCATCTAGAAAGCCTCCTTACAACCTATAGAAGATAGAAGAGAACCCTTTAGCAAAGTGATTATAGATATGGTTGGACTGCTGCCGAAGACAAAGAAGGGAAATGAGTATTTGTTAACATTGATGTGTCCTGCGACAAGATATCCTGAGGCTATCCCTGTTAGAAACATGTCTGCCAAGATAGTTATTGAGAAACTAGTGGAGTTTTTTTTTAAAGTTTGGTATACCAGAAATAGTACAAAGTGACAGAGGAACGAATTTTACGTCGAAACTTTCAGGATGTGATAGCTTTGTTAGGAGTGAAACAACAGTTATCAACTGCTTATCATCCAGAGACTGAAGGTGCCTTGGAAAGGTTCCACCAGACATTGAAAACTATGTTGCCAAAGTATTATTATGAGTTAGGAAAAGAATGGGATGTTACTTTACATTTAATGTTGTTTGAAGTTGGGAATGTTTATCAAGAAAGCATGGAATATTCACCTAATGTGATGATTTTCAGTAGAGAAGTGAGAGAAACGTTGAAAATTCTTGCAGAAAATTGGGAACAAACTCAAGAGGAAATCCATGGAGAGTATGTGACGAACTTTAGGAAAAGGTTGAAAGAGATTAGAGAAATTCTCTTTAGAAAATCCGAAAGTGAGTCAAGAGAAAACGAAAAAGAGATATGATGAAAATACGAAGCTATGAAGTTTCAGTGTTGGTCAACAAGTGTTAGTTTTCCTACCTGTTAAGGTCCTTACAAGATAATTAGAAGTCAAGTGATAGAACTTATATGATTGAAACACCAGAAAGAAGAAAACAACAAAGGAAGATGCATGTGAACCTCTTCAAACCTAACTTCTCAGAAACTAAAATTTAAACTGTCAAAAACCAAGACAACTTCATCTACAGAAGATGATGATGACTATGAGTTGGGAGCTGAAAGCAAAATGAATAATTCTTCAATTTTGGAAAATTTGGAAGATAAACTGAAACATCAGAGTGTGGAGCAAGATGAATAATTAAGTGAAGTGATTAGAAGTTTCCCAGAAATTTTTGCAGATGTACCTAGGTGTACTGAGATGACCGAGCATGAGATCAAGATCCAAGAAGATGGAAAACAATTCAACAAAGAGTTTATCACTTATAACCTTATCATCGAGATGTTTTAAAGTAAGAAGTTGAATATTTGCTGCAACATGGACTAGAAGAACACAGTTCAAGTTACTTCAGTTCTCCACGTGTATTAGTGAGGAAACGAGATGATTCATTTAGGATGTGTATTGATTATAGGAAACTGAATGCCATCAGTGTGTCTGACTGTCATTCTTTGCCTCTTATAGATCAGTTACTTAATAATATTGGGCAAGCCAAGTTTGTTTCCAAGATAGCTTTTATTACTCCTTTTGGACTGTATCAGTATACTGTTCTGCCGTTTGGTCTGTTGAATGCACCTGAAACATTCCACCAAGCGATGGATCAACTGATAGGATCTATAGAAGGAGTAAGTGTGTACCTTAATGACACAGTGATTTACTCTACAACATGGGAAGAATATCTGATGATTCTGAGGAAAGTTTTCAAGAAACTACGAGAAAACAGGAATAACAGTCAACCTAGAGAAGAGTGAGTTTGGAAAGGCGACTGTTCAGTATCTTGGGTTTGAAATTGGGAAAGGCCTTTTGCTCCAGTAAGTGCTAATATAGAAGGTATCTGTAAGGCTACCCTACCTACTACTAGGAAATAGCTACAGAGATTTTTGTGCATAGCTGGATTTTATCATCATTTCTGTCCAAATTTCTCAACCGTAGTAGCTCCCTTGACAGACTTAACTAGTTCCAAAGCTAAGTTTGTTTGGACTACAGAATGTCAAGATCCTTTGAGAAAATAAAAGCCATTTTAACTTAAAGACCAGTACTTCAAGCTTCAGACTTCAATAAGAAATTTGTGATACAAGGTGATGTCTCTGATTGTGGAATTGGAGCTGTTCTACTTCAAGAAGATGAAAATAACCTTTACCATCCTGTGTGCTTCATGTCTTTGAAATTGAAAAAAACAGCAGAAAATATATTCGACGATCTAGAGGGAAACTTGCGCCTTAATCACAACATTGAAAAGTTAGAAGTGTATGTAAACAGATCTAGGAATGAGGAAATTTGAGTGTTGTCTGATCAAAATCCCTTAACATTTATACATTGGATAAAAATTCATAATCAAAGACTGACCAGGTGGTCTTTGAGCTTGCAACAGCGTAATTTAAGAGTGCAACACATTACTGGCGAGAATAATGTAGTTGGAGATTATTTTTTCCATTGCGAATCGTTGGATTCAACAGTGTTAAATAATCTTCTGGTGGGGAGGCATCTTATGCTGTTGCTATCACAAGGTATAACTTCCCCTCAGTAACTGTATGAAATGTTGTAAGAGTGTTTGCAATATTTTCAGATTCAATGTTAGTTTGCTTGGAGTTAATATGTTCAATATTGTGTGTTCAGAGTTCACAAAAAACATAATTTAAAGTTAAAGAATAATTAATGTAGAATGAGAAAAGAGAGGGAAACCAGTATCTTGTCTGTTCGAAGCAGTAAATTACTGTCATCAATTAAAAAAAGAAAAAACTCGATCATCGTTTTCTTTTCAAAACATGTCAATCAGGCAGTGCATGTGTGATCTGTAGCAAACCAGTATTATTCGTTCATCTCATTTGTAAAAACATGATAATTACATCATGTTAGAAGTTTTGCTTCCGATACCTTCCATTTCATTTGAGTAACTAGAGATTCTTTTGTATTGAAACTGCTCAATATTATTGATAAGTCAACTCTTATAGCTCTTGATTTGTCAAAAGAGTATTTTTTTACTAGCAAATACTTTAAATTTGAAATGCAAAGATTTGTGACGTCACTCTTGGAGATGATGACACTAATTTCATTCGAGAAAAATCCGTAATAATTCCTTTTATTTTAAGAGAGTTTTATTGTCTGAAACCATGTAATAATAAATGTTATATCGTTGTAATCCCAGTTTCTCTCTATTTGCATTTTAAAAGAGAATTGTTAAAATAATAGTGATGTCTCGTCTAAACTGCTTGGGTTTCAACCATTTTACGGCCGAAGCACTGATCAGTATCCATACAAAGAGAGAGCAATTTATTCATTCTGAGACTTGAAACTGCGTGGTAAGGAGATAACATCTCCCCCTCACCCCCCCCTCTCTCTCTCTCTCTCTCTCTCTCTCTCTCTCTCTCTCTCTCTCTCATACAAGAGAATTTTGATTTTACAATAACATAAAGATTTTGTACTTAGTAGTTGGTCACTCGTAAATTTTAGATTTATCTAATTCTTAGTGTTTATTCATAGAATCTGAGCAAACTTTGTGAAAGTGTGTAACTGCACCTGTTTTTGGAATGATATAGTGAATTTTGGAGGAATATAGTGAATTTTGGAGGCTGCAGCAGAAATATAATTGGTATAAGAAGGTAATGTGTTATAGAAGTTTTAGTGCACTTAAATATAAACCTAAAAAGTACTTAAAATACTGAAAGTACTTAGGTTATTCTAAGAGAATTTTTACATTTCTTTTTCATATTTTTGTGTTGTTGAATTTTTGGTGTATTTATCCATTTTTCTTATTAAAGTGTTTTTTTTTATATTCTGAGTGATTTACGTTTTCTTAGTGTTTTCGCAATTTTGATATTTACAACATTTTTCTGTGTTTTGCTTTCGAAATTAGTTTGATTAACTTAGGAGTTATTTAATTAAATAATCATTACACATTTAATTTAATTTAACACTTGTGAATTAATTTACATTTATTTAGAATTCTTTTAAAATTTCAATTGTTCCTTAACACTTGTGAATTAGTTTGCATTTACTTAGAATTCGTTTCAAATTTTAATTGTTACTTACCTTTTGGAATTTTACTTAAATAATTTTTGTGATAAATTAATTTTGATTTAATTTTGCTTAATAATGAATTCAAGAATTAATCAAACTTAGTGTTGTTTTCAAGTAAAAGTAATTTCCTTGAGATTGTGAACTTCCCTTATAAATTTTGAATTTAAAAATAAATCTATTGAATTTGAAATTTTTATGGGTGTTTCATTATTGCACCAGTATATTTGCTGTATTTAGGTAGAAATATAGTGTGATAACTGAGCTGTTTTCCTTCAGTTTTATTGCAGTAAGTTAGAACCAGGAAAATACTTAGTTTTAAAAGTTATTGATGGAGTGAGTCCCTTTGATTAATTTAGTTTTTCATAAGATTACCTCAAACCTGTTTTAATGAACTCAGTCTCATTTCTTGCATGATAAACTAGTTTTTTTAAGGGATCACTGTTGTCTTTAGAGCAATCAGTCGTAATTTATCTGTAATGAAGATATATATATATATATATATATATATATATATAATATATATAGTATATATACTATATATATATATATATAGACATATATATATTATATATATATATATATATATATCATATATATATCTATATATATATATATATATATATATAGTATATATATATATATATATATATATATATATATATATATATATATATATATATATATATGTATTTATATGTATATATATATATATATATATATATATATATATATATATATATATATATATATATGTATATGTCTATATATATGTATATATATATATATATATATATATATATATATATATATATATATATATATATGTGACTGGTAAAAATGTTCTGTAACAACAGAGTTCCATCTAATAAAAGGAGCCATAAAAACACCAAAATAGAGAAAAAGTACTATATTTCAGAGACTGCTGTCTCCCTCTTCAGGTAGATGAATGAGAAAAGTTCACAGAGAAAAGGTGGATTTATACCAAGAGGTCCATCCACAAACAAGCCATTTTTAAGTCACCCCCGACTGATAATCTTCCTCTAATCTTCTTAAGGGTTGGTTGAATGAAGACGTTGTCCGATCGCGTCCGAAATCCATCCTCCTTTTGAGATGTTCATTACCTGCCTCTCTTTTATTAAGGCCGATTCCATCATTTGACTCTTGTACCGGCAGTTGCTGCTATAAATTACACGTGACAAATTCCAGTTTATTCTATGGTTATGTTCATTTATATGTTTGAAAATAGCCGAGTTCTGTTGTCCATACCTAACTGACCGTTTGTGTTGTATTAATCTCTGGGGAAGGGATTTACCTGTAAATCCGATGTAAGATTGGTCACAGTCCTGGCATGGGATTTCGTATACCCCACCCGAGTCCTTTGGAGATGTCTTTTGTTGGACGTTAATCAGGGATTTGGCTAAGGTGTTTGGGTAAGTAAATACAAAGGGTTCGATTTTCCGAGGGGTTGGTTATTCTCTTAATCGTGTCCAGGTGGGGAATTATTATTTTATTGTTGGGTGTATCTCTGGTCTTGTCTTTAGGGGGTCGGTAGAAAATTACGTTAGCTTTGTGAATTGCTTTCTCAATTATATGGTCAGGATATTTTAAAGACGAAAGTTGCTTGCGAATTAGTTCAAATTCTTTTTCCAGGAGTTCTGGGGAACAAATTCGTAAGGCTCTTAAGAACAAGTTACTAGCTACACCTATTTTGATAGAAATGTCATGATAGCTAAAGTAGTGAATGTATGAAAGTGAGAACGTTGGTTTTCTGTATATGGTAAATTTGTATTCTGACGTATCTCTGATTATTAAAACATCAAGAAAAGGAATTTTGTTGTCTGTTTCCCATTCAACTTTAAATTTGATGCTGGGCACTAATGTGTTTAATTAATTTTAGAGGAATTCATTGAAATTGCCCCACCTATTATCCCAAAATGTATATATGATATATATCGATATGTATATATATATATATATAGATACATAGGATATATATGTATTATATAATGTGTATATATATATATAGAGATATATATGATTAGTATATAGAGATAGATTTATATAGACATATATTAGATATGTATAGATATATGAAGTATATATATATATATACGATATAGATAGATAGATTATATATAGGGAGAGATATAGGGGATATAGAGAGAGGATATATAGACATGATATATAATGATATAAGATAGATGATATAGATATATATATATAGATATGATATATACATATATATATATATATAGAGTATAGATATATATATAATATAATAGATATATATGATTATATGTATAGAATATATATGATATATATATATATATATATCTATAGATATATATATATATATATATATATATATATAGATATATATATATATTATACATATTTATTATATATATATAGTATATAGTATATTATATAATATATAGATATATTATATATTAATATGGATATAATATATCGACATATATGTATGATAGCATGTATAGATATATATAGATATCTATATATATATATATATATCTATGTATTATATATATTATATATATATATATATGATATATATATATATATATCTATATATATATATAATATATATATATATATATATGTGTGTGTGTGTGTGTGTGTGTGTGTGCGTGTGTGTGCATGTGTGAACATATATACGCATGTTAGATGCCCAAAAACAAAAAAAAAAATTGTTACGAATATGCATATTTTGTATAGAGGTATGAACTCAATTGGAATCTTCATCTCACAGCCGTGTGTTGTGGAAAAAAAAAAGCCTGGAGGCATCAACAAATGGTTTGGGCAGATGCCGACGTAGGAAAACATATAGAATCATGGAGACGTGAGTGCGTGTGCGTAAATTGACCGAGCGGGTGGACTAAGTGACTTAGATTGTCACCTGGTAATGACATCATAGAGAACATTCTAGAGCAATTTGATATTTTCGTACATCTGAACATCCGAACTGTGAGAGGACTAGCGCACGCGTGTTCGTAAGCCCATCAAAGCGTATGCAAGACACAATATATTCGAATACTGAGTGAGTAGTAAGTCGGGATTAGACAACGAACTTTTTAGCTGCGCACTTGATCTTCATATAAGTAGGATTCATTTTGCAAAATGGGAATTCTGAATTTTATTAACTGTTTTTTTTTCTGAGTTTGGGGAAAATAGTGATATGTATGTGAGCTATTGTGACTTAATGTGGAAACTGGTGTGGTAATCATTGGAGATGATTTTACGTTATGTTTAGTTGCGGTTTCAATTAATTTCGTTTTCTTTATCATGTTAGTTTTTGGGGAAATAAAGCTTTTATTTTTGTATATTGGCGTTTGGGTGCCGCTTGCAGTCTTCCTTTCTAAGGTAGGTAGCAGATATTCGTTGAGGTCGACGTTACCAAGTTACCTTTTTGGACAAGGCCAAACCTAGGCACTGCAACAGTGGTGGCAGTCGGAAAGGGCAATCAGGCCTACGAATTACGTTTATCGAGAGACGGGGGGCTGGGGGGTTGCTAGATTCAACATATCTCTTGACTGATAAGCCCCTAAGTCAGTGACGATTCAAAGAGTGTGTTAATACAACGTGTTTAATAAATACAGTGTGGTTACCTTAATTTCCCTAGGTGCTAGGTATTCGTGGTGATCGATTGTGCATACAAGAGGGACATCGTAGGTCTTATAGAAATCTGCGGTCGCACGTTTGATTAGATAGGTATATGTGCAAATGCAGGGAATGGACGGACTCAGTTTGTTTAGAGTATCTCATGCCGTTCCTTTAATGAAGAGGTAAGTGATCGGTATTTCTTTTTAATTTTTTGATAAGTTAACAATTTTCTCGCTTGTGTATTTCATATTTTATGGAATTAAAGGACTGTTTAGGTGGTTGCTTTTAATTGCCATGCATAATTTTTATCTGGGGAGCAGAATGTATTAAGTTTTTAATTTTATTAGGAGATATTCATAGGAAATGCATTTATAGGGGAGTATTCCATTAAAGGGAATATACGTTGCCGACGTGTTTCATTATTTTATGGGAGTGTGTGTTAGTGCTTGCAACGAGTGTGGGTCGGTGCAGGCTAACAGCTTAGGGTCTGAGGGCCACCAAGGTTTGGGCGACATCAGCAGAAATCCTCGGGTAGCAACGAGACAGAGTCTATTTCTCTCTCACGCTCATGGCCTATATTTCAATCAGCTGGTGAAGTAACCTTAATCTTGAGAATAGGAAGGGTGTTTTTTTTCCATACAGTACAGGGAATATTCACTTTGGGAATATTTATGTGTCGGGGATTCATATATATCTTTTTGGTGATTTGTGAAGGAATTTGGGGAGTATTGTTTGTATTCAAATGATAGTAAGATTCGGTCGAATCCTAAATACGACGGGTTTTTCTAACTTAGACAAAATGGCGGAAGGAAAAAAAAAAGTTCAGAATTTGCTTCGTGAAGTCACTATAATTGCATCGGGAGTTCGCCCTTTTCAGGGTATTATGGATGGCTTTTCTTTCTCAAAGCAGATTTTTACTGAATGAGTTAATAATTTTCTAAACACCAAGGGAATAAAAAGTGATGCAGAGGTGCTCAGAGAACCAAAACCCTTGTTGGATTTCAATAAAAGGGACTTAGCACATCGCTGCCGTAGTTTTCAGCATACAAAATGCCGGTCATGGACCAAACTACAAGCATTTCTGAGGGCAACCTATGGTACAAAAGGAATACTGGGATATGGTGATTGACCTGGGAGGTTTCTGCAAGATTAGGAAAGGTCAGAAGACCATGGTTGAGCACAACTCTCAGCAGCTTTTTGACGCAGTGGGAGAATGGAAGCAGAAGAATAGATAAACAATATTGTTCTTTTAGGTAGAGATAATGGTTTTGATAAAGTAATAATTGACGAATGTTTCAAATTGCCCCCCAAAAAACTTTTATTTTAAAAAGGACCAGTTGGCATCAGAAACGTTACACGCACTCTTCCATATCATCCCCATTTTTTCATAAAACAATTCAACCACTTAAAATTCTCAATATTCAAGTAATGGTCTCATTTCCCTCTACCATAGGCAAAATTTTAATTGAAAACAAACCAAAGCATGACGAAGGTATTGTTTACCAAATTCCATGTTCTCGTGGAAAATTTTATATAGGACGAACTGGGAAAAATCTTGCTGCCCGAATCAAACAGCATCAGTATTGTATACGTACAAACAACTAAAGCAATGCAATCAATGTACATTATGATCAATGTAATGGTGTAATAGACTAGAATGGAGGCAGAGTTTTGTTCAAAAGTAGTAATTATACAGGAAGGTGCTTACTAGAGAGTGTTTGTATTCAAACTAGCAACAATGAGAACATCAATGGTAATGCGGGACTTTACAAAAACAGATCGTCTTTTTGTACATATTACCTAATAATAATATAATATTAACAAGAACTTATTTACTCTTTGACGATAATTATGTAGTATGGTGAATGGTGCTTCTCTTGTTTTTTCTCTCTGACTTCTGTGTACTTTAGTCAATAAAAGCTCTTGAAAAGGGCCGGTGGAGGCTGAAACAGGAGAGCAACTTTAACAACTTTCTTCAATTTCCCGGTGGAGCAAATCGCATATTCTAGCATCTTCATGAAACAGAATATTAAAAGTACATATATACATACACTATAACATAGTTATACATACATACATACAAAATACATACGGAGCATACATATTATAATATATATTACATATATAGTATATACATATGTGTGTGTGTGTGTGTAATATGTATATATATATATATATATATATATATATATATATATATATATATATATATATATATAAAGTCATATCACATTACCGTGATTCATATACATACATCGAGCTACAAATGTCCTTTAATATCTAATTCACTCTACCTCGGAATTAATATATTTTCGTATATGCTTAACCGAAAGGGAATTTTTTATTAGGCGATAATAAAATTGTCGGCGCCCAGGCACCTCTTGCGGTGGTGGAGTGGGTAAAAAGCTTCACTGACGTTCCTGGATTTGTATGGTGTCCTGGGTTCGCGCCTGGGCGCCACAATTCTATTATTGCCCAATAAAAAATTCCCCTTCGGTTAAGCATATATGAAAATATATTAATTCCGAGGTAGAGTGAATTAGATATTAAAGGACATTTGTAGCTCGATGTATAAATATATATATATATATAGTATATATATATATATATAGATATATATATATATACAGATAGTATACATATACATATACATATACATAAATATACATATATATATACATTATACATACATATACATATACAAACTATACATATACATATATATATATATATTATATATATACAGATATATAGATATAAATATATATATATATATATATATATATAAATATATATAAAATATATATATTATCTATATAATATATATAATATATATATATTATATATATATATATATATATATATATATTATATATATTATAGTTTATATATATATATATATCTTACAGGTATGAATTGATGTGCTAGTGAATTACATACTGTATCAGCTGCTCTTGCTTGGAGACAGAGAGCGCCGTAGAGATAGCTTCCTTGGGTAAAGGAATTCCATGTGTGTGCATTTTTGTAACTGCTCGACTGTTGCCACGGGCGGTTTTGAGGCGTGGTGGGTATGTGTACATTCGTTTGTACGTATATCAAAGGTCCGACCATTTAAGGCACCTGAGGGAAAGACACATTCCTTTGTGATAGGAAGAAAGACGGTCGAGAGGACGCCAAGTGTCGGGAGAAAAACCCGTCTCAAGTTATAGCAAATATTTTAAATGACTTATAAACAATTGCGTTTGAAAAGAGAGAAGTGTGAAGTGTATCCCTTTATTTAATATTGTGTTATAAGAAATGTAAAGAGTATATATTTATTACAGATGGGCTCTATATCATGGCACTAGGAATGGAATTCTCTAAACTTGACTATTACAATGTAGCAGTTGACATTTTGAGCCTAGGAGTGATTACTTAGACTAAACCAGGAAAGTGGAATGATAACTTTGTTTTCATTGTGGGACAGACTTGGGTTTTTATCACTATGACTTATTAATCATTTGTTCTATTTTATGTTCATCTGCTTTGGGAAATAATTAGTGTATTTTTGTATTTATGTGAGCTTATTAGCCTAATGACATGTTTGCAGATAGAGGGCGCCTGCCGTCAACAGGTAAGGGTTGTCAATTTGTGTAGTTTTGTCAAAAGGGGGGGTGGGGGGTTATAAATATATATATATATATATCTACTCGAATCACCCATAATTCCTATTCACTTCCCATGATAAGTAACACCCGTGATTCATACGTTTCTCTGCAACTGCAGGAGATAATGGGGTTTGAGGGAGTAATGGGTTCGCTTGCTTGAAAGAGGAATCCACCGACAAGATCCATAATTTGAGCCAGAGCGCTGGGATCACGGTCGACTTTTTACGAGAGTTTTATATCTAAGAGTTTTCTTCTGAGAATTCTAATACTCCTGTTTTGTTTCCGATAGTAATAATCCCAATACTAATAAATGCACTTGTATATATATATATATATATATATATATATATATATATATATATATATATATATATTATATATATATATATATATATATATAATGTGTGTGTGTATGTGTGTGTGTGTTTTATATATATATATATATATATATATATATATATATATATATATATATATATATATGTGTGTGTGTGTGTGTGTGTGTGTGTGTGTATATATATATATATATATATATATATATATATATATATATATATATATATATATATATATATATATATATAATAGCTTGATTCTAAAATCTCGTTCTTCTATTTTAAAAGGTAGCGATGGATCGTGCGTCTAAAGCAACTGGTAACACACTCTCTCTCTCTCTCTCTCTCTCTGTCTTCGGTCGGTCTCTCTCTCTCGTCATCTCTCTCTCTCTCTCTCTCTCTCTCTCTCATCCACGACACACACACACCCCCTCCATTATCTAAGGCAATTGAATCAGAAACGTGAACCTATAAAAATAACATATATTTAAGAATAAAGCATTAGCTAAATAAACCCAGGTTCTTAACAAAGAGATTAAATGAATGATTGAACTCAAATAACCCCACTCCATATTTCTACTCCAATTATCCAACATTATCTTAGTCATAAAACTAGGCACAGTCATAGTACAGTACAACATAGTTATTAAGTCAGTTCCCCTTGTCTCGTCTCAGATCAGTTCCCCTTTCTCCAGATCAATTCCCTTTCTTCAGAACAATTCCATTTCTCCAGAACTGCCTGTTAGAAGACAGAACACTCCGATAAGCATCTCTGAAATATATATTCAAATACAATCCAGACAAACTTTGTCTAAAATAAATATGCTTACCCATTCAACAGTATGCACTATCACTTTATAACAAAGATACTGTTCGAACAAGACATCTTGGCTTCTGCTTCTCTTGTACAGATCTATCCATCTTGGTAATGCTACATCTCATTATGTAGGAAAAAGCTCTCACATACGCACGAACTCACACCCATTATCCATACCCTACAGCTGCCTAGAACTAGATTCATAAGTCACCTCGGCGATCGCCCATAGCAACAGAACATGCACAGTTCTGCACACATAGCAATTTTGATATCACACCACCCAAAGAAGGATGCATTAGCACTTCCAAGACTTGTCACCTATAGCACTGTGTTTCTAAGGGAAGTTAAATGATGATTCTCCACATTCTAAGAAACTGATAGCACATCACATTACACGGTATATTAAACATATTATCTCAGCAAATCCCTCTTTTATGTAACATATTATATGTATATATAGATATATATATATATTATATAATAATATAAAATATACACACATATATATATATATATATATATATATATATATATATATATATATATATATATATATATATATATATATATATATATATAAGACTCATAGGGGTAGCAGACCCGACCAACATGCAGGTGAAGAGGTAAAGGTATGTCTTTCACAAGCCTATCTTTTATAATGCCAACATTTCACATAACATGTTGCATCCTTAGGGCTGGAAAATTACATACTAAGATTACTGAAACATCACTCACGCACGTAAAAAAATTAAAAAACATAAAAAAATATTTGACATTTACAAATAGAAAAATTAAAACGAGAACTTGAAAGGAACGCCTACCAAGGTAAGAGTTAAAAAGTGACTAAAAAGGCAGAGAGAAAATAAACACACGAAAGATGACTAAAGCGAACTTGGAGAGTAAACAAGAATGTATATTTAGAGGATTTCGTGGGATCAACTTCAAATTGATAGCTGGCAATTCATGATGAATTAAATTCATGAATTTCTTTTTAAAACTTTTATCGTGAAGAAAAGGGAACCTAGCTTAATTTATAATTTTGGAGCGGTATATATGGGAATAGGCGGTTTAATTTTTGTGGTTAGGAGTTTATTAAAGACTCTCTGTTTTCCATCCCACTATCTCCATAAGGTCCTTAATAAGCTCCTAACCACAAAAATGAAACCGCCTATTTGATCGTCCATCTTGATTATTTTTAAGGTTCACAAATGGAGAATCATAAACTTGGCCAACATTTGAAATTTCTATCTTTGACTCACCATCAGGGTTGTGTAAGAGGCTGTGCAATGGGCAAAATAACAACAATACTTTATCAATGGTTTCCAGCTTTAGATTTATAGGATTTTGGGGACTGTATTTAGAAGAAAGCATCCCAAATGCACTTTTAACGGCGCGGCGAGCATGTGACAGTCTTTAATGTATACACGCTTTTCTGTCTTCAATTATCTTTGGCTATATGGCTTAATGAAGTCTTTCTTCAGGCAAAAGCCTCATCACCAATAAAAACCTAGGGCAATGGCTGATTTGATCATCATCCATTTTAAAATCCCGATTTTGCATCGGCACCAATTGTCCCCTATTCACATTCCTTGACCCGTGCTATCTCGTTTACTGTTTTTAGATCCATGTCCGAACAAGTGGGCCCTAGTGGGCAGCTACGCAAAATGTGATTCATATTTCGGATTGGTTCCCCACAGGGGCATTCAGCCCCATTTTTGTAACCCCATCTCTGGAGGTTATCACCTGTCCTACCAACTTTTGTTCTTCCTCTATTTAGGGTAACCTATTTCCTTCTGGTGAGGGAGAATCCACAAGGCAGGTCTACACTAGGGTCAGGGAGGGCATTAAAAGGAAACGGCTGATCTGATGACCCAACAAGAGTGGCAGGTGCTATAGGTAGAGTGCCATTCTTCAATTTCTCTATCACTCCGCCGTCGGAGATACGCCCATTTGTTACAAATTCACACAGGATAAACCTTCCATTAGCGTCGACGACTCCAAGCAAAACCAAACTGTGATATCCCTTATAATAATTGTAATAAAGAGCCACTGTCTTTCGGAGGGATGATCAACACTTGCTTCCCGTCAACCGCACCGAGGCAATATATATATATATATATATATATATATATATATATATATATATATATATATATATAATATATATATATATATATAATAAGTTGAAAAAAATAGCATGACGTAGTAAAACAAGCTTATTATAAGTTGGATTTAAAGACGACATACTTAGGACAAGATAAAAATGATCAAGACATGACAATTGATAGATTCACATAAAACGGTGAAAGAATTTTAATCTTTAATCTGTAATAATGTGCATAAGTTAAGTACTCTCTCTCTCTCTCTCTCTCTCTCTCTCTCTCTCCTTCATCTCATCTACTCTCTCTCCCTCTCTCCCGAGAAGGATTTTGATAATTCCAGATTTAAAACAACTGCTTCATTGTAGTTCATGGATTCAACTGATAACCATAATTTTTTCTTCCAGGCTGTTGAAGACTGTGAAAGTGAACCGGTTACCCCAGTAAATCATTTGGACGAGATTGAGTCGGCAGAAGTAGCAAGAAAACGTTCAAGAAAAGACCCCAGCGCCAATAAGGCAGACGAAATTCTGCTTCTGATGGGACGGAGAAGTAATGTCACTCGTCAAGAAGACGATTGGGCTGCATTTGGTAAAGTGGTTGCGAACAAGTTGCGAACTTTCTGACATTATCAGAGTGGAAGCGGGGAGATTAATCAATGAAGTACTTTATTTAAGGGAAATGAAGAGCCTCGACCGAAATACAAAGATTGTGACCCGTATCGATAATGCGCCAACCGCTTCATTTGTACTAAATAGTACGCCTAGCCCTTCGTTTTCTGATTCAGTCACCTACATTTAAGTTAACAATTGGAGAGTTTTATTCCGTACATAGATGCCAGCTACAGTATAGATAGGGTAGTTATTGTTTCACCAAGTTTACAGTACAAATAAGAAGAAAATTTCTGTACTGTATAAGTGATTGGAATTGAGGAAAGCCAATTGCATTTATATACGGATGTCATTTCATTATAGGGTAATACCTGTATAAGAAACATATTTGCTTATTTTGTTACCTTTATTGGTTTAATCTAGCCACCTGTGGGGGCAAGCCAGCCTCAATGGGTGCCGGTCCTAAGCCCGGATAAATAGGGAGGGTTGGTGTCAGGAAGGGCATCCGACTGTAAAAACCCACGCCAGAACCAATGAAATGAGTCGTGATATTGATGAGAATAGTGCTAGGGCGTACTCCGTAAACGACGCACAGACACATCGCCCTAACTGTGACAAGGCAGGGCTACTGCATCATGAGCGGGTGCAGCTAAAGAAGCGAGCTCTAAATGTGCTCAGAAGAGGCCAGCTCAATATTGGGTCTATGACAGGAAGAGAAAGAGAGTTGGCGGAGTTCATGAGGATAAAGAGAGTGGATATTTTGTGTGTGCAGGAAACTCGATGGAAAGGTAATAAAGCTAAAGAACTGGGGGATGGCTACAAGCTAATCTATAGTGGAGCAAATGAGCAGGGTAGGAATGGCGTTGGTGTAATGTTGTCGGGGAAAATGGAGAATGCAGTGACGGAAGTGAGTAGAAAGAATGACCGGATTATGAGAGTGAAGATATGTTATGGAGGGGAAACAATGAACGTCATTAGCGCTTATGCTCCACAAGTGGGCTGCACAGAGGAAGAAAAGAGACGTTTTTGGAACTAAATGAGTGAGGTAACGCAATAACTGGAAGAGCAGGAGAGGACTGTAGTGGGGGCAGACTTTAATGGACATGTCGGAAATGAAAAGAATGTAATTGAACGTGTGCATGGAGGACATGGGATTGGGGAGAGAAACCCAGAAGGAGAGAGTATAGTAGACTTTGCCGTGTCCTTTCATATGGCAATAGTGAACACATTCTTCAAAAAGAAGAGGGAGCACTTGATAACATACAGGAGTGGTGGTAAATGCACACAAATATATTACCTCCTTTACAATAGATCAAGGCTGGTGGAAGTTAGGAATTGTAAAGTTATCCCAGGTGACCACGTGGCCCCCAACATAGGCTCCTTTGTATGGATTTAAAGATGAAAAGAGAAAAGAAAACGAAACGAATGGGGTAAAGAAAATCAAATGGTATAAATCGTTAGGGAGGGATAATGATAAGAAGAGAGAGTTCAGGAGAAGAGTGCTGGAGAGGTTGATCTGGGAATTGAAGATGTGGGAGAAAGGTGGAGGCATAATGCATCAGTGATTAGAAGACATGGAAAGAATATACTAAGGGAAACATCTGGAATAGTATGGGAGGAAAAGGAGAGCTGGTGGTGGGGAGAAGAGGTGGGGGAAGTGGTGAAGGGTAAAAGGGAGGCAAAGAAGAGATTTGAAGAGTCACAGCTGGAGGAGGACAGAGAAAGATTAAGAGAAAGAAACAAAGAAGTAAAAAGGGTGGTAGCTCGAGCTAAGGCAAGGGCATATGAAGAGGTTTATAATGAACTGGAAACCAAGGAAGGGTTGAGCAAGATGCTCAGACTGTCAAAAGTAAGAAATAAAAGAACAAAGGACATCGCCCATATTGAGCAAATGAAAGATAGGAATGATAAGGTCATAAAAAAGGAAGTAGACATCCTGAAAAGATGGAAAGAGTATTTAGAACAACTGCTAAATGAAGAAAATGAAAGACTTGTAAGAGAGGATGGACAAGTAATCATGGGAATGATAATAGGGATATCTAGGAATGAAGTGATATGAGCCTTAAAAAGAATGAGGAATGGGAAAGCAACAGGACCTGACTTAATCCCAGTCGAAGCTTGGAAAGCCTTAGGAGAGGAAGGGGTAGACATCTTGTATAATCTAATGGTAAAAATATTCGAACAGGAAAAGATACCAGAAGAATGGCGGGAAAGCATACTGATACCTATATTTAAAGGTAAAGGTGATGTCCAGGAATGCAGTAATTATAGAGATAGAAGGAACAGCTAGGATTTATGAAGGGAAGCGGCACAACGGATGGAATATTTTGCATAAGGCAACTAATGGAGAAATTCAGAGAAAAACAGTGAGACCTGCATCTGGTATTCATAGACCTTGAAAAGGCCTATGACAGAGTGCCAAGGTAAGAAATATGGAGATGTTTGAGGGAGAAGATGGCGCCGGAAAAGTATGTCAGAATTATTCAGGAGATGTACAGGAATGTGTATACTAGAGTGAGGAGTAGTGTTGGAAAGACGGGTGGATTTGAGATAGGAGTTGGAATACACCAGGGTTCAGAACTTAGCCCATTCATCTTCAACATCGTGATGGATGTAATGACCAGGGATGTTAGAGAAGCAGTGTCATGGTGCATATTATACTCAGATGACATTGTGTTGTGTTTAGAGGGGAGGGAGGAGTTGGAGGGGAGGTTGGAGAGGTGGAGAGCAGCACTTGAGGAGAGAGGAATGAGAATAAGTAGATAAAAAACCGATTATATGTGTTCCAGTATTACTGAGGACGGTGGAAGTAGCATAAAATTGGGTGGGGAAGAAATAAAGAAGGTACCGAAGTTCAAGTACTTAGGGTCCGTATTAGAGGATAGTGGAAGCATGGACTGGAGGTCTGCATCAGGGGTCCTCTGTAACAAGAAGGTCCCTCTGAAATTGAAAGGAAAGTTCCATAGGACGGTGGTCAGACCAGCAATGTTATATGGAACAGAAACAGCAAGTATGAGGAAAACAGAGGAGAAGATGGATGTAGCAGAAATGAGAATGTTGAGATGGATGTCGGGAGTAACAAGGGAAGATAGGATTAGAAATGAGTATATAAGAGGATCGATAAAGGTAACTGAAATATCGAAGAAAATACAGGAAGGAAGGCTTCGATGGTATGGACACCTGTTACAAAGGGAGGAACATCAAGTTGGAAGACATACGATGGAAATGGAAGTGTGGGGTAGTAGGAAGAAGGGGAGACCAAGAAAGAGATGGCGTGATTGTGTAGGGGAGGATATGGAATTGAAAGGTATAAATGAGAATGAGGCACAGGACAGAAATCGATGAAGACGACTCATTCGCAATGGCAACCCCATATAAAAATGGGTTTAAGCTAGGGAAGAAGAATTACCTTCGTTGGTTTGCACGGATAGGAAGTAGCAAAATTACTCTATTTTATATATGGTATAAATGCATATTACTATTGGTTTCATCAAATCCTAACAAATCTGATACAGGACCATATACTAGACGAGACTTAAGGTTTCGAGTCATTGTGCCTGAAAAATAATTACTTGGCAATTATAATGACGTTGATGGTGAAGTGAGTAATCGCACCTGTCTGGTGCTTGGTGGCCGCAAGTTCGATTCCTGCTTGAACCGTCAAGGGGTTTGGTAGATCTAAGCCTGTATACCACGGCAAACTAGACTGTGGCAGTTGACGTTTTTCTATAGAATTTTACCTCCTGAACAAGAATTTAAAGTAATATTTTTTTGGCCGGCTGTAATTGACCTGTAATTTACCTTTGAACTCTATCCTACAGTAAGGGGGACTGATGGGGATGCGGGGTTTTGGATGGGGTAAAACACTTGGGAGAATTATGCGTTACTAGTTACAACTCTATCCTATGGTAAGGGGGACCGATGGGAAAGCGGGGTTATGGTTGGGGTAAAACACTTAGGAGAAGGTTTTGCTGTGTTATTGTGTTATTTCCTCTTATTAATGACATTTGAAACACGAAATGCCAGCTGAAATAATGATAAATAAACCGATAACAGAGCAGTTGCATAGCCAAAATCCACCTATTACTACTGCTATTACGGCACGCAAATCCTACTAAGCATGCGCCAATCCTACCGTGCATGCACCAATCCTACTGCGCATACGCCATGTTATAGGGGAGCTTTTGTTTTTCAAATTGCCTTCCTTTAAGGGGGGAGGTGGGTGTGGTAGGGTGGGGGCCAGCGGAGCCCACCCTGTCAAGCAACATGTTCTACTAGGTTAGGTTGGTTAGGTCAGTATCATAAGCTATATGTTACACTTCTAAGATTACCTTTCTTTAAGGGATGGTACATGGGCGCGGAGCCCCTACGGTCAGGTAGCACGTTACCAACTCGTGCCTGTGCCTTCCTCTCCTTACTGGACATATGACACCCTGGTGGTTATGTATCCCACACGCCCTACCAGAATTCAAATATGGCGGTTAGTTTACGTTTCTTGGCCCCGAACCAAAACTTCGAAGATTGTTCAGTCCAAGGTGGAAGAAGAGTAAGGTGAGTTCGTGAGAGAACGAATTTTGTGGTTTCCCGTGGAGTGACGTCACTTGGAACCCAGCTGAGTAAGTGGCAAGAGGTTCATTGACTATGCATACTGTTTTGGAGGGAATTCAGTCAGTTGATAAGAGACAACAAAGATGGTGGTATGTGCTATGTTTCGTTGCAATAATCATGATCGCCATCGCCAAGAAAAAAGCATTCAACTTTACAGATTTCCAAAGGATCAACCTCTTTGCAAAACTTGGGTTAATCTGTGCAAAAGGAAAGATGATTTCAACGTGAAGAATGCAAGAATATGCTCCATTCATTTTACTCCTGGTGATTTTGGAGAAAGCCTTTGACATATACTTTTAGATTATCATCCTGAAAATGCACGCAAATAGGAAGATACTACTGTGCCTACTCAATACATGTATACCAAGGATATAACTCCAGGTAAAATATTATTTATTTGCCATATCAGTAGAAGATCATTTTAATTGGCATAGTCTATTTTGGAATTGGAATTATGTAAGACAGACAGAGAGAGAGAACCAATTCAATATTTCTCAAATGAAAATGGTTTGGTTTATTATCAGCCGAGTTTGAATACAAGACTTTTGATTAATCTATTCATAAAGCACGTTTATAAAGCTTACAATTCAAATCTTTGTATGTCTTCTTTTTGTACAATTACTTTATTTATAAGCGTATATGTATGCAGCACTTTTGCTTGTTGATTGATATAGTTTTCATGAAACTGATTTTGCTTAAGCCTATTATCAACTCTCTCATATTGTTTGTTAACTCTTTGTTGCTCCTAGGCGCATTGCTATAAACTAAAATACCCAAGCTTACAGCATATAGGAGCATAGGTATAGCCTAGATTTTTTTATGGGACAAGGAAAATTTATGATATAATTCTCTCTCTCTCTCTCTCTCTCTCTCTCTCTCTCTCTCTCTCTCTCTGTATTTTTGTTAATTCGTGGGTTAAAAATACGTTCACTTAAGCTAGATTCCTCCTCTTGAAGAGCTGGCTTAAAAGCCCTCCCTGAACTTGGCTGCTAAAGAAACTTTTTTTTGTTTTTTTTTGACAATTATTGGATTCCTTTTAGGGGAGCCCTTCAGGCAGATATATCTAGCTAAAGTGAATTAACTATAGTAAGTAGGTCTAATATTATGACCAAAACCCTGCATGATTTTCAGTAATCATATATAAATTGTATGTCGATATAGGCCTAGGTCTTTATTCGGTTAAGGTATGTCGATATAGGCCTAGGTCTTTATTCGGTTAAGTAAGACTCACGACAGAATTCTCTCTCTCTCTCTCTCTCTCTCTCTCTCTCTCTCTCTCTCTCTCTCTCTTCTTATTCTCACTCAAGTAATATATTATTTTATCCTGGTCGTATTTCATTTACAGTAGATCCAGACCAATGCAAGATGTTGTTTAAAAAGCTAAAAATGTGAGAAAAAAAACCGTATTTAACTTCCAGCTTCATGAAATGAGACCAAACAAGTTGTGCAAACTACTAACTAAATAATCTAATGCATATAGGGCCTTGGTAGTGTGAAGATTTTGGAATTTATATTTCTTGGCCCCAAGATTACTTACACACTTTAAATCATGAGCATGGTCATTACATTGCAATAATTATTTTGCTTCATTGTGTGGGTCAAATTATATACTATAGCAGTGATTTTCAATTCAAAGACTCAAAACCAGTCTATATTGACACAATGAATATTTGTTATAGGCATTATTATTTATCAATACCTTTGCCTAATTTTCTGAAGCAGGAGAATAAAGAAATTGTTTCACATAGCTGTTGAGTTTATTCAGCACCTTAGCATGTATGTAATATTTTACTACTGATTAGGCTGTATGACAATATATTTTCTTCTCTGATGGGAAATATAATTTAATCATATTATAACTACTTAATAATGAATTAATGTAACTATAAAATAGTGCAATGTGGCTAGAAATGAATGCAGCAATACTTGACCGTGTGTGGCTCCGGGTTCCGTGTGACGTCACTGACTCGTCTCGAGCTACGCCTGGTTCCACCTGTTCTTCTTCCACCTTGGTTCAGTCAAAGTAGACTATGGCAGTTGACATTTTCCCATGTTATTATGAGATTCAGGACCTTTGTAACACGGTTTTTTGGACTTTGCTCCTTATCAAAGCATCGGATGTAGCTGAAAGTTGACATATGTATATTTTACAACCACACACAAATTTTGTCTGCATTATCAACAACCTAAACCCGATAGTTTTAATTTTTATAGAGTAAAAATTATCTAGCCGATGCCATGGCCAATGATTACGAGCTAAGAGTCGAAAAACATTCATTACGTAAGCAAGGTAAACACCGTTTTACGAAATGTTGCCCCGCCCATCCGCCAGACAGAAACTTCATTCACCTTGTTCCCTCGGCTCTGAAACCCATAGCAGTCAATAATGGCTAACAGGATTTGGAATATTCCCCGTGGTTGCAAAACTGCATTTGTCTTACGACTTGTAACTTTATACAGTCAAGAGAAAGCCCGTGGCCCTACTTACTATAGCCTGAATAGGTAATTATTCTGTTTATAGCTTAAATCCAATGTTTATGGTCTGATTTGTATTTAGCGTTACGTGATTATAATACTTGTAATGTCATTCAGGATTTTGAACATTTCCATTAACTTTTCACTATGCCACCAAGAGAGAGAGAAAGAGAGAGATTGTATGTAATCAGCCTTTATATAACTATTTTTTTTAAATAAGATTTTCATCCAAAGTAAATACAAGCTTATATGTGCTAAAATCTCCAGCAGACCAACAGATCATCCGATATTTTATTTTTCTTCTTCTTTAAGGCCGTACGTCGTGTTGGACATAAAGACTTTATGAATGGCGGAACGATACATAAATGTGGGTGGGGTGCTAGCGTAGCAATACTACAGTAGTAATAGCAGTACTATATATGAATTAAACGTTTAAGCCAATTGCTGGGATCCTTGAGGATCATTTAGCATTTCTTACAACTGCTCGAGAAATGAGTTTTTATAGCCAGAAGTTAAATTTTCTAATCCAACAATGCCCATGATAGCCTTCAGTGTTATCCTGAATTATAACGAGGCCAAAGTGGGTGGAGCCTCGTGAAGTCATCTTTCTGACGATAATTATTGGTGAAGGTTTAAAGCCAAAATACGGTACCGGCTATTTTTTCCAGTAAATAGGTAGATAGCCAATAAATAAAAATTGCTGGACATTGGATATAGCAGTTATCAAATCAAGCTTGTCTACTATGTTTTTGAAAATTACCAACTATCCCCTACATCTTGCCATTCTAATTGTGACCTATAAAGTAGACTGTAATTTCTTAGGACACTTATTTTGGGAGTTAGACTAATAATCGAAGTGTTTTTGTATTTATTAACATATTTTGTTGGTTTATTCATTATGACAATTATCAGTGGAGAGGCTTCAGGGTTCATAAAGGTGTACTGCTTTGCTTGTATTTAAATTTTTATGTCATTGTTGCCAGAGGTCTAGTCTTCGTTACGAATAGCCAATCATCCATCGAGAAAGAGGGAAGAAATGCTGTCATAAGTTACGTAACGAGTGCGTTCGAAACCTTTTCTCTGAGTAAGTTGGCCCGTCTTCAGAAAAAGTCACTTTTACATTATAAGTACCAAATTTATTCAACCTACGTAACGCAGAATACAGTCAAAATTTATGTGTAGATATAATAAGTATTCTGCAGAAGCGTTATATTTATGAAATGCATAGATAAAAAGTTATTGCGAAAAAACCGTGTTACAGAGGCCCTGAATCTCATAGTAGTTTACTTACTTTACAAGGGTTTATGGTAAAATTTTGCCGATCAACGGTAACTAATCTGTTATTTACCTTTGAACTCTGTATAACGTATCCCTTGTACCGTCATGTATTCTTCATAGGTAAATTACGGTTCAATTACAGTCGGCCGAATAAATATTAATTTCAATTCTTGTTCAGTAAGTAAAATAACATACGAAAACGTCAACCGCCATAGTCTACTTTACCACGGAATGCGAGCTTAGAATTACCAGGGGGGGTTTTAGAGAAAATTATTTCTGGTTATATAGAAATGCACTCTAGGCATGGTTTAGAACCCACGTATAACTGTAGTTTCCGTTGCTGAATGATTAGCTTGGTATCACATCGAATAACTACCATTAAATTAACTTCAATTACAATCATAGCCTATAGTAAACCAGTGCTGACAGCAAAAAATATAGGCACTATGATCAATGGTGAATTTTACCAAATGAATCGATCTTACCTTCATATTTTCCCTATGGTGAACAGTCCAGATGGCTTCACAAGTGTCCGGGATGATATTCCCAAGCAATGAACTTTTGATCCTCATAAGATCTCACCGTCGCGTCGCTAAATAACTTAGTGTGGCGGTCATCCTATCGGCAGGAGATATAGATTGCCTCGTACAGGTGTCTGATTTCTTGATATATGGCGTTACTAATGCCAACTGTTCCTAAATTTTTCCTCGCCCATCCTCAAATAATTAAACCAACCACCTGGATGACATTGCAGTTCAATTATGAGAGATGCATGAGAAAACTCATTTCTTTTCAGCAATCTTTTACCCAATATCTCTTTTTCTTAGCTCTCTTCATCATTTGGACGCGAACTATAGCACAAATCGCCATAGTTTCCAGCTCAGTGTTGGAGAGTACCTCGGTCATCACTCTAGTAAGTCTAAGAAGCAAATGAGCGATTTACAGACCCGGTCATAAGGTCAGTGGACGTGTGATTTCTTTCGACGCCAGCGTTTTACGAAAGCGCGGATTGGCATATCAAAAGCGCGGCAAACGTTGCCGATATATTGCTATCAAAAGCGCAGCAGAATATTAAGTCAAAAGCACGTTTTATCACACCTCCAAATCCGATTGTTCATACGTTCATTAACGATCGCTCACCTCTTCCGTTAGCCAGATTACATCATCTGTTGGCTGTTGCCCTTTGCTTACCACTGGGAGGAGGAAGTAAGATTTTTAAGCAGGAAGAATTTTTTTTTTTTAAGTATGTAAGTATATTCTTCTTGCACCTCAGTACAGGCTTGTCCTTGCAGTCCTTTATAAAAAAACACTTTATATAATCCTATATTCGTCATGTAAAAACAAATATATGCGTCCATAAAACTAGTCTATATAATAAGATATTCGTCATACACCTCGATTATTTCAGTTCTGTATTTGCTCTGAATTTGTTACCCAAACTCCTCATATAATTGTGTCTGTCTATTTCTCTTGAAATATATTTGTTGTACTGGGATATAGGTAGCATACTCGTTCCTGTTTTGTTCAGGTTTCCTCATTGTTGCAAGCTTACTGATACTCATCTTTACGTATGTATTACTCGGGAGCTTCACTAGAACGTCAAGGAATACATATATAGATAGATGGGAATTATGAAAATGCTCATTAAAATGAGCATGAAAAGATTCCGCAGCATTGTTTGTACGCTTGGTATGCGAGGAGATTTCAACCCAAAGCACTGGAGGATATCTTTAGTTTAGTGATACATAATTGTCAACAAGATAGTCCGCAAAACGTGTACATCTATTATCCAGAGGTGCATCTGCCATAAGCTCATCCACAAAGCAATCTTCAGCTTCCTTAGGGTCAATGAAGTGCAATCCAAACGATAATTTTAGCCACTGGCCAATATCACTGTTGTTGTCCTTGTACTCATTACCTAGTCCGAGATTCTGAATTTTTCGCCACTATACGTGTCCCAAATAGAATCTGCGACATTTGATGACTGCCGTTGGATATATGTCTCTTAGAACAGTGAGCATGGCAACTTCAAAAGCTGCATACATCAACCGGCTACGACAACATTGAACACTTTGTGAATCATTAAGAGACACTAAACGAAACCCATTGAAATAGCGAGTCAAAAGGGAATAATCTTGGCGCGCTTTTGTAACAGCCTTAAGAGTGAGTTTCGAACTCGTTAATGTTTTCAAATCCGCGCTTTTGTAGTGCGCCCTTCGACGCTCCTCTCCTTTCCACGTGTCTGGGGACATATCTGAGCGTGAATGACTCGCCTAATGGCCGTTTCTCCCAACTGTCGCTCTGTTGTCCGTTTCAGCTGTTACCACTTTAACTTTATCCCCTTCCCGAAGGAAATAAGCAACAAAAACGTAAATATACACTTCATTGTTATTAGAGGGTCAAACGTAGGTCAATAGCCAGCAAATATCCTGATAGTATAAATATCTTTTCGGGAGACATGCACAACTATACGTCTTTCCTTAAGTAAGGGCAGGAACAAAAAAAAAATCACCTTTCCTCTCACTAAAAATCTTTCTTTTCCTCCATCGATCCTCAACTAATGTATGATCGAGAAAGTTAAGATAGTCATTACCGTAAGTTTCTAGAGTAAATGAGAGTCGGTATGATAGTTTCCATAAATTATTTTCCGTAGATTACTTCGAAAGTCGGTGTGATAGCTTCCTAGATTACGTAAAAATGTTCGCCCTTTCTCGGAAGATAAAGATTTTCAGTTTTACTTAGTTGCTATCTATATTCAACTCCCCAGAACCCTCGACTACAGGCCCGTACCCAGTTTTTTTTTCTTTTCTTTTCTTTTTTTGTGGGGGGGTCGTTTTTCCCAGAACTGGATCTTTTCTTCTATAAATGTCATTGCATATATAGGTATATACAAGATGAAGTACTTGAAAATTTATTTTAGTTAAATTAAGAAGAAAAACTGGGTATGCGGTCTATGCCCTTCTACTCGATTAGATGTTATTCAAATTACTGACTTATAATGTATTGCTTAAATTTGAAAAAATTTTCTCTCATTACTTAACGTTAATGGACGGATTGATCCTCAGGAATAGTAACAACAGGTTTGGGGTGATGGACGGATTGATCCTGTAGATAAACAATGTTATGCGCCCTCAATTTGGAAAGAATCGGGTGGGAAAGAGGTGCCAATACTTTTATAGCCCATAAATTCACTAATGGAAACTTTTACACTGGCTAAAATCATGATTCATGACTGTGGGCCTCGTCTCAAGACTTCAGTTCCGCTTGTGACTTGTTGGAAAAATTTCTTCGTCTCTCTCACATGACATCTTTTTGTAAATTTGCTTGTAAATATACGGTTGCTGTTGGTTTTTGTTCTTGTCTTTTGTAATATTCTGTCGGTTGTAAATGTAATTTAACAAAGAAAAGTGCAAAGAATATTAGAAAAAAAAACATGCAAAAATAAAAAAACAAGTTACTGAATCTTCATTGCGGTAAATTTACGTAAATATTTTTCGACAATTATGCTAAGAATTTGTTACTCCTTTTATTTCTTATCTATTTTGATATTGTGTGAGCAATAATTATAATTTTACAAATTAAATTTATTTATTAGAAAAACTATAGCCTATATAAGTAGGTAAAATATACGATTGTCTTGTAAAAGAGGCCCCACAACGGGATGTAAATAGCCATTTTCAACTTCTCGTGGAAGGTAGGGAAAATATTTTAGATTTTTTTTTTCTTTCACCATGTACATTTGCATATCTTCCTCTTTCCATTGATGTGTGTGTAAATTGGCCGACCTCAAAGTTTACCCGCCCTGAGGAGCTGCAAATCGGTATATTTATCCATCCAGTAAGGTAAGATCCATATCCAGTTACACACGAATTCTACGTCATTTTTAGTGTCATAACATCACTTAAGAGTAAGGTTCACGGTAGGTTTTAAAGAAGGATGATCCATATTCTTCTCTGAAATGACATTATCAAACCAACATTAACGAATGATATTTAGGTTGTTACTACATTCAAGTATAAAACTGTATATTCACTTTTCTCGTCAATACTACATCAAAAACTAACTCTTGTGAGCAATAGGCCTTGCCTATTCTGAACCAACCAACCTATCCTGGATGGGTAATAGCCATCGAATGCAAGGTGCCTAATGGGTTTTAGCTGACTAATACTAAAACTTGTTTTCTGTCCCAGCTGCCGGTTGGCAGTAGCAACTGGCCACAATGGAGCCCGGCTGCCGGAGTGTAACAAAGAAGTTGGTAAGCTCTGGAACAAAATTACAATTTAGTAGAATGGTGAAACAGCCAGCCTATGTGGAAAAGTAACAGGAAAGTCAATTTTCTTTTCCATGTTCATCTGATTAGATCTATAGCAAATTATACAGAAAGAGATAAGATAATGTTTATATCTCTGAGTGGATTGATAACAATAAAAATTATGATCAAGATTGAAGATTAAAGTTTCCTGAATAAAACTAATAGATAATAAATTCTGAAAACCACAACCCGCATGAACAATAGTGTGTCATAAAAACAACAACTATAGCAAAGGCAACGGGATGGCACCAGTAAATATAAAAGTCCTGGTGCTATAGATATGGTTCTGTAGGAAAATTTGAGTATGGAGAATTTTAGTAAGTGATTTTGACTTGGGTGGACATCTGCCATCTGGTAGGTTTTCTGGTTAAGACATCATCAAAGATGGCGGCCGCTCGATTGTGAAACTTGTCATATCTCTCTTAATACTGGCCCGATTTGGATGTAACTTCAACTGTTTCCACTAATTAGAACTTTACAAACTTAAAAGAAGAGGGAAAAGTGATGAAAATATTTGCAAATACTTAAAAGTGTCTAATTTCAGGGTATTATTCTAAACTTTTTTTTATTCCAATTAATATTGTTTTTTTACCGCTGGCTGCTGAAATGAAACGAAGATATGGATGTCCTAAAGTAGTTTAGTGTGTTAAAGGGTGGTGCATCAGACTGCAAACCAGATGAAAAGCCATAAATCATGTGTAATAAAAGTGATGGGAGTGTGTCAAGTACTGAAAATGGCAGAAAAAATTCAGTGCAGCTGCAAAAATACGCAATGACATTGTTACTAACTGTTTAAAAGCCCATTAAGTGAGGCTGCAGTGCATTCCTACCATTTAAGTAATGCCTGCAATATACAATACTGTCAAAAAAAAGTCTCTTTTAAAGATTTAAAATGATAAGGAAAAAATAGAATATGAAGATGTAGCAAGCAAATCTCAGTAGACTGAAGAGCAAAATCTTAGGAAATCTGCTGCAAGGAAACGATCACGAAGCCAAAGTCATCAAGCAAGTATTACTTCTTATCTAGACCATGTATACATTATCTGTAACCAGAATTTTCATGAGCAAATTTACCAGAAGTATAGCATAAGTGAGAGCCCAAGAGCTGAAGGGTTTTGGAAATCTTTGTGCGCACAAGATGATGTTTTCACTCGCACTTCTCACTTGCAAGATGTGTCATGTCAATTGTATATCTGGGTATTGTATTTAGTGAAATACAAACGGAAACTTCAGTCAGATTGCAAAAGCACACCTCAGGTATCAGAAAAGGTAGCAGCGTTTTCTTTCATAGCTCCTGATATTAAATCTGGTCTAGATAAAGTTATGGATACACCCTCAGTTACATTAGGGACACGTTTGAATACAAAATGAAAATATCAAAGTAAAAAACAAGGAGCTTAAAATACTGTTGAGTGATTACTTTGGAAATAGTATTAAGTTTTTCCAAGCCTACAAAGACTAACAAACCACTCATTTTTTTTTAGGTTTTCAAACAGAAAAAATGGCAGATGTCATAAGAAGTTACAATCCTGTTACAGAATGTGTTCTTTTATTGAGGGAATCATTGCAGTAGCTAGACTTTGGCCTCAGTGATAAATTTGGTGATGCACAGGACCTTAGAAGCTCTTGGACCGAGTCAAAAACACTGTCGTGTCGGACCGTGAGTTGCTCATTCAAACCTCAACTGTCAGGTTTGTCGATCCCGCTTGACTTCCGGTCTTGATCGGGTCTGACTTGACTAAAAAACAGCCCATTCACATTCAAATTTGCTGAAACTCCGCCCATTTCGATCGGGTATTACAAATCCCATCTGACGTGAGTGGCCGACCTTAAGGTTAAACACTCTTCGTTGACCCTTGAATACCATCTACATATTGCCATACCAAGTCGTTCCCCTCGAAGAGGTAGGGGCTGAAGTTATGGCCTGTATTTTCTAAAGGAGATTTGTAAGCTTGGAGACGTAATTGATCAGCGCAGAGAATGTATTGTCAAAAGTTTTTTTATTAAGGCAATCAGGTTTCTAAAACCAATTCTGAAAGATCATTCTAATTAATTTTAAAAGGCTTATAATGTTCTTATTTTAGGTTTTGAAAAGAACTGATAAATAAAAAGTATTGGTACGCAAAATACCATTTGAATTTTCAACATAGCAATGAAAAAATAGATGTTTGAATAAAAAAAATGGGATGTTTGTTTGTTTGTTTTTTCTATTTTCTTAAGCCTTAGCAGAGTACAACAATAAATTATCCACATTATAAATGGTCCCTCATTAATATTTCGAAATATTCCTGAAATGGATGCGTGCGGGAGGCTGGAAAAGAAAAGTGACTTACTCTATGACGCTGATGGGAAATTATCTTTATCCTCTCTCTCTCTCTCTCTCTCTCTCATACAGACACTAACACAAAAAATTAGGAAAACAGAAATGGATGGTGACTTATTCCGAAAGGAAAGTCGGGAAGCGCTGAGATACCTCTGATACAGAGGATTCTGCTTCTGGCTTTATTTCATTTATGATATTAGAAAAACTCTTTGTATGGTAGAATGTAACTCTCTCTCTCTCTCTCTCTCTCTCTCTCTCTCTCTCTCTCTCTCGTTCATTGCCTAAATAATAACGTACCTACAACGTAGTATGATATCTTACTTATGGCTGCTGACAAGAGATAAATTTTTCATCTCTCCAGTGGGTAAAATCAAAGTCAGTTCGTGCCAGTAGTTACACTGTATATTATTACATAGTTCATCTGATACTATGAAGAGAAATGATAATGGAGCAAGATCGGACAGTTTTATTCTGAAATTTCTAAGAAACCTTAAACGAGAGAGAGAGAGAGAGAGAGAGAGAGAGAGAGAGAGAGAGAGAGAGAGAGAGAGAGAGAGAGAGAGAGAGAGAGAGAGAGAGAGAGAGAGAGAGAGAGAGCACTCGGGAAATTGTCGAAAAGGAGGCCCAATATTCCTTCTATAAACTATTTACTTGATTTAATTAGAATATTCAAACAGCTCCAATACATTATACAAGCTTTACTTTAGTTCAAAGAGATTATTTCCTCATTTGATTCTGTCGTTTTCCTCGAAATGTTTGAACATTGCTGATGGAACAACACTGTTTGAAGAGTCTCGGTTTTCTTCATATTCCTAATTATTATGCAAATTAATTTGATTAATGTCACTGGAGGTACAATTAATCATAATTTTCCATTGTGAGAAAAGTTCGCTTTTTCCAATACTTGTTTTACAGTAGAGTATAGAAATGTTAGCTCTTCGCTTACTCAAGACGTTTCCACCTGTTTTTGTTTTGCCTTTCTTAAAGATATTGTAATATATTTCCAGCTTTTACACTCCAAAATAACACCAAAATTCGTATCTTGGTGTGAAAAGAATTTTGCATAGACTAATCAAAAAAAGTTTTGATTAAGGAATTTTCATCAAAGAATCACATTTTCATACATATATCTGTAGAATAAAATGTATGTAATTAAAATGTTTTTTTATTGCATCATTTTACATGACTAAAAGGAAACATTTTCCGCCAACATTATTTCAGAAAGCGTTAGTTGCAAGTGTTGACAAATTTTGCTATGGCTAATTTCATCAAGTCATTATGACCACTTGTTTTTATTTTTGTTTCTTTGTGATATGTTGGACAAAATACAATTGTTCAGCTATGACATGCCACTTGTGGGAAATTATTACTCGATACATTCACAGACTATACCATAGGTTGAGTTTTACCGGCCTATTCCTCTCTCTCTGAACAGTAAAACCTTCCACACCCTTAGTTTAGGGAGACTTCATACGGTCTACTTCAGATCACCTTAGGTGACAATTACCTACCCAAACACATACGTACCTAATTAGGTACTGGCCTTAACTGATTTACAGGGTGAAAAAAAAGGGGGGGGGGCGCCTCTCAGAATCAATCGCTATGTAAAGTTTAAATAATTTAATACAAACAAGTAAAGAACATTTAACACTCAAACTTAAATCACATAGAGACAAACTAAGGAAAAAACAATCACAATCAGCTAACTAGCAAATGGAAAATTACGTTAAACTATGCGAATCAAAATTACACAGATTACAGTTACGGTAACATTAACAAACAATAACTAACTAGCAGAAACGAAGAGTTAACACAAAAACTAAACTGAAGGTAACAAAGTTCTTCGGTTAGGTTCCACTGGGTCTTGAAATACTTAAAAAATAAATGTGGACCCAAAGGAACAACGATACTCTCCCTCTCACAGCATAAACGTAAGTACGGTAGGCGCATGCGTAACCATTCCACCGACAGAAAGGGATAATTGCTAGTTTTAAATACAGTAGTTACTAAGAGAGAGCATCAAAGTAATTGGATTTCCTTTACAAAGGAAAAATGAAAATTTCCATTCATGAATGTACAAAATATCTAAATCAAATTATGACGACAATCTGAAAACCTTCAGATATTTTGGTATATGTTAATGCTCCAACCCCATAAATTTTTCTGAACCCCAACTACAATGGTGCAGAAAAATGGAGGGAATATAAATTTCTCGACACCACTAAAAATTATGCTAGTGAAAAAAAAAACTAAATTTTAGACTAGTCCAAAAAAATTGCTTTGAAATTCAGTGAGAATTCCTTTCAAAATTAATGTCCACAAAAGAAATAAATACCTAGCCATAGTGTTTTATAATCAAGAGAAAAAAAAACATTCCCATAATAGTTCCATTTACAACAGGATTCCATTCTATATTTTGGCATTTTTATGGGCTCCTTTTATTAGATGGTATTCTGTTGTAACAGAACATTTTTACCAGTCATTTGTTGGTCCATTATGGAATTTAACCTCCTTTCTACGTTTCTCGCTCACATCCAGAGGTCAAGCCCTTTTACGCAAGTTTGAGAAAGAACTGATTAGACTACAACGGCTGAAAAATCAAAACCGCTTTTTAGAAGAATGCCTCAAGGAACAAGTACTTCCAAAAATGTACGGATTTGGGAGATGGACTCTGCAATAGGACCCCTCCTCACTCTCACACAAGATTTTCTTGGAGGAAAGAATTACAAACACGAAACACGACATCTTCGTACAACGCAGAGGGATATATAGAACCCAGTCTAATCTTCATCACCTCACATCGGACCACATATACAGGTATCTGGTTTCATTTTGTTCCGCCGTTGCTGCCTGTGATAGCAAGACTCATTAAAACAGACTTTCCCGTAAGTTAAATAACTTAATAAACAATATCACCTGGAATAACCTTCAGCAACAAAATAAAGTTAATTTATCTAACAACCCCTTACTATAAACCAACACTTAGTCTTAAATCTAGGCATATCCTTTGCCCTAATGCCAGACCGTAAAAATAACCTACACTTTGTAGTTGATTTTGATAAATTCATATCAGATAAAAATTACAGCCGTGAAGAGATATGTTCAAAAGGCGTTTTACTAGATGCTTTAACTGACCTTAATAAGAAATAAGCTGTCCCCCGTAGATTTATGATAGCCATCCGCTCGCTAAAAAAGTTAGATGTTATAAGTAGATGCGACAAAGACGACAAAATCGTAATCATGGACAAAAACTTCTACCTCTACAAAATCAACCAACTCCTTAATGACACAAGCATTTACGACAAGTTTACGAAAAATCCCCTCCGAAAGGTCCCCACAGGATTTTTTAGGAAATTAGATTAATTGGCGAAGACAGAAATAGCATTGAACTATCGGAAAAATTTAAAGTCATTAACTCAAAACTACCTTACTTTTATGGCCTTCCCAAAACTCGCAAAGACTATTTTCCATTTAGATCCATCATCGCATGTGCCGGAGCTTTCAATTATAAAATTTCTAAATGGTTACCTGGCCTCCTTTCCCCTTTCTTAGGCACTTTTTCTCCCAGTCACACTAAACTTTCAAAAGATTTTTATCACAAAATCAGAAATGCACAAATACCACCTCACAACATAAAACTTTTAAGCCTTGATGTTGATACGCTATTTAGAAAAGTACCAGTAAAGGAAGTTCTCAAGTTTTTTATGTAAAAATTAGCCCCTTATCAAGATCAATTCCCACTGGCTCTTAAGAAAATAATAAAGTTGGTTGAATTATGTGTATCTAATAACGTATTTTCATTCAAGAAGTCATTCTATAAGGCACAATTTAGGTGCAATGGGTAACCCTTCATGTCGTGTTTTAGCCAATCTGTACATGGAATACTTTGAAAGTATAGTAGTAAATGCAATAAAACCCAAAAACATGCTGTGGATGAAATATGTAGATGATAATCTAAAATTGTGGGATAATAGGTGGGGCAATTTCAACAAAACCCTTTCAAAGTTAAACACATTATTTCCCAGCATCAAATTTAAAGTTGAATGGGAAACAGACAACAAAATCCCTTTTCTTGATGTTTGAACAATTAGACACACAACATAATACAAATTTACTATATACAGAAACCGACATTCTCACTTTCATACATTCACTACTCTACTTATCATGATACTTCTATCAAGACACGCGTAGCCAGCAACCTATTCTTAAGAACCTTCCAAATTTGTTCCTCAGATTTCCTGGAAAAGGAATTTAAACTAATTCGTGAGCAGCTCTCATTTTTTTAGTATTGTGATCATATAATTGAGAGAGCAATTCATAAAGCAAACGTCATTTTCTACCAACCCCATCAAGACAACACCAGAGAGACACCCAACAATGAAATAAAAATCCCACACCTGGCCAGGATTAAGACAGTGACCCAGACCCTCGGAAAATCTACCCCTTTTGCCTTTACCTACCCATATACCTTAGCCAAATCCCTGATTAACGTCCAACAAAAGACAATCCCCAAAGACACCTGAGTATACAAAATCCCATGTCTGGACTGTGACAAATCTTACATCGGTTTTACAGGAAAATCACTTCCCCAGAGATCAAATACAACATAAACGGTCAGTTAGGTATGGACAACAGGGCCCATCTATTCCTAATCAAATAGATAACCATAACCACAGAATAAACTGGAATTTGTTGCATGTAATTTATTGCAGCAAATGTCGTTACAATAGCCAGATGACAGAGTCAGCCTTGATTAAACAACGACAGGTAATGAACATTTCAAAGGGCACCTGGGTTACAGATATCATAGATAAAATCTTCATTCAACCATCGCTTAAGAAGATTAAAGAGGAATTTTCAGCGGGGTGACTTAATGAAAATGGCTACTTGTAGATGGATCTATTGGTATAAATAATGCCTTTTCTGGTACTTTTCTCAATCATTGCCTACCTGAAGAGAGAGACAGCAGCCTCTGAGATATAATACTTACTTTCAATATTTTGGAATTTTTATTGGCTCCTTTTATTAATAAATTATATATATATATATATATATATATATGTGTACAATATATATATATATATATATATATATATATATATATATATATATATATATATGTGTGTGTGTGTACATATATATATATATATATATATCTATATATATATATATATATATATATAT
This sequence comes from Macrobrachium nipponense, assembly GCF_015104395.2. NCBI lineage: Eukaryota > Metazoa > Arthropoda > Malacostraca > Decapoda > Palaemonidae > Macrobrachium > Macrobrachium nipponense. The sequence continues at coordinate 13,987,456 of NC_087208.1, read as the reverse complement.
ATATATATATATATATATAGGTACACACACACATATATATATATATATATATATATATATATATATATATATATATATATATATATATACATATATATATGTATATATATTTACATATATATATATATATATATATATATATATATATATATATATATATATATGAATTAGAAACTTTAATAACGAATGTTAATGGTATGCATTAAAAATTACGGAAATTAACAAGGACTGCGGTTATTTCCTGATTTCGTATTGTTATGTATTCACCAATTAAAATAAATCTTGTAACGTGCTTAGTGAACTTTTCAGAAGGAAGAAAAGGTTTATTACCTCCACTGATATACGCTGTTCAAGGAATGTAAATGGTAATACCTTGCGTTATAAGTGAAATTTAACCTCTCTCTCTCTCTCTCTCTCTCTCTCTGAAGTTGAAGAAAAAGTAAAATATGAATCTTTCCCAAGAATTATTTTCATTACTTTATATTTATTCAGTTCTGTGAGCAGGGTCTCCATTATATATGCCGTGACTTAATCGCTCAACAACGTTTTCATTTTCCTTTCCAGCAGACAAAAGGCCAACCGGAAAGGCGGAAGAGGTTCCTTGAAAGCTCTGCCCAGCCAATGAATTCTTAAAGCAGAAATGCTGGACACTGCGATTTCCATTCACACTTTCCTCACACCGGAAAATCTACTCTTGAGCTGACCATCATAATTCTTCGTTTGTTGCCCTTATGAGGTCAGTATTATTGGTATAATGGCAAGGATCATTTGAAAGGCCATAGCTGCACCATAGTCACTAAATATCAAAAGTCTCTCTCTCTCTCTCTCTCTCTCTCTCTCTCTCTCTCTCTCTCTCTCTCTCTCTGAGGGACCTGGGGCAACCCGAACAAGATGTAAGGTCTGTAAGGTAACGTCTCTCTTACTCACAAAAGTTTACATTAGTGTAAGAACTTCTTATTATCTCTTATAGAAGAACAAAGGGAGAATTCTGAATTAATTTAAGGTTTAGGTTAAGCTGGGTCTCTTCTGTTCTATTACAAAGTGTGTAAATCCGACTGTTGACATTTCTGGTTAATTATGTTTTCAGTTTCCAGTTAATTCTATACTTACCTCTTTGTTGTCCCATTAATCGGTCTGGTGCAAATGTCAGTGACGAAGTTTTTCTTTTATGAAAACTGGAATGTTTACCCGTAGCTCAACAGCCTCTCCCTTCTTTTAACCGAGCTTGATGATGGAATGCGGGAATTGGAAAAAGTGTTCTATTTCGTCTCTTTTTGCTCTGCGTTTCGAAAATGCCGGAAAATAACACTTTCATTTCTTCCTCAACCGATTTTCCTTTATTTTTCAACAGTCGAATCCCCTACCGTCAAAGTTGGCACTCTCTCTCTCTCTCTCTCTCTCTCTCTCTCTCTCTCTCTCTCTCTCTCTGTTTGTCACCATATACAAAACACTAGACACATCCTTCTGCTTCTTCTGTATTCATTTTTTATTAAATGGTTTTACCAGCTGGTATTGATTTGATTAAATCATTGTTATTCTTAATCACATTGCTCTTTGTTTAAATTTCACCATTAGATAGAATTAAAACAAGGGCAAATAATCATATTGCAATTTTGGTTTTCTTTCCACTTGCACATATCCCATGATCAATATGTAGCTTAGGTCAGTGCCTCTAAATATTTAGTATTTTAGGTTTCCACAAACGCCATATTGTATAATGTGTTACACGTGTAAAACCAGTATCAAGAGAGGCCGAAAATTAATGTGATGGATATCTGAGATGCCTAATTTATTTGCCATCTACTTAGCATACAGTTATTGATATGTTAATTTTTTGTTTAGTATAATATGTGTCAACGTGGATACATGGTTACGTTTGGCTGGATGTGTTATTCTTGAGTCTTTTTAGTCGCATCCGTCTTCATGTCCGTTTATTATCATCTTATTCTTCCACGTTCCACGAGTTCATCACTTCCCTGGACATAAGGAAAAAATTGCCTCTACATTCAACCTGGTAAGGAAAATTGTTCATAATATTTATATCACTGAAGCTTACTATGCATTTCAGGGAACGCGAGTCATTGTTTTTCTCAAATATCTTTCAAACTGATTATTTGATCGAAATGGTACTTTAACGAAGTGTACAAACCGCCTTGCCCTAATTTTTGGTAATATAGTGCACTGACAAATGGTGTTAGTTACGGCTTTTACTCTTGACTTACAAGGTGTTGCCAAGTGTTGCCAAGCAATGCTTTCGAACACATCTTTATCCCCATCCCGTTCCTGCCTACCTCCCTCCCTCGCTCTTCCCCTCCTCATCCCTCTCTCAACCCACTTCCCTAGCCTTCTTGTCTCCTCCCCCCAACCCTTTCCTGCCTATTAAAATATATAAAGTAAACTTAAATGTAATAACAATGTTGGTTTTTGTAGAATCTGTGTTCATTTAATTATTTTTTATTGTATTTCCTTAAATTATATAAATGGGGGTAGGATAAAGAGCGTATGACCGTCACCCTGTTCACCAAGGTTTCCTCACTCCCCCTAAATCCCCCTGTTAGGAAGAGGAGCTTTGTCTGCTTCCTTTATGCTCAGCAGGTGAATTGCCATAAATAAAAAAGATAAAAAGATAGGAAATGGGTGTAATTCAGGGGAAACTACTATCATAATATCATTGTATATGTGTGTTTCTCTCTTCATATTACACTACATTTAATTTCTACTAATCTAACACCAGTGATACATATGTAAATTTTGTACCATACTGAGTTTAGTAAATGAGTTGAGTTTCATGTCTCTTGAATTATAATACTCATCATTAATATAAGTGATACCTACTACCCTATTTTCAGGAATTTAACATACAAGGTATTTTTTGTTATAAAAAATATATCCAGTTTTAGCCTCATTCACAATCAGTTAAGAAATCAATTTTCGTATGTCTTTTACAGGTTTGTATCTATTTTTGCAGCCTCTGCAAACTGTCATAATTGAGGAGTCGCTCGTTGTTTATTCCTTGATAGCAACAGGCCAAAAATGCTAGTGATATATGTTTATCAAAAGATTTCATGACTTATATAAAATGAATATGCTTGTTGCTTATGAATTTTGAATGAGTATATAAGAATGAAAATGAATATGTTGCTTCATCTAAACACTTTCCCAAATGATACTTTGTTATATATATATATATATATTATATATATATATATATATATATATATATATATATATATATATATATATATATATATATGTGTGTGTGTGTGTGTGTAATAAATTGGAGTGAGGGAAATTTTTGTATCTATGAAAATTGTATAATAACTTATTTATATATATATCTATCATATTTGTATGTAAACATATTCTTTAACATGAGTTATTACATATATTTTACTCATTACAGGTTTCCAAAATGAATCTGTTATTGTTAGGGGTGATATTGTTCGTTCGGTCATCTTTGTCGTGTGGGAAGAGCGCTAAAACGAAAGAATTAGAGTTTAATCATGGCACTATTATAGAAAGAACAGAAGACGTTTTCATTTTCAGCAAGTGATATAGTCATAGAAGTAGACATGCAGGCGATATTCTTGCCTGAGGATGACGTCCTTAACCTAAAGAATGACCTGTTGAGGTTTGCTGTTTCGTTAAGGGAAATGCACCAACGTTATTTTCATGCTAACTCAGAGATTTCGCTAGCTCAAACCCTAAGCGTCGCGGAAATGTTATCATATGACTTGCAGAATAAAACCGCCGAGGCAGAAGAACTTGCTCGTGACCTGCTGATGTGGTCTGTGTGGCACAATACTCTCGAACGTCGCAACCCGCTTATATTTGCTGGATTAAACATCTTGGGATCTGTTGCCAGTTTAGGCTTAGGAATAATCAAAATAAGAGAATTGAGTTTTTGCAAACATAAAAACCGAATTAGCTTTGTCTGAAACTGCGTAGCCAGTTATCCTCAATCAATCAAATAATGAGCTTGGTGAACGAACATTCTAGTAATATCGATCAGATTACGGAAGTTACAACACTTGCTGGCTACGTTAGCTTATTATAGTTCGAAAAATAGATCATATCCGTACCAAAATATCACATTTTATTGAGAAATCAAAGGACTATGTAGAAGCTACTACGTTAGCAACAAAGGGTGTGTTATCTCCACACCTTATGCCCTATTAAGGATCGACTTTAACTGTTTGGAGAACGGACGGGAGAAACTAGGTTATATTCCTTTATTAGACGCCCTAAAATATAGTTTTTATTATAGCTTAATATCGGTAAGCGTTGAAAATTACAGGATTATGATCACTATCCCCTTTGATTTTTCCGGTGCCTGGCAATCATACAAAATAGCACTGTTCCCAACTTTCATGACGAATAACTCAAGTCCAGTAATATCCAATTTGACGGGACATGTATTGATTTCTCCTGATAGGAAATCATATACAGTCTTAAAGACTTAGATAAATTCACTCACTGTTCAGGAGCCATGAATAATAAAGTTTGTACAGCTGACTCTTTGAATTCCATCCTATATCAATGGATTCATGTGAGTAAGCATAGTGCTAAACGGTTCTCTCTCTCATACACGCGAAGGTTGTCTGAAGAAACTTTATCCCTTGACAGTAATAAGTTCAATTACAGAATGAACAACGGCTCCTGGATCCGATACGACAAGGAAGATTTTCAAGTGTCATGTCCGGACGGGACCACAGCCCATCCCAAGTCTTTGTCGCAGCTGATGGTTGTACAGGGACATCTACAAATACACAGTCAGAGGGATTCACACTATAATACGTGAGAGGTCCTATTTCGCAAAAATACACTGGGCGACTACAATTATCCCATCACTACCTCTCCCACAACACGCCGGGTGGCTCATCGTTTGACGCAACTGGCTGAGAGGACATGCGTCACGACTATGCAGGAGGAGAAAATCTTCGTTACTACGTGCTGCTAGCCGTGTTGCATTTTATGGCAATGTTTATTATCGCCGTTAACATCTTTGCTTGGCGTAGGATGAGGCGAAACACAGAAAGATTTCAAGGGAACGTTTGCCGCGTCCAGACGACACTCCCTGTTGTGTTTAAAAGCATATACGTACCAGGGGCCATATGAAAACCTGGCCATTTCACCTGGAGGTTCCTAGGAAAACTGTATGGATAATTGTGTGTGGTGTGAAAATGCGGGGTCTGGTACGCTGGCAATAAATGTTAGGAACAAGAGAGGACTCCAAAGACCTTTTGCAGGTTTTTGAAACAGTTAAAAGTATCTTGCGGGACACTAATCAAAATATTTCTTTTAGCCCAATATATATATATTAATATACAATAAAAGTATCGTTTCGGGCACCTAATAAAATAAATTTGAAGCCCTATATTATTAAACTGTTGGTGCGTGTATGTACCAGGAATCTTATATTTTTACAAAGAGTGACAAGTACTCTTTAACAATTATCATGATCATGTTATGTATATTAACCGCTATTCTTAATCGGGTTACCTATTACTATAATCTTCATGTATACATGTTAACCTTTGAATTTTTTCTGGTACCTAATAATCATTATTATCAAACATGGATCTATATTTTCCATGCATTTTTCTTTATTTATGAATATGTCCAAAAAGGGTATGTAACAAAACCTTTTTATGCACTTAATCACTTGTTATTGATTATGTCTAAATATATGTTACAAGCACACTCCTAAGAAACCATGTTTAAAGTAACTTTTGTTATTCAAGGCTTGAATGGTAGCTGTCCGAGCCTAATGTAATAAATACATTCTTTGTATAATAGAACCAGGACCTGAGGGGTCAATGGTGAATTAAGAGCGTCCTACGTGACAATCTCAATCTAGATCACGCTGTGCAATGCTTGCAGTGGCCTGGTTTGCATTTGGACATCTCATCATTTCTGTTTACAAACAGCCAACAACACCTTCCATGGGAAGCGGTTGACCTGTTAACCTGCGCCGGAAACTTGTAACTTCCGAGCCGGCGGACTACTTATTCTTTTTTATGTATAAATCGCTGAGATAGCTAGTGTTTTGCTATCGACACGATGCTCTATATTGTTAGTTCTATTCCAGTTATCAAACGGAGCGGTCTCCTGACCAAACCATCTCACTTGTGATGGAGTGAGAAATAAAGCTGTTTTAAGTTATCAACTTCCTCCGTTTGAATCATCTCCAATC